>NC_057343.1:182588750-182930000 GCF_016509475.1 Prionailurus bengalensis
TTACAGTATTGGTGTAAAGACAGACATATAGACATATGAGGCAGAACAGAAATAAACCCAAACAAAAATGGTTAACTGATTTTTAGCAAGGATGCCAAGAATATACAATGGGGAGAGGCCAGTTTCTGTAAGAAACAGCGTTGGGTAAACTGGGTATCCATACACAAAAGAATGAAACTGAACACTTATGCTACACACAAAATCAACTAAAATGGATTAAAGATTTAAAAATAAGATCTGAAACTATAAAACGCCTAGAAGAAAAGAACAAAAAAAAATCATGGCATTAGTCTTGGCAATACTTCTTGAATATGATACAAAAATCACAGGCAACAAAAGCAAAACTAGACAAACTGGTGGAGGGGGGGCACATGTAGTGGCTCAGGAGGTTGAGCATCTGAATTCAGTTCAGGTCATGATCATGTGGTTCATTAGGTTGAGCCCCACGTTGGGTTTGCTGCTGTCAGTGCAGAGTCTTCTTCAGATAATCTGTCCCCCTTTCTCTGCCCCTTATCTACTTGTGTGCTCTCTCTCTCTCTCAAAAATAAATAAACATTAAAATAATTTTAAAAAACCTAGACAAATGGGACTATATCAAGCTAAAAAGCTTCTACATAGCAAAGGAAATATCAACAGAATGAAAAGGCAGTCTATGTAGTGGGAGGAAATATCTACAAGTCATATATTTGATAAGGGATAATATTAAAAAAAGAAGTCCTACAACTCAGTAGGAAAAAAATAACAACTAAAAACCAATAAACCAACAAACCAACCAACCAATCAACCAACAACAACAAAAAAAACCAGGTAATTACAAAACAGGCAGAGGATTTGGGAGTCATTTTTTACTTCTCTTTTTCACACACTTCCCAGCTAATATATCTGAAAAAACTACCACCTCAACCTTCAAAATATATTGAGAATCAGACAATTTATCATCACTTCCATTGGTCCTAGATACTGTCATCTCTTGTCTTGGTTACCACAATAGCCCCTTAACTGGTCTCCTCACCCTTGCCCCCTTCGCTCCATTCTAAACATAATAGCCAGAGTGATATTTAATAGGATATTTAAATAGGAAATCAGATCATGTCACTCTTATGCTCAAAACTCTGCATGGATATCCATTTTCCTCAGAATAAAGCCACAAATGAAAATTATCTATGATGCTTTACATGACTAGCTCTGCCTCTGTCCTCATGTCCTACTATTCTTCCCAGTTTGCTTTCTGATGCAATCCCTTCGATTTCCTTAAATGCACCACGAATATTCCTGAATTAAACTTTTTGAATTAGCTCTTTCATTTGCCTGGGATGCCACATCCCCAGAAATCTGCATAATCTTTCACAACTTAATTCTTTGACTCCTTTAAGTTTTGGTTTGTTCAAATGTCGCCTTTTCAAAGAAGACTTCTCCGACATTCCCCAGTCTATTTAATACTGCAAAAGTACAACCACATACTCCTATTTTAATTCTTATAGCATGTATCAGTTTTTAGTATAGTGTTTTATTTACTTCTTTCTTTCCCCTTCCTTCTTCCTTTGTCTCCTCTCTCCCTCCTTTTCCTTTCCTCCCTTGCTTTCTTTCTCTCTCTCTCTCTCTCCATTTTTATGGTCTATATCTCCAAGTAAAATTTAAGTTTCAAGAGGGTCATAATCTCTTTCTAGTTTGTTACTGATACATCCCAAGCACAATACATAATAGGTACACAATAAATATTTTGAATGTAGCAAATGTTTATACTTGTTGTTAATCATTACTTAATATATTTAAATTGCCCTAGAGATCAGTTTACCAGTCATATGGGGAAGCCATTCTCATTTATGTTCCTGACCTACTCTCTGTTTTTAAATTAATTTATTTCTCCCTGAAATGGATAAGTTCTTCCAGTTTTTCCCCCTTTAATTAAAACAGCAGTAATGGAGAGGGAAAAAAAAAAGATTTTGGATTGAGAGAATATGCAGACACACCAAAATTAGAAACCATTAGGAAACCCTAACAAACATTATATAAGCAAAAATGGATACAGAACTACCAGGTGCAAACCAGTATGCCTTCAGTCTCTTTTCTTTGTCTTCTATCCAACTATTAAGAGCTATTCAGAGGTTGCTCCTGGCCGTCTACTCTTATTTCTCTGTCTTTCTCCTTATAAGCTCAACTTCCAGAGATAATCTATAAACCACTATTCTGATGTTCATTCTCAAAGTGATGTCTCCAGTTCAGAGCTCTCCTCTAGGTCCCATTCTTAACAATTACATAATTATTGACATTACCTTTCTACTTGAATGCATTGTGTTACATAGCAACATCCAAAATGGAACTCTTGGTCAGCCCCTCAATTCTATCCTTTCCAAGGATTCCCATTTTCGTACATAAGTATCCATCCAATTGCTAAAGACAAAAATCCTTGATATCTCTTGTTCATCATTTCCTACATTCAAACCATCATCAAGTTCTGTATATTTTATCTTTCAAATGAATTTCAAATCATTTGCTTCTCTACCTTGGTAAAGACTATACCATTTCCCCAAAGGCTACACAATTTCTCCCAAGTTCCAAAAGAAATGGATAAATGAAATGCTACAGAATTCAGAGGTGTGGGAATTCACATATAATTAAAGAGACTAGATGGGTCTTGATTCCAAGTCTAAGAGGACTTGGCATCTTAGATAATTCTTTGATGATAATGGGAATATTATTGATGTGTAGATTTGGGATAGCAGTCAAAGCAAAGGCAACAGTACAAAAACTCAGAGGAGGAAAGAGTATGCTCTAGAAAAAATACACAGCCCAGTTGGACTAGATCCGAAAATATATTTAGAGGAGAAGTGGGAGCAAGGGCTAAAAACATAAAATTGGACTATATTGTGGAGGGCGTGAAATACCACAGAGGGACAGATTAAGTTGATTTGTATACTTCCTGCCTTCCCAATGTGCCTTTTTGTTCATAGCCATAAATGTGTATCAGTGGAAGTGGAAGACAGCTTGTATTCTCTTAATTATTCTGCATTTCACTAGGGTCTTTTCCATTCTGCATGTACAAAGGGATGCTCCAGAATATAGAACTTTTTCTACTCTTTTATTTCTATAACATCAATTATTAAGCAACACTCTATATTAGTAGAGCCATATGCTTATTATAATAGTAATTGCTTCCACATGATTATTTTCAGAGATTTTTCTTAATGTACTGAGATATTTATCTTTCATGCAAAACTACCTATTTTGTAAAAATACCAATAGCTGGGATACCACTGTGTTTATGATTACTATCCTCATTGAATCAAAGGCACCATATAGATGGAGAAAGTTTTAAGAATATTTAATACATCATTTACTCGATTCTATCTCCTCAAGGTGCCTTGCAGATTGTCTTAGCAGATGTGAATTTCCTTTTATCATGTGGAATGCAATTCTGTCCTTGGTTTGTTATAAATTAACAATCTGAAATAAAGTCCCACATTCTGAACAACAGCTAAAATATTTAATATGTCTTATCCTACAAAGAGCTAGTTGGTTTTTTTTTCCCCCCTTTGGTCGATGCAACCATTTTAAATAGTTTTCTAGCTTTAGACTGATGAATTAAATGGATTTCTGAGATCTCCAGGTCAAGCCTATGTATGTATATATGTACGCGTATGTGTGTACATGTGTATACACATATATGATGTTCCACCCTATAGGAAATAAGTTGCATAATTTTGAGAATGTAACCCAGTGATTTTCACACCTGTAAATGAACATTTTCAACTATATTATCAAGAACAAAGTACAATAGGACTTATTCTGGGATTACTGAAGGCATCATAAAAAAACTAAAAAAAAAAAAAGTGAGCATAATCCAACATCTTCTCATCTGGAGAAGAAATACAAAACCTAAAATAAGACATATAAACATTCAATAAACACATGGAAAGTCACTCAGCCTCACTCATATTCAAGTAAATGAAAAACAGAATAAATATATTTTCATCAAGAAATAGAAAAAATATTGGGAGAGTTTCCAGTGACTCCTGACCAATACTGTGTGTGCCCACATGATGCTAACACAGTGCCGGAGCAAGGGGCAACTTTCCTGTTGGGAAACTAGTGGAAGAGAATTACAATTTTGGATAACCATGTATGTCTAAGTTTTTCATGAATTTATTATAGGATGAGAATTAGGAATGTGCACTGGAATTTAGCTATAAGGATTTTATTCATCACATTGTTCTTTACAGCTTCTAAAAATAAATAAATAAATAAGTGAAAGAAATTTGAAAAAAAGGTATTATGCTAAAGGAGCACTATGTACCCCTTAATTATTATGGAAAATACTGAATGCCATGGGAAAATGATTATATTTACTAAAAAAATTAAGGCTACATAGGACATGCAAATTGTGATGCCAACTCTGTAAAAATATTAATATCATACACATATATTTTCATATATTTTACAAGCTATGTTATATGTTTTACACATATGTATATTCCTATATCTATGTATTATATATTAATATGTTAATATATGTAACCATATAATATATATACTTAGTATAGACATCATAAATATTAACAATAAAAATTTGGCCTTCAATAATTGTTAGTACTAAAATGAAAGGTTGGTAATGTTGGGATTTATTTCAAGAGTCCAGATTGCTAGGACTCTTTAGAGAGCAAGGAAAAGGACATTACTTTGTATCACATCCTATGGGACTTGGCTAATCTATTTATTCTTATTAAATAAGGAAGACTGAAAGTACCAAAACTTAGTACTTATCTTAAAACGTTAGACAAAAATGAGGCACCATCTGAGCATCCATTTGTTCATTTTGGCTCAGGTCATGATCACAGGATTGTGGGATGGAGCCCTGAAGAGGGCTCTGCATTGAACACGAGCCTGCTAAGATTCTCTCTCTCTTCCACTGCCCCTTCTTTTCAGCTCACACGCTCTCAAAGTTAGACAAAATTAACAAAATATACTCTAAATTTTAAACATGAGAGAATTAAAATTAAAGGATGAACTTGATGAAAAAGAAAGCGTGAGAGTAATACAGACAGGTAGAAAGCGTGAGAGTAATACAGACAGGTAGAAAGCTTGAAAGAAAAATAAATATATTCACATCAAATCTGGTTTTTAAAAGATCTGAGAGGTAAAAATACAAGTATAGGGATGAGAAGAGAGACCCAAATGAAGTTACAGAGATTATAATAAAGTATATGAATACAGGACTCCAGAAGCAATAAGGATACAGAAACAGAAAGAATCTTTAAGAAACTGTTAATCAACTACAACACACTGAATGTTCCTATAAAAATAATGTTATGACCTATCTTCCTTGTACATAGCACTATTTGATGCTATTATTTAATCATTTGATTAAGTAGTATAAATGCTGGGTTATGGCTGTTGTAACACGGTATTGTATGCATAAGCATAACAGATAAATGTCAAGAATATTTCCTATACTCCAAGAGCTTCAAATTAGATGCTTTTCAAATTTTAGTATTTTAATTATATCCAACATTCATATGCTAGTTAGGGGTTAATTTCTCCACTTGAAATACCAAGAAGCAGGAATCAAAATCTCTGTAATCCAGGGACTGATTTTTTAAGACCTTCTACCTGGATTACTGTTTCCTTCTCTGATATCGCCACTTCTAATTTTGTTACCTTTCTGTCCAAACACCTGTGTGTGTGTGTGTGTGTGTGTGTGTGTGTGTGTGAGAGTGTATGTGTGTGTATGTGTGTGTATGCGTGTGCACTTTAATTAGATACTTTCTAAAACAGAAAAGTCTCTGCTGAAAGAAACTTTCAGTAATTTTCTCATGACTTCTTGGTCAGACTTTATTTCCTTAGGGTGAAAGTCAGCATTCTTGATCATCTGATCCCTACATATCTACTGATATATTTCTACTGCTGTCTAATAAAAGTCACTATGTTCCCATTAGTCTGACTAGAGTCGGAATTTTATGGAAAAAATATTCCTGAAAAATCATCATTTTTACATATCTTCCCTTATTCTCCAGCTACCATACCAATTGTTTTTAATTCATTTGGAATATCCATCATCTCATTTCCACTCGTATAAACTCTCTCATTTATAACCTAATTAAAACTCCACTCTTCAAAGCTGCCCCTATTATAACAGTCTGCTGACACATGCAATGTTTATTTTCTTATTTCCCTACCGAGAGTAGATGGAAATTTCTCTATAAATGTACAGAGGTGCTTGCTTTCTTCAATAAACAGTAAAGTACATATTTTTATCTATCCATATAAGAAGTGAAAGTTGACACAAGGAATTGAGAGAAGAAAATAGAAACAAAAAAATAATAAGGTATGATCAGTACAGATAGCTATGAACAACAAGAAAGACAATCTAACAGGTTGCCACAAGATAATGGATTATCTACATATTCCAAGGGGAGTCTGGCTCCTTAGACTTCATCTCCTGGGAAATAAAATGTCTAAAACAATATTCACTTAACATTTTGTCACAAGCCCATATCAATATAAAACTTTTGGCTACAAATCCAATGTATATAGTTTTGCATTTATATAATCTATCATATATGTGTGTTTGTATATATACTAATATATGCATGATAAAACATACTCAAAAATAGAAATTTTAAAGGAGAAATGAACAGAAAAGCAAATACAAACAGAACTTTTCATATCTTTCTGTACCCCAATGAGCCTTGATGCTCAAATCAGACTTTGAAAACCTAATCCCACTAATTTTAACAAGAGGGCAGAATGAAATAATAAAGAAATGAGCTCACTGATGCTGTGACTGATCCTAAAGTCCTGAGGGCAGAGGTCAGGGCTGGGAATGGAAGAAGGACATAGAAGAATATATTTTATGTTTTGCAAATAAATCAGCCTTCCCACCAAATCAAACACCATATCTCTGACAGACCCAGGAGAACTGGGTCTGAGAACTCCCAGGAGGCAAGAATTCTTATGAGGGAACAGAGAGAAAGTGGGTACTTTTAGGTGCATTCTGACTTGAGTGGATAGGAAAGCATAACTGGAACAGTGGCCTTGAGTCTTTAAGGGGAAGGCACATTGGTCCTAGAGGGCCAACAGAGGTCAAGTCAAAAGAGGGTCAGCGTAGGCCTCCCTTCTCTCTCACCTCTAAAACTGTACACTACCAAAAGTTGACAGTACTCAATTGGGCATTTTCGTATATGGCCTTATGTTGCCATCTCCCTGGACTCTGATCAATTTGTATTTCTTGATGTCTGTCCTTCTCAATAATAACCCTCATCCCAACTGAACTCCTCCCGCCATGAACTTAAGCAGACACAGACATACAAAGACACACGCTATGGTCTTGTGTAATGCTGACTATCTAGCAGCCCTTCCTTAAATCTTTTCAGAAATAAAATAGGAATCCTCCAAATTAAAGTGTCTTCTCATCTGAGATTACTTAGCTACTTTTCATCAACTCTAAATAAAAACAAGAACATAGTTTTATCAGCATCATGTATGTGTGTATTTTAAAATATACATATTTCACCAATATGCATAACTTTCTAAATACCAATTTTCTTTCTTTTTAAAATTCATTTCAAAGATCTTTTAGGATCAGTGAATGTGTGGTAGCATATTTCATGCATAGAATAAAGAAATACATTCCAATCCTCTTCCTGTGTCTAGATGCTCTATGTAAGTCCATGACCCTCTTTTTTATGTTTAAGCCAAGGAGAGATATCACTGTGGTGTCAGTCTTTTCCTATTCCCCTCAGGCCAGGGTAAATGTCCATGAATGGAATTCTCAAAGAACGTCAACTTGAATATTTCAGCCCCTTCCATTAGTAAACATGCTTAAATTTCAATTACTTTTTCTCCTTCACAAATACCCTTGGGATGCTAAGAGAACTGGCAGTATACTACATTGTGTGTGAGCAAAAGCCACCTCTGAATAACACTCAGGAATCCTGCTGATACACTTGTAGAAGAGCATTTCTTAGTTTGTGGAGCACTGTTCCCAGTTCTTGTTCCCAGTTCAGCATTATCCAACATCGCTCCAAGTCCTCTTTTGAGGCACTGGAGGTCTTTGTATATCACTGCATTTTTCTCTTCTAGCCTTTGCTTTATTGTCTTTCACTTCATTGTAACAGACTCCATAAACCATTTGCCTGATCAAAACTGAGCATAATTAGAACAAAGTCATTTTCCTCCTCTTTAAATGGCTTCCTCCTATAAAGCCCTGGGGTTTTCCTCAATCAGCTGAAATAGCTAAAGTTTTTAAAGTAGGTTCTCCCTCCATCTATTTCCTAAAAGTCCACCCCGATACTTTTACATTAAAATGGCTTTCAGTATATGTGTTGAAATCAAAAGTTCTGACTTTAATTTTTTTAGCACTGCAGAAGATAGGGATAGCGAATCATCCACTCCCCCTCCCTTCCCACATGCATATAATTATTTTCTTAATTTTGAAATGAAATTTATTTTCATTTGTATAATCTCATCAGAATACCTTAAAATTACTTCAGAAATATGGTAAAGCAAAATTAAGCCCATTTTACAGGTGAGTCAAACTTATAAAAAAAACAAGCAACATCAATATTTTAAACACATGTTAAATTAAGCTAACGTTGTTTCTAGCTTTCTTTCTACCATTTTCATCACCTCTGGTTGCCCGGAATTTTGTATAGAAGTCAAGGTTGGTAACTTGAGTGCTCCAAAAGCTAAGCATACTTTAAATAAGTGGAGTACTTGAAGGGAGCTCAGGTAAATCAGATGACATGGGCCCATCTAGAGCCACTATGGTTAGTATTTCTAACCCAATTCATCCTGAAGGAAAGCTGGACAAGCATTACTGGACCTTGTACATTTCAAGAGAAGCCAACAATAAAAACTTCTACTTAAAATTGTTGGTTAGTAATGTCAAATTTTTTAAACATTGGAATGACCAAATAAAACAACTCATGAACTACAGTTCATAACCTCTAGGTTAATGACTGTTCTGTGAATCTCTTCCCTTGACCTTTGATGCCTTTAACATTCCTCAAACTGAGTTTAGGGAAACTGGGAAGGACAATCTTCAAGGTAGTTCTTTTGGCTAGTGCTGAATAATACTAAACATTAAATCACAAGTAACATTTTTAGCTTCAGGTATAAGCATTTGTACATAATACCTACATATCTGCAATTTCTATCCTGCTTACAAATCTATTACTTGAAATTTTCTCCTTCCCCTCACTGTGTCCTAGTTTCAGAATGGGTAAATGAAATGTCTCCTTACTTGGCATACACCTTTGCAAATGCTTTTTGCTTCACATTTTATTTTGCACAGGTTCATCCGGATACAGTCGTCTGTAGAAAATTTATACTATCAACTTCCTTGGCTTTAACCCATTTTATTTACAGCTTTAATACGTGATTGCATCTCTCTCCCAAATTTAAATTTAATTTGAACCTTGACAAACAACAACTAAACTAAAAAGTGACTGAACAATAAGCAAAAAAGTGGAGTTTTCTGAGTGAAGAGGCTTCTGGGGGTGAAGTGACAAGAACAGTTTGCCTCTCACCCAGTGACTGCCTTTGCTGCATAACTGAAGTGAAAGTACAGATATCAGGAACTCAGCAGCTTAAAACCAAATGATTATCCACCAAGCCCAATGTCTCCCCGAAGGCCTAGAGATTACACGTGTAATAATCAGGCTGCCCTTGCCAAAAGTAAGGCTTAGTGCTTCATTTTATTTATTGTATTTATTGAATGGAGCCATTCCTTGATAGCCCCCGGGAGCATTAACAAACATGAAAGCAACCACCAAAGGAAAGAAAGAAATATATAAATAACTAAAACCCATGCCACTAAAGTTTATAATCTGGAACATGCAGTATTGACACTCTTTCAAGTCCTCTGTTCTACTTTCAAGTAACGTAAGCATCGCTTCCATTTGCCAAAAACCTAAATCTTTAAAGTCTTGGACAGGTCCCTCTGCAAAACTTATCAGTCCCTCTTTTTAACGTACCAAGCAATGTGACAATGTGATATTCCTAAATTCTGCATCTAGTTCTACATTATTATCAGTTGTATTTTAGCATTGTGATAACCATATATTTAAGACTCTCATTAACAAACTTTTTGCAAAATAAGGTGCCTCTAATATCTGAACTTTTAGGGAATTGAGCAGTTATTAAAATCAGAGCATCCTTTCATATAGGAGAAGACCAAGAACCTTTTGACAGGTGATATTTTTTTCTCCTGTCTTTTATTTTTCAATCCATGGGCGATTCATTTCACATTCCTTACAAATATTACTCTTTCAAATTTGCAAGCATAAAAAAAGAAAGCTTAAAAACACAATTTGGAATAATTGTCATCAAAATGGATTTAAAGTTTGTTTTGTTTTCTTCCATGTTTTTTGTTTTCCTTTGTTTTGTTTCTAAGGAATCGAGACAGTATTTTTTTCCATGGAAGGTTTTTTCTATAAAGTTTGGCTGGAAAAGAAATCATCCCTGTATCAACATCGAAAGCACAGTCAAGTATTACTATATTTCTGTAGCTCATTTACTATTCTTATTCCCAACTTTAAGAGCAAAATATGAGCCTTTGGCTATAATTATCTGGTGCTTATAGTAAGTTTTTACATCTGTTCCAAGCATTCTCTGTAAATTTTATATGTGCAATGATAAGGAAGAAGAAAGGAGTACAGTGGATTATAAAACACAAAATAAATTCAAGAGTATGCAAGCATAATAGAGTGGGGCAGAAAGAGAAACCTGGTAGCAGGTCTTACATGTGCATACATATAGGCTACTCTAACGAATTTATCTAGGGGCTGCTTTGTGAAGAGAAAAGAAGACTTGAGAAACTCACCTCACATGATGAACGAACGCACTGCGGTTGGTGGCAATAACCTATAGATACTCTTCCTGGTTTTAAGGAAAAATCCTTCCTCCCCTCAGAGTTCTTTCTTCCGGACTCAATTAACATGCAGAGAGTACCTGGGTGTGTTCAAGCCCTCAGGAAGAGACAGGAACACTGCAGACCTCTGCCAACAGGACTCACAATCTAATACAACCTATGTTCCCCAAACACACTTTACACAAATCCATTATGTGCCAAGAGCCAGCTTGTTTTATAAATGCATTTTGCAAAATGCAATGAAATTAACCCAACATTTGTATTTTCAACCTCAAAGTACATTATGAGAATTATAAATTTCCCAATTGACAAGAAATGAAAATGAACATTGTCTTTATTTACTTTGGGTGGAAACAGAGAAGGTAAAGGGAAGGCTAATTTTCTTCTTTATCCAAGGCCAGATTTAGTTTTCTCTAATTTCTGGCTCTCTGTTCCACAGACAAGCTTCTTTCCTTTGAGTTTTCTTTTTCTTTATGGATTTCTAATAAAATAACTAAAACTAGAATTATGTTGGGAAAAAAAACCCACTCAAGGATATTTTTAAGTCCCCAAGGTGAAGATATTGCCTAAGGGAGTCAAGAGTACACAGACCGAATTTTTTACAGTGTGTGCTATTCTGCATTTTTAAAGAGGCAATTAGTTATTCTTGTGTATTAGTGACTGCCCCATTTTCTCCATAACTCAGGTGATACAAAGGGCCTAAGAGAGGACATACTTTAAATGGGACATTTATTACCCCAAAAAAGGGATGATTCTAATTTAAAGTCACTGAGAAAGATATTTCTATAGATGCAGTCAAATTACACAGCAGCAAAAACTTGGCCTTGCTGTTCTGAACTCTCACTGACATTTCTTTTTTTTTTTTTTTAAATTTTTTTTTCAACGTTTATTTATTTTTGGGACAGAGAGAGACAGAGCATGAACGGGGGAGGGGCAGAGAGAGAGGGAGACACAGAATCGGAAACAGGCTCCAGGCTCGGAGCCATCAGCCCAGAGCCTGACGCGGGGCTCGAACTCACGGACCGCGAGACCGCGACCTGGCTGAAGTCGGACGCTTAACCGACTGCGCCACCCAGGCGCCCCTGACATTTCTAACTATGCCATCTTTAACTTAAAGACAGAGTCAAAGAACCTGATAAAACCACATGGGCCTGAGAGCTGTATTTATTTAAAGCAAGTAAAGCCAACACAATGTTAACTTGGTGGCCAAACTGAGTATAAGATGCAAGGCTGTGAAGAAAAAGGAAAAAAAAAAGGAAAAAAAAAAAGAATAAATTTATCATGTGTTCAGTGTGATGGGACTTTCAAGTTACCAGGTTACTAGATCATTTTTGTCACAGTAGCATGCAGGAAGAACTCTTGGCAGGAAAGGCTTTTATTACACGAGTCTGAAGGTTGGTTACCTGTGTCACACTACAGAAAGAGAATTTGGTTTTAGAGATCTGCTTTTGCATTCTAACTCTGCTTAGCAAAACCACAATTGGAATTTTTAAGTGCAATGTTTAAATAAGCACTGTGAACATCGAGTTACCCCCAAGATCCCACCTTGAAAATGAAATGAAAATATATGGGATACAAAGAAAAAATTCATTTTGTGAGCACCTATCTTTAAAATCTAAAATTGAATCCGAGAGCTTCTTTCTCAAAGTATAGATTCTTTAACTTCCTCTTCAGGAGAGGCATACCTAAAAGGTTATTGATTTGGTTCTGAAGGACAGCGTGTTTATTATGGAGGAAGCCATTGCAGGGTACAAGTGTGAGAAATTAATGATGGCTTTGTAAGTGTCCACGCTGTGGTGTGGAACCAGTGGGGCAACTGTCAATCTATATGATAATACATTCCCAAACTTCATAAAATCAGTCATGTGAAAATGCATTGATTTCTTTGTGAGCTAAACAGAATTTGTCAAAGAGAAAGAACGAGAAGTTTACTGAAGTTAACACCTCAGCCTGCAGAGTGGCTCACAACTCACTTTTTATTTGCTTAATGAGTTTATGATGGGACGTGCAAAATCTCTTATTTTTATTTTTGGCCCCAAATGAGAACAGAACATGCATTATGTACATCTTGGGAATATGTGGAATGCTGAAAATTTTTTAAAAAGAGAGAAAAGGACATACATTTTATCTGTACATTTTTAAAATAACCCTCTAACGCCTAAGCTTGAACTCTGGCTTCCTTACCTCTTTTGTGCTCTGCCAGATGCAGGCACAAAAGAGTCTCTCAGTACTTTCAAGTACAGATTTCTTTATGCAATTCTGACTGCGTTATAACTAGCATTACAGGGAAATCTCGAGACACTAGACTCAAGGGTTTATTTTTTACCCAAATATAGGGATTTATATAGACTCCCCAAAGGTGGAAATTGTTCATATATGATGCCTTAAAGAATACTGGAAAAAAGAGACTACTTTTGGTCTACCAAATACATTATTAATTATAAAGTTCTCCTACCCATAACAGTTCTAGGTAAATTCAAGGCAAGCATTTTTTGCTCCCTTTTGTTTCACTAGAAAACTCTCTTTATTAAGTTTTTAACATGTATATAGATTTTAAAAGAGAGGGTGCAGATTCTACCAACATGTTTAAATTTTGTAGAGATGGTTCCCACGAGACCAGTGAGAATACCACCGTGGAAGATTTGCCAAAAGACCTTGTTAAAATGTGCCATATATGCTTGGATAACAAGTGATTTTATTTATTAAGCAATCAAACTACTTCCATTTAAATAGTATTGGACACACACAGATTTGAAAAAGTACATCAGTAAATGGATTCAATGTATGCCTTTATGAAAACTTCCAAAAGTTAATTTCCTATCAGATAAGTGCCTTAGAGTGTTGAATGTGCCAAGTGTCAAAAATTTTGTTAAAATTCAAAATGAGTCAAGTACAGATTTTTCCTTGAGTGTGCACCTTGATTAGCTACACGAACGGAGGCATAAGTAAGACACATCTCCTTGTCCCCACTATAGAATAAATTATTTCCGAATTAAACACAAATTAAAATGCAACAGAGTGACATCTTTTTGGATATATGCGACTTACCCAGGAAATGATGTATTTTCAACACAGTTTTGAGATTAAACGATATTTAGCCATGCTTTTGCATTCACAACAAGCTGTCCGCCTGTGAATTTCTTTTTCTTCTTTTAAATGCAAGAAAATACTTAAAGCTGCTCTAGTAGAAGTTTATAATATTTTACATAAACATTCTTAACTGATCTGTTTGTAAACAGTTTAATGGTAATTCTTTCCGCAAACACACAATATATTCATAACAAATCGCATAGCATTTGATGTTTTCTTCATAAATCAACTGTACCTAATGCAATTTATCTTTTAAGAGATGTTTTTGACTAAACACAGTTCTGAGTCACTAAGAAATCCAGAAATAAGCACCTTATCTCTTTAATGACTTGCCGAGGCTTCCCTATATTTACTGCTTAATGATCGGAAGCATTTAATTTTCAAAGTTTCATTAAAACCCATCTACAAAGCTGATGGATAAGCAATAGTGATTTGTGACAGAAGATGTGGGAAGCCATTAACCTACATAGGTACCAAGGAGGAAAGTGAACACAGAAGAGAATACTTTTTTGAAGACAAGTCTCTTCCTATTTGTCATTATTAAACTCCAGAGCATCTGTTCCAGGTTTGATCTTCAATACGGATATGAGGCATTGCCGCCTGGAAATGAAAGTCTAAGATAAGGTAGGATTCTTAAGAGATCTTCATGAAAAAAAATAACCCGGGTTGCCATTTACTGGGAAGGGGAAATCAATACGAAGACCTAGAAACTTGTGGCAAGAGGACATTTTCTAGGTATAGGTCATAGTTTATCAAGTTGCCTCTTTTGCAATGTAATTTACTTGCTAATAAGACCAACTGACTATAGCTGAATACTGTGTTATCATCGAAATGTGATTTTAAAATTCTCTCCTCATTTCTTGTGTGCTTGAGGTTTGCCGGTTTATTTTTCCCGAGCTCAGAGTGGGTAGACAAGGTCGATTTCAAAGAAAATGAATGGTTTTGTACTCCTCTTTATTAAAACACAGACATCCCAAACGCCACATTGCGCCATACCCAGAACATTAAAAGGTATTTAAGAAGCAGGCCTACCGTTCTCATCATCTGACTTATTTTCGTTGTCAGAATCGGTCAAAGTAAGGGCTGAGTTCTCACGACTGGACAGGCCGGAACTGCGTCTGGATTTTATCCCTCTCCCCCACAGTCTGATGGCGTGTTCTGGAGACATCCCTCCCTCTGTGTCGGAGTCGGCGTCAGACCCTGTGCTCAGAGAGTAGCCCTGATGAAGGATCCCCATGTCAGAACAGTAGCCACTTCGGTGTGGGGAGGGCTCACACATTCCCAATTCCGCAAGGGTGAAGTTAGTTCCTAAGGTGACAGCAACAGAGAGACCGATTATAAATTGTGAAATGCTTTACAAAGTTAAAATGTATTCTTACAAAAAACAGATGGATGCTTTTCCCATCCAAAAAACATATCAGATTCCCATGTTATACAGGAATATATGAGCATGAGTATTTAGGATATTGGGATACATTTGAGAACAAAAAAGTAAACATCTAAGATTAACTTTAATCCTAGGCCAGAATGCTCAGCTTTTGCTTCAAAAATGTTACAGCATTTACTGTTGTCTAGGTAGCACACGTAGCTGGAAAAAATACTGGATTTGGAATAATAGCTAATATATACCAAGCGCTTTCTTAGCTCTGGGCATCTTTTGGTTTGCAACTTTTATTTTACATTTTTATAGGTGACAATAACTTAATGAAGAAGATAATATTATGTAATCATTTTGTAAGGAAACTGAGGAACAGAGGAACAGAGAATTTAAGTGACTTACCCAAGGTCACACATCTAGATTGTAGCAAAACATGGATCTGATCCTTGAGCAGTCTGTCTTCGTGTCAAAGAACCTTAATCCTCCAATAAATGTGAGTGGTGGCCAGGAGACCTGGGTACCAGTCCCAGCTTCCCACTGGTAAGTCTCATTGTGGCAAGTCTCTTACTCCTTGAGCCCCAGTTTTCTCATCTGTAAAATCTGGGTATTAATCTCTTAAATTCCTCTCAGGATCACTGTGTATCTTCTATGTGATAATACCCACCGAACTCTTTTTTTTTTTTAAATAAACTATGTAATGTATTATTTAATTCAGCGTCTGAGGGATGAAAAGTCAGTCCTCATGTTTTTAAATGATATTAAACAATGTCTGTTTGCTCACACAACTTAGAACCACAAGTAGGTTTCAACTATGGAGCATGAATGTGTGCACAAATGGGAAGCAGAAGCAAAGAGGCATTTATTGAACGTTTATATGTTACCAGTGTTTGGGCATGTGGCCAGGCAGTTGATAGGCTTTCAATCTCATTTAAATCTCATAATAGCCCAACAGTTTAGGTGTTGAGCATTTTACAGAGAGGTTAAATACTGTGTCCGAGGTCATGCTTAGGCAAGTGGCAGATCCAAGATACACCGCTAATCTGCCAATTCCAAGCCTTTGCTCATTCTACAAGGTGAAATGATCTCAATCAAAAACCAGCCTGTAACATTCTGGCACAGTGAATGCTCTATCTATGTGTGTGCTTTACTATTACAGCTTCTTAAAAGACATTTTAAGGTTTCAATGAAAATTAGATGGAGTCATGTGGTACATTCTATTTACTGACATATGAAACTGATTTTTTTTTGTCTTTACTCAAGCTATGGACAATGGGGGAAATGCACTGAAGAAATGCACTTCAATGCTATAAGTGAAGAAAACCTTATAAATAACACCAAAGCCATGGTTTATGTTATGTACATTGATTATATTAGGGCCAGTCCCTATCAATCATATCCCCAAACTTATGATATAACTTAACTCCTCTATGATACTCCAAATACATGATGTTATTTCTTAGCTTTCATTTTTAAAAAGCCTTAAACAGCTGTTTGCATTAACCTAGTGTGACTTTACTTTGTAATAGACATATATTTTTATTCTGAGGTTTTACTTTCCGTTCTTTACTATATGTTGATGTTCCACAGCCTTCTTTAGCTGTGTAAATGGGACCAAACCCAATTTTATACATAAATGTCTCTGAAGAGTGAAACCTATTCATTGGAGAGCTAACCCAAGCAAAATTTCCTGTGGGAATGGGGTAACTTCCTGCTATCTGGGTAGGAAAGAGGGACATCCTTACTGCCACCAGCATGCTCCCAAATGCTGTTCTGCCCAGTGTACTCTGTTCCAGTTTACATCCTCGGTAGTTAGGTATTGTCTCATAATTGTACAGTAAAATGTATATTTCCATTTTGGTAGTGTATAAAACAAAAGTTAAGTTCATGTATGTCTGATATTAAAATACTTTTCTATTTTTATCATCTCATTCTTAAGTAAACTAAATATTAACATTCTCCCATCTTGTTTTTAGAGCTCATGTTTGCTCTGGACAGGCATGAAATATAAGGCTTCCTTTACCTTCAATAAAAGAAAACACGTCAAACTAAAACATACATGTTTTTATTCCACATGTGGGAATTTTAAGCTATATGATTCCATTTGAAATGGAGTGTGTATGCATTAAGGCAACTTTCCTGATGGTTTTCCCACACCTCATTATCTGGAACAAGCTTCAAAGACCTCCTCAGGAAAAGAGAAACATCTGTGAGAGGAAAAGAAGCCTCAGTTTTCAGAGCATCCCATGTGCTTTTCAATCTTGAAGTAATAGGCAATAAGCCTAGGGCATGGAAATACATGGAATAAATATAGTCTCCCTTCTTTGGTTATCAAATTTACTTGATGATAAGAAATTAAAATATTATTTTTCTGTTAAAACAAACTTGAGATCATCATAAATTAGTTAAAATTTGCATAATTTTTTAAAGTAATCACAAATGTTAGAAAAAAGTAGAGTTCAAGAGTTTCAGCTTTAAGCATACAGCCCCAAAGCCACAAACAAACAACACTGTAAAGAAAATTGGAGGTACTGTACTCAATTCACCAGGAGAAAGTAACCAAGTTCACACTGGCTTACAGGAAGCCAGATTTTCCTCTAAATTCAGAAAAATTTTCCTCTAGACTACTCAAAAATATTACCTTTTAAACGCCTCATCTTCATCTTCCAGTAGGACCACAGTCCGCCAATGTTACCCATTTCTCACAATTCCTAGTTAGGTGCCTTTTGTCCTCAACTAACTCAAAGAATAGGAATCCTATTCTAAGTATCTGGGACAGATTCTGGACCAAGCCTTTCCCAAGTGTGCTGGCTTAACATATGAAGCCGGTGAGCCACATACACATTGGAAAGGAAAAGCTGATCTATCATTTATTAAATCATTCAGCAAATATTTATCATTCCTGGTGCTGTGATAGGCATTGGGGATATAACAGGGAGCCTTATAAAAATGGAGCCCATGACATTTACAGTATAATCAGGAAAGAGACATTAATCAAAGAATCACATAAACAACATACAATTTATAGAGTGATAAATACTATATAGGAAAAGGACAAGGAGCCATGAAAGGTCATCCTGTGGTCCAACTGTTCATTCTTTTACAGCTTGCCCAACAGATGTTCAGCTAGTGGTGGACTCACTAGTTGGAGGGACCATGAATTTGCTCCATGAAGTTATCAGGCCCTCTTCAGTTTGCTCTTACCATACCATTCCCAAACATTCCTCTATATACATTGATTTCAGACAAACATTTTTCATGTAGTTTGTCCTACCCTTCAGCTCACAATGTAAATAGTATAGGGGAATTTTAACACCATGCCAACTTATTGTTTTGCACTTACTTTGCTCATTGATGGAAGGTTGATTTTGCTTTAATTCATCTTGTATAATTATGTCTTTATTAAGCTCCATGGCAGCTTTGAATGGAAGAGAGAAACTAGTCATTGTGTGATTCTCCAAGCTAAGATTTCTAGTGGAAAACAGTCAACATTTCTTTCCTTCTTTACTTTCTTGCAGAAAGATAGAAAGAGTCATAATATTTCAGTATTCATGAAATACCTTCCATCTGCCTCTAATCTCTCTGGTATCACATTAAAGTGGGAATGTAGATAATGTTTCAAACTCATTTCATTTCAGGTATATGTTTTATGGTTGCTACTAATAAACTTCCCAGTGTGGCCTCATACTACATTATCAAGGCCAAAATCACTATTTCTATAGATGAATGATTGCACAAAATCTGTATTTACATCATGGAATTTTAGTATAATTTAAGGTGTTGGGAGAGAACCCCAATGTCTAAAAAATTGTTAGGTGGATCAAGATAGCAGAACACAAGTGTTTAAAAATAACTTTCTTGAGAAGTCTCTTCTACTTTAAGTTGTCTTTTTCTTGATCATAATCTCAATGTGTAACCCAGATCCTCTCCAAAACTTTTTTAGAGATAAATTTGGCAATAGATATCAAGAGTCATCCATTGATCAACTAGTTGTGCTTGGGGACACAATTCAAAGGAAAGATATGCCAGCACATTGTGATCATGGCTTTATTTTCTAAGTTTTTACCAACTTCTCACACTTTGAAATAACCTTTAACTAGGAGAAGCACATATGTCGCTAAGTCAGAATTATCATGTCATGGTAATACCAGGGAATACAAATAGCACTGGAAATGTCAGCATTTGAACAGATTTTCTACTATGAGGGCAGGAAGATAAAAGTTAACTGTAGTAATAGAGGAGTACAATACAGAAAACTTTTATTATCTAAATATTCACTATGCAAGTCCCCTGAATTTAAGAGATGAAATTCTACACACAAAAGTTACTATGAAAACATGAAAGCAGTCACTAATGATCACTTATAAAATTAATCCCCCCCATCCCCATCCACTTACTGCTAGCATCTCTTCTCATATCAACCACCATATCAACGTCTATGTCATCAGGTAGTTAGTGATAACAGAAAGTAATATGGTGCCAATGTGAGATTAAGTTGTAAAGCTTGTGAAGATGCAGATTTCCATGAAGTCAATAAAAGTGATGCTAAAAAACACTAGGATCATAAGCAAGGCCACATAATTACCATTATCTAACAGAATTAACCTGTTAACAAGAAAAACTAGAAACACATGTTGGCATGGTGGATTCTTCAAAAGACGACTTGACAGACTTCCAGTTCTGGATCAAGATAAAATTCCTCACTTCTCTCTACTTCTCCCACTAGGTGCAGCTAAAAACCTCTGAACAGTACATATAAAAACACATAAAAAGAGTATAAAAAGGGTTGAGAAGAAGATAGACCTATTAGGATCCTGAGACCTGAGGAAGGATATGGTTGTGAATTCCCTGGAGTTTCTTTTTGCCTTATATATCCCAGACCTGGTGTTGGAGAAATCTGCAGATTAAAGACACCAGTGCAAGCAGACAAAGCCCAGAGTAAAGCCTACTGTAATTAAGGGTCCTTCCTTACTTCCACAAACACCTCAGGATGGAATCGAGTGGGAAGCCAGAATTTCATCCTTAACCAGTAGGAATAAACCTTCCCAGACACCCCACATAAAGGTGTTATTGGTGGATATAAGGGGATCCTGGACTTCTATCTCCACCCAGTGGGGTGGTCATGAAGCACCCCTTCCTCTCCCTGCTGGCGTCAGAGAAGAATTAATGTTAAATTTCCTTTCACCACCACTGAAGGATTTGTGGGGGAACTGTAGTAAAGAGGTGCCCTTCTCCCTCTAAACCAAGTTGGTAACTTCAGAGTCGTAGTGAAAAGTCTGAAAACCCCACTCAGCTCAGGGGCAAGAGAGCATCACTTCTCAATCCATACCCCCTGCCTTGTCAAAGTAGGCCAAGTGAGGGACTTGGACCTTCCCCTCCACCTGGCAGGCAAGCCTCAGTGTCTCATTTTTCCCACTGGCTTGGTAGCAGAGGAGGCCTGCTAAAACAGAAGATTTAAATAAGATCCAGAGTTTCAAAACATAATAGCCAGGATACAATAAAAAAATCACTCATCATACCAAGAATCAGGAAAATCTCAACTTGAATGAGGAATGCTAATTATTTAAGTAAAAGGTTAATGAGCAGTCCTTAGGAAAATTAATGAATTCATCAATTTTTTTTTTTGCAAAATTCAACTCTGTGATTATGATGCAAAATTCAGTGTAAAGTGAAAGATGTATAATATAGTCATGCAATTTTGCCATAAAATGTGTATATTATGCCTCCCACAAAAATTGTTATTCTATATCCTTTTGAATAATTATAGCATAGTTCGAATAATAAATTGTATTAAACATAAAATCAAATATACTTTTGATAATCAGTTTTATTTTCTGAAGACAAAGTTACAATAAATTATCTTTACTATTTAATACGAAATATTGATTCTTTTTAAAAATTGAATCCATTTTTAAGCGGCCTTTTTCTAGCATCATTTATCCTAAGACAAAGAAAATCTCTTGTAAATAAACATGGGTCACTTTTCCTGAGCAAATGTTAGAGTGTACATTTTCAAGTCAGAAATGAGTATAAACTCCAAATTTTCTAACAAGTGTTTAAGAAAAGGATATAAATTGCAATGTTGTAGTTCTTTTTTATCACAGGAAATGAAGTAATTTTATCTGATGCCTTAAGCTTTTTCAGCAAAAAGTTATCAAATAAAATATAGCAATTATAAGTGATAAAACATAACTTTTAATTTTGATCAATCAAAATGTATCAGCAGATTACTACCTTATATGTAATATCGATACCTTACATTGAAATTTGAGCAATGATTGATATGCACAAGCTAAAAAGAATAATCACTTACCAAAAATTTGCCAATACTATCTAAAATATTATTTTCAAAGTCTAAAATCTACATATCTGTATATGCATTGATAAAAATTTTGAAAACTAGTGAAGAAACTACTTATGAATTTTAATGTTTTATACTTGTGTATACTAAAATTCTTCACATAAACTCCTTCTTAATGCCCTTCTAAAGTTCATCTGATTTTACATATTCAGATATTTTCCCAAATGTTGACAAAACTATTCATGAAAAGTCCTGTGGCTTAAAACTACAGAGTAGGTATACATGCATTATTATTCATAAAAAAAATTAAGTCAACTATTTAGATTTCAAAAATACACTTTAAGAATAATTTTTTTTACATATAGCACTAAAATGTTAATATTTTGAGATTTCTAAACTTTCAGATGAATTATGGGCTAGATGGGTGATGGGTACTAAAGAGAGTACTTGTGATGCACACTAGGTATTGTATGTAATGAATCATTGTATTCTACCTCGGAAGCCAATACTGCACTGTATGTTAACAAACTAAAATTTAAATAAATAAAAAAAGGGGAAAAAATCTCCATCTAAATGCATGATGTGTCACAACTTTCACAATTTTTAACTAGAATCATCCCCATGTCAATAAACTCATTCTAAATCAAGGAAACATCAAAATGGTTACTGACGACAGGAGAGTTTCCAATATCCTCCATTTCTCTGTAAGCTTTGTGACTTCAAAGTGAAAGGTGAATGTGGCATTCTCCTCTGGTATGGTGGCATTTTCAGTGTTCCAAACTGAACAAAGCCCAAATTGGAAAACCCAAAGCAGCTACAACAAAAGGTTCTGCAGAGCAACTGCCAGTTCATAAATAGAAATGAAATACCCAGTAACCTAGCTAGTTGGAGACTCCTTTCTGCTGATGAAAATTTCAACAAAACAAAACAGAAAACCCAATTCCGGTATTAAAAACTATGCAAATCAATTGTCTTACATAACAGCATTACAAAGGTGTATAGTCATCTGACCTCATGAGACTCTGCCTCTTCAAACAAATTGCTTTTAGAGAGAGAAAATAAATAAATAAATACAAGTCAATAGTGAGTTAGCAGTAACGGTCTGGCTGTCCTATGTTTGAGAACAACTACCAGATTAGCTTGCATTTACTGAGGACCTCATAGTGTGGCAGGCACTGTTCTAAATGCGTTCACATGCAATTTTCCAATTAATTAGGACAGCAGCCCTATAAAATTGTCACTAGGTAGGCTAGGGTTAAAGTGGAAATTCCTGAATTTGTTTAAAAAAAAGTGCTTGTTGAACATAAATTCTTAGAATTATTTCTTCAGATGAGTCCCCATTTTATGCATTTATAAAATAAACATAAAAATAGCACCCACCTTCATAGGGTTGTTGTGAGCACTGAATTAGACAACGCAGTTATAAAAATACTTCTTAAAATATTGCCTGCCACAGAGTAACCTTACAACAAATATAGCTATCATGATGATCATCAGCTTACAGAAGCAGAAACTTTATTTTTTTTAAGGGTTAACATTTTCTATTTTCTGAATTGATTTTACAAGTTTTGGAACAATCAATATTTCTAGGAATCTGCTCATTTTATCTATAGTTTCAAATGGATTGATACGAAGTTATCAAGTATTTTTGAGTCCTTTTAAATTTCTGTTATACTTGTAGAATATTGTCTTTATTTTCATTTTTGACATTACTTATTTGTGCTTTCTTTTTTTTAAATAAAAAATGAGTATAGTTGCCACATTAATTTCAAATGTATAGTATAGTGATTCAACACGTCTAGTGTTATGCTCTGCATACCAAAAATGTAGCTACCATCTTTCACCATACACTATAATTATATCATTGACACTATTCCCTTTTTGTACCTTTTATTCCCATGATTTATTCATTCCATAATGGGAAGGCTGTATCTCCCTAACCCCTTTCCTCATTTTGATCATCCCCTCTACCCCTTACCCTATAGGAACTATAAGTTTATTCTCTGTATTTATAGGTCTGATTCTGCTTTTTGTTTGCTTATCTTTTATGGGGGGCTTTTAATCCACACATGAGTGATATCATATGTCATTTGTTTATCTAAGTCTGATTCATTCATGTCTTCTAGACTGATATATGTTGTCACAAATGGCCAAAAAAAAAAAAAAACAACTCATCCTTTTTAATGGCTGTATAATATTCCTGTGTGTGTGTGTGTGTGTGTGTGTGTGTGTGTGTGTGTGTGTACACACACCACATGTTCCTTAGTAGAAATACCATATGATCCAATAATTCTACTACTGGGAATTTACCCAAAGAAAATATAATCACGAATTTTAAAAAAATAGGGGCGCCTGGGTGGCTCAGTTGGTTGAGTGTCCGACTTCAGCTCAGGTCACGATCTCACGGTCTGTGAGTTCGAGCCCCGCGTCAGGCTCTGGGCTGATGGTTCAGAGCCTGGAGCCTGCTTCCGATTCTGTGTCTCCCTCTCTCTCTGCCCCTCCCCCATCCGTACTCTGTCTCTCTCTGTCTCAAAAATAAACATTAAAAAAAAATTAAAAAAAATATATATGCACCCCTATGTTTATTGCAGCAGTATTTATAGTAGCCACGACATGGAAACTACCTAAATATCCACCAATAGATTGGTGTATTTTCTTTATTTTAACTGGATTTTCACCAATGACTGCTTTTGTCTTTCAAAAAACACATTTTTGCTTTTCTGATTCTGTATGTTTTTTAGTTTATTACCTTCTACCCTTATATATACAAATTGTTCTTTTCCCCTCCTTTGAGTTTATTCAATGATTCTTTTCCATATCTTTAAAATTTGAATCTTTACATCATCAGTATTCAGCCATGCTACTTTTTTATTATGAATATTTCACACTATAAATTTTTTTAACCACCACTTTTACTATATTTGTCAACTTTTGATTCATAGAATTTTCATTGTTGTTTAGATATAAACATTTTACATATCTATTGCACCAATTATTAAGTTTCCAAATGTGATATGTTGCATATATTTCTGTTTTTGACTTCTAATTTAATTCTGTTTGCCTAGAGAGCAAAATTTTTATGTTACTAAACCTTTGAATAATTTTGAAACTTGTTCTATAAACTGATAAACTTTTTACAAGTGTTTTCTATGTATCTAAGAAGAACACATGTTCTCTAATTACTGAGTGCAAGGTTCTATATCTGTCAATTCAACTAAATTATTAATCATGTGTTCAATTCTTCTATACGGTAGTAATTCTTCTCTATGATTTGCTGTTTGCTTGTCTTATCAATAAATGAAAGATGTATGATAAAATTTCATGCAATAATTGGTGTGTCTTCCCATAGTTGTATCACTATCTGCTATTTGTCTATTTAAGGCTCCATTATGCTAAGTGTATATAGGTTTAGAATTATTACAGATTTCTGATAGATTGAATATTTTATAATTAATATACAGTGACTATCTCTAATAAACATTCTTGAAATAATATCTGATTTTAATATCAATTATATTTTAAAATGAATTTGTCCATTTCATCCAAATTACTATAGTTTACGACAATACCTATGAATATGTGTAGGATCCATAACAATATCCCTTATTTAATTCTTGATTTGGAGTATTTGTGTATTTTCTCTTTTATCTTAATCATTCTTGCTAGGGATTTATCAATTTTATCAGTTTTTCAAAGGACCAGCTTTTGTATTCAGTATTTTCTTTTATTGTTTATTTTCTGTTTCTTTGATTTTGCCCTTGATTATTTTTCTTTACTTAAGTTCAGGTTTTATTTGCTCATTCTTTTCTAGATTCTTGAGGTAGAAATATAGATCACTGACTTAAAAACAATATTTCTTAAATAAACAAGCAAGCCTATATACTTTCCCTATTCACCTGCATCCCACAAATTTGAATATGTTGTACATTATCATTAAATTCCAAATATTTTTTAGTTTCTCTTGTACGTCTTTGACACATGGGTTACTTAGAAGTGTGTAATTTTATTTCCACATATCTGTATTTGTCGAGATTTCTTTTATTGATTTCTCACTTAAGTACTTGATGGACAGAGAACAGATTCTCCAGAATTTCCTCTTGAAAGTCATTGAAACTTACTTTGTAGCTCAGAATATAGTATATGTTGCTGAATGTTTCACTGTAAGATAAAGTATATTTACAGTTTTATGTAGTGTTCTATAAACATCTATTTGGTTGAGAGGAATAACAGTGTTGTTCTATAGACCTTTACCAATAATTTTGGTATAGTTCTTCAATTAGTTACTGAGGAAAAGATTGAATCTGTAAGGAAGTATGTTTTCTTCTTTCTCTTTATACTTCTGTCAATTTTCCCTCCATTGCTTCCTCCCCGTCCTGTACCTCTCCTTCTTGTCTTTTTGAAACTGTTATTAGACACATATATTTTTACCTGTCCAGGGTGAATTTACACTTTTATCAATTTCAAATATCCATCTTTTTCTTTTTTAATACTTCTTGTATTAAAGACTATTTTCCTGATATAAAATAGTCAATCCAGCTTTCTTAAGTTTACTGTATGCAGTAAACATATCATACATCTGTTTCTGTTCCTTTACTTTCAACTTCTCTGTGTCTGTATTTAAAGATATGTTTTTGTGGACAGCATGTATTTGGGACTTGGTATTTATCTGAGAATCTTTTCCTTTTAATTGGTGGTACAGCCCATTTATATTCATGTAATTATTGATATGGCTGGATGTAGTTTCATCATTCTGCTGTGTTTTTCCTATCTGTCCCTTTTTTGGTCATTCCTTTCTACTTTCTGTCATTTTCTTTCCTAGCTTCACTTGAGTTAATATTTTTTTAAAAAATTCATTTTAGTTTTTCTATTGATTTTTAAGCTATCTCCTCACATTATTTTAGTGGTTACTTTAGGGATTACAATATGTATGCTAGGTCAGTCTATTCTGAATTCTGATCTTATATGCTGTTCCTTCAATTTCTGTGAATTCATAATTCCTTTATTCTAAAAATTTCTCAGCCATGGCCTCTTAAATATTTACTCACTTGTATACTCTTCATTCTCTTCACTAATTAAACTAAGTATTATCCTCCTTCTCTCTACATGTCTCTATTATATTTTTTAATCTCTTTTCTTTCTGTGCTGTTTGTTGCTAATTTCTTCTTGCTATTTTTTCCAGTTGACTAATTCTCTCTTTAATTGTGCCTGATCTCATATTTGCTGTATGAACTCAACTATTATTTCAAAAATTATGTATTTCATTTATAAAACTTATATAGCTTTTTAAGTATTTCTGTTCAGTTTTTCTATTATCTTCTTACTTGCTAATTTGCATATTATACATAGTTAAAAGTATGGATCTAACAAATCATGTTTTAGAACTTCAAAGATCAAAACTGGTTGTTAATTGATTTGCTTGCTCTTAATTATGAAGGTCTGTTTTCATATGAAATTAAGTATATTTATTTTAACTGACATTGGTTTAATTTTCAGAACTCATAAGGGCCTCAAATGAAGATTTTTTCCTTCCTGAAAAATTTGCATTTGCTTCTCTCTAAGACATGTGGTACTATTATCACATATCTCTTTCAGGATTTGGTTAATGCAGGAATCTTAGTTTCATGTCCTCCTTCTTGTTCTAAGTCCAAGGTCCAATCTCCTAAATGCAGGTCTGATATCAGTGCTTGCTCTCAGTGAAGACCCACCATGAGCATGCAGTTCAATCTTCAGATTTTTGGTTTTAGCTCATTTTTGATTTTTATTTTGTTTTCATTTAGCTGCTTAGAGATTTATCTTATTTACTGTGAGGACTATATTATTGTTGTTTGGATCAGGCTACTTAATATTCCTATGTTTCAATTATCTCAGTTATAAAATGGAGGAAATTATAGCACTGCTTGCCTCATATGGTGATTGTGTCAACAACACAATGGAATATTTAGATTATTCCAGAATAAAATCAAAAGTCAATAAATATTACCTATTATTATTATTACTATTATTACATTACTAGTAAGTATAAAAATATGAAATGATGGCATGATTCCCTTTAAAAATTGTTTCTACCTCTATACAAACAGAATACTCTCCCAGTTAAACGGCATATATTTAGATATATTTAATGTTTATTCCATTAAGTAATATAACATTCTGCTTTCATAAAGGAAAACAGACAATACTTGCTATGTCAGTAGAGAAGCTACCAACATTAATTGAAATTTTGACAAAGACATGACATTTGCATTCTCAGCACTCATGAAGGTCCCTGTCTCCATCATGCACTTTGTTTTGAAAACATTTTGACTTTCCCATCACTGAAGGATTATTCTAGATCTCAAGAGTTAATTAACTCATCTACAGTCTGACATCTAATGAGATAGATAGATTGCAGTCTACCATCAGGTGAATATATGTATAGCAGACATTTTGCTTCAGTAACTAATCAGAGTCTACTCTGTAACCACAAATATTGGGGAGAAATGTTAATGATATACTCTTGTTTGTAAATCAATTCCTTTAAATCAACTGCTTCATTACCAATTACGATTTCGATACTTGTCTAAAACCATGTTAAGCATCCCACCACAGAGCTTGTAGAGAATGGCAAGACCATAGTTTCCTAGTGCCTGTTAGCATCATTAAACAGGGAGAGGATAATTGAAACTGAATCAAGAGTATTCTTTTTCTTCCTTTCCCACCTTGCTTCCTGTGTTCCAAACACATGTTGTAGGTTACAAGTACATGTAAAGCCTTAATTACATTTAGCATCTGGCAGCTGTTGACTTACAGAGAGTTGTTGAGTCACATAAACTCAAAGTCAAAAGGAAATTCAGGAATAGAAGGCAGAAGCTTGCTCAGTGGAGTAAAAAAAATCTTATGTTATCACAGCTGAAATACTCTAACCATCAGCACTATTATGTTCATGGTGTGAGTGGGTGACGCTGTAACTAATCAGTTGCAGCAATACCAGAGACTAACTTGCCACTAAAATACATCATTCCCAATGTAGTTAGAGCCATCAACCAAAGGACCTTATAAGCATTGCTTTTAATACTAGATGGATTCACGCAATGGAGACAACAGCTTTACAAGGATTTCAGCATATCTAGAGGCATCAACTGATGACTTTTTTTAAAAAAAGATCTTCCAACCACTCAAAAGTGTCACCAAAGTTAGATGTGCCAAGTAATTTAGTTCATACACTATTTTGGGAAGAAATAAGTCTCTTGAGAACTAGCAATAAGAGATAGAAACCTTTAATACTGGACACCATTTGCCACACATTGGCAATTGTATGAGTAGAGAATTATCAGAAATAACAGGTGTGGTCTTAAGAGAGATAGTCCTCAAAATGTAAATGTCAAGTTACAAAAGCATAATAAGAAAAATATAATGAGTGCTATATATTGTTTTTAGACACATATATACTAACAAGATAAATTTGGACTAAAAAAACATACACCAAATTCTTCATAACAATTATTTCAGAGAAGAATGCAATGGGGGGGGGGTGAATAGAGGGAGGAAGAGGATTTGAAACAAATTTCACAAAATATTAACACTTGTTAATTGCAAGGGATGAGTGTTTATTGTCTGTACTTTTCTGTGATTTAAAGGCTTTTCTCCCCCCTAAAAATTAAAAGAATCTAAACATATAAGTCTTGGACCAGTCTACTTATATCCCATTATTAAACATATTTACAAATCATATTTTTTTCTATTAAGTCATGTCATTCAAAATTTTCATGGTTACATTTTGAAATAAACTACAAAGAAAAGCCTCTACTTGCATGCCAGGAATAAAGTTATGAAGCAAAAGTAAATGCAACCAATGGATAAGTAAACTGTGGGACATCCATACGATGGAACATTTTCAGGAATAAGAAGAAGTAAGCCATCAAACTGTGAAAAGACATAAGGGAAAGTTAAATGTATATTACTAAGTAAAAAAAGCCAATCTGAAAAGTCTATATACTGTGTGATTCCAACTGTATGACAGTCTAGAAAAGGCAAAACCATGGAGACCGTAAAAAGATCAGTGGTTGCCAAGGATTGAGCAGGGAAAGATGAATATGTGGGGCACAGACAACTTTTAGGGCAGTGAAAATATACTGCATGATATTGTAATAATGGACACGTCATTTTACATTTGTCCAAACCTATAGCATTTATCGCATCAAAACAGAACTTTAATGTAAACTATCAACTTTAGGTGATAAAGATGTATCATTGTAGGTTCATCAATTGCAACAGATATTTATTACTCTGGTGGGGAATGTTAATAATGGAGGATGCTATGCATGTTGGAGGGGTGGAGGGAGAAGGTATATGGTAAGTCTGTTCCTTCCAGTCAATTTTGCTGTAAACCTAGAATTGCTCTAACAAAATAGTCTTAATTTTTTTTTAAAGAAGTAAATGCAACCAAATCATTATATGACAGATATATAAACTCATGTACTTTTCTCCCTAGGAGAAAGACTCAAGATCTGTGTGTTTTAAAAATACGTCAGAAACACATAATATAGAACTTGAATCCCTATTCCACCTACTTATGGTTTAATGATGTCCAAGTTAATTCCCTGACCCCTGATCTTCAGTCTCCACATCTATAAAATAGGTTTAATAATATCTATATTCATAAGGCTATGGAGACAGCTAACTACGTGGGAGCAAACACAGGAATACATGAGAGGGGACATAAACATAAAAGAAGAAAATCTAGCAAGTAGAACAAAGATAAAGAGCCTCATTCATTCATTCATTCATTCATTCATTCATTCATTCGATCACTATGTATAAAGTGCTTACTAGCTGCTAAATCTTGTTCTAAAGCCTTGGGATATATCGGCAAACAGAAGAGATATGTATCTCTGTCCTTATGAAGCTTATATTTTAGCTGGGACAAATAGAAAATAAACAGTTGACATTATGAATAAGTTAAGTGGGGGCCCCTGGGTGGCTCAGTTGGTTAAGCAACCGATTTGGGCTCAGGTCATGCTCTCGCTACCTGTGGGTTCGAGCCCCGCATCGGGCTCTGTGCTGACAGCTCAGAGCCTGGAGCCTGCTTCAGATTCTGTGTCAACCTCTCTCTCTCTGCCACTCCCCCACTCATGCTTTAAAGATAAAACATTAAAAAAAAAGAATATGTCAAGTGTGTAGTGTCTTCAAAGGTGTTAAGTGCTATGAAAAGAAAACACAGAAAGTAGAGTGGTGAAAGTCTTTTGTATTTTGAATAATTTGATCTGGTAAGGCCTCATTGAGAAGACGACATTTACACAAAGACTTGAAGAACTTGAGAGAGTCAGTCTTTCCAATACCTGGGGCAAAAAGGAAACCATCAGTGTAAAGGGTCCAGGCAGGAATGTGCTGGTAAGTCCCAGGAGTAGCAAGAGGAACTCTGTGGCTGGAAGGCAGTGAGCAAAGGCACCATCTTATAAGAAGGGGTCAGAGGGTTAAGGACAGCTGAGCCCCAAAGGGTTTGGGAAGTGATATTAAGGACATTTATTTTTACTAAGGACATTTATCATTTGGGGGGAGAGAGGTGATTTGTCCAATTTTCATTGTTAAAGGATTGCTCTACTAGGTTAGAATACTTAAGGAGGGGAACAAGAACAGAATCAAAGGGACCACCAGAATGCATTTGTGAGAGACGATCACGGCTCATTCCAGGTGCAAGAAGCAGAACAGTGGGCAGGGCGGGATTTCCTAATGGACTGCATGTAGGATATGGTAGAGAGAAGTTGAAAGTGACAATATTTTTGAACCGAAAATCAGAAGGATGGAGTTGCCATTAATTGTGATGAGGAAGACACACACAGAGAACAAGTTTTAATCCTGAGTATCTGAGTTTGAAATGTGTATAGTGCATACAAATTGAGATGCTGGGTAGGTAGCTGAATATGTAAAATATGTAGATACTTGAATGATACAGATTTGGGAGTCATTGGCTTGTAGATGCTGTTTAGTGCCATGGAGCTGGACGATAATATCACAGTGTGAAATAACTATACTTAGAAATAAAAAAGAATAAAGGACTGAACACTGAGTCAGTTTTACATTCAGAGTCTGGAGCAAAGAGGAGGAAGCAATAAAGGATTATGAAAATGAACAACCAGTGCTGTAGGAGGAAAGCCACAAGCATATGCCAGAATAGAATCTAAGTAATGAAAGCGTATCAAAGAGGAAGAGGTAATTAACTGTTTCAAGCACTACTGATAGATCGTTATGAGAACTGAGAATGTGGCATGATGATACAGAAACATGGTAATCATTGGTGACATTGTCAAAATAAAAGCAAAAAAAAAAAACAACAAAAAAACAACCAAACAAAAACAACCAAAAAAAAAAAAGAAAAGAAAAAAAAACACAAAACCAAAACCAAAAAAGAAAAAAAAAAGTTATGTGGAGGGGTACATGTGATAATCTTATTGGATTGTGTTTATAAGAAAATAGGGGAGAAGAATCAGTGGCAATAAGATAGACACATCTTCTGAGATGTGCTACAATAAGGAGTGAAGGAATATGGTGGTAGCTGCTGGGAAAAGTGGGTGAATAAAAGCTGGGGAAAGTCTCAGCATGTTTGTGTGCTGGTGGGAGTGGAAGGATAGTTCATTTAGAAAAGAGAGGTGGGAGAATTCTTGAAGCAACATTCTTGAGTAGACCAGTGGGAATCCGATCTTCCACAGAAGTGGGGGTTTCACCTGGGATAAGAGTAGAGATTGTTCATTTATAGTGACAGGCAGAAAGCCAGAGCATGTGCACACAGATGGTGGGAGTGGGTGGATGGTTGATATGGATTTGACAGTTTTCCTTTGAGGATGGGGAGGAGGTGCTCGGGGTTAAGGAGAGAGGAGAGGAGATGAAGCTGCCATCTAAGAAGCAAGAGACAAGGCACAGATCAGACAGTATGTACAACTGCAGAGCAGAATTAAGGTACCACTTGAAATTTAATAAACTTCAAAAACTTCGGGAGCAAATTTATTACAGTGCCCATGTAACAATGAACTCATCATTCACTAGGGCTGCTTTGATTCATATAAAAAATTAAATTATGGTAACTATATTCAGTCCTTAAAAATGAGAAAATATTAAATGCAATGTAAAAACACTGTTCTTAAAATGAATGGTTCTTACGTGAGGGGGAAAAGTAAAGCAATTAGGGTGATGTGTTATATGCGGCCCATATATCCCTTAAAGGGTAAGTGGTAACTATAAATTCTGAATCCACAGAAATTAATTCATATCATATTGCAAACTTCTACTTTTCATCAGATGGTTGTACCTTTTTTTCTGACAAGAAATCTTTCTCTCAAAACATTGAAATTCACTTTTTTAGATCCATGAATGAATGTAACAAAAAGGCATGTTAATTTCAAATGACCCAGGGCCAGCTTATACAGTAGGCACAGTAGACACAGTCACTAGAGGCCATAATACCTTTAGGGGCCCACAAAAATTGTTTAATTTCTTTTAAAATCAGGAAAAAACCTTTAGCTTGCAGAAAATGTTCTTATCTTTAACAGTAATATGTTGGTCTTTATATTACATAGTTGTAAACTACAATATTAAATATTTTTCAGGGAGGAAGAGGCCAACAAAGGCAGAAATACACAAGGCCCAAGAAAGCCATGGTGCAGCCCTGCCCCCTCCATGAAATCCTTACACATAGGGAAGGCCAATATCACAATGAACCAAAACACCAACCTCCTCAAAGGATTTTAAAAAGAAATGTGGATTGTGCTCTAATAGCGTTATCATCCTGAAATGCACAAAGAACATCTTCCCGTGCACAGACATCAAATGCTCTGGCCACTTGGCTGTTTTAGAGGAACAGAAAAAGTGCCTGGTCTTCATTTTCAGGTGTTCTGGCAAAGATACACCCAGAGTTAATATCATCCTGCCTCTTGTAATTAGTGGAACAACTGTTTAGCCATTACTGACAATTTCCTTGGCGATCCTCATTTTCCCAAGATGTGTCCCAGAATCCAGTGACTGTACCACATCTCTCTTCTATTTGGTATTCAGAGAGCACGTTTATTGAAGATTTTCAAAGCTAACTGCCTTAGGATCCCACATCATCCGTGGTAAGTTTGCAAGAATTACCTCCCCTGAGCAGCAGAAAAGCAGGGAGGTTCCTGAGCTTTCCAGAAATCACAAAGTGTAACTCTGACAGAGCCGAAAACTGAGATGCATCTGTCTTGCCTCTCCCTGCCTTTTTGTTTTTTGTTTTTTAAATCAGGGGTCACTCCTGGTAGACTGCTTCCTTTTTAGAAAGTCAACTTTTCCCAGCAAAACTGCTACTTCTCTGGAATGATGGGCAATGAAATCCAAAGGGACACTTAATTGTCCTCTATTGAGATGTTTCTCTTTGCTGAGGTTTTTCCAGGTGCTTTATGAAAAACATTTGCGCTACCTGGCACTTTGTGAGCCTTCATCTGAAAAAGAACCTTTCCCTTATTAAAACAGCTTCACTTTCAAAGGGGACATCCGTTTTGTTTGCTTGCTCACAGGCCGTGAACAGGCCACCAGGGAAACTGCCGCTTCTCTGGTGGAAGTCCCACATGCCTATGTCACAAGGGGTTAGGAGCCTCATTAATTCCTGGGCTCTCATTTCAGGTTGTTTAGGGATCAGCAGCAGATTATTATTTCAAACACTTATTTCTTGCTTCAATTTCCTCTCTCTTAGAATTGGCTCCAAATCATTTTCTCTTGTGTACAGTGTGCTCAATCTCCATTCGGATAAGAAAATCAAAATAGTCCTTTCAGAAAACCTATCCATCAGCATTATCAGGAACACACCCCACAAAGGCTTTGGTTGACGTGCCTGCATATCTGGCAGGTTTTATGCTTCTTGGTACTTCAGTCTCCCTCAGAACCATTGTCATTATGTGGCTCACACAGACCCAAGGGCACCCAGCATTTGTGTTTCAAACTGATTAGTTCAATTCAGTTCCACAAAGAGACAAAAGGGTATGCTAGGGACCAACCAAGGATAGAGAGACAGAAAAGCTGTGTCCCTGCTTTTGGGGGATCTCCAATAGGCTAACAAGTAAGACACACACACAATTACAGTATCCTGTTGTGTTCCTGGTAAATTTATTTTTTACTCTACCTACATTGGTGGGTGTGGGAAGGCAGATGCAGCGGGGGAAGTAACTATTTCTTTTTTCTCCAGAAAACCTGATTCTGAGTGGCAAACATATAATCTTGGGTAAGCCCCTTAATCCCTTGACTCCTCAGGTTTTCTTCGAAAATAAAAGGATGGGATCAGAAGGGTTGGCATCCTTCATTCAGTCACTCAACAAACATTTATGGCTTAATATTTACCAAGTCTGTAGTTGGTATTAAGACTGGTTATAAACACATTACATATAAAATCTCATATAATCCTCAGAACAAAGCTAGGAGGAAGGCATTAGGCTCAAAAGAAAGAAATAACATTTCTAACTAAGGCCATGTGATGATGAGGTAGAAAAGCCCTGATTTATGCATTTCTATTTTTGGCTCCAAAGCCTGGGTGCTCTCTCACATGTCATGCTTTCTAGTTGAATCTAAAGACTTTCAGCCTTAAATTTCTTTGACGAGGGGCACCTGGGTGGCTCAGTCGGTTGAGCATCTGACTTCAGCTCAGGTCATGATCTCATGGTTCATGTTCCTGAGCTCACTGCTGTCAGTGTGGAGCCCGCTTCATATCCTCTGCACCTCTCCCTCCCTCCCTCCCTCTCTCTCTCTCTCTCTCTCTCTCTCTCTCTCTCTCTCTCTCTCTCTCTCTCTCTGCCTCTACCCTGCTCACTCTCTCTCTCAAAAATAAATAAGCATTTAACGAATTTCTTTGATTATGTAGTATTTCTAGTGAAAGTCTAGTCATCAGTCACTTTTCCAAATTAGGATACTAAGAGGTGGGGAGTGGGAGATGGGGCTCTTGGAAGAATCTGTAGAAAAAAGGCAAAACAGGAAAGTAATTATTTTATAAGAGAATGGCTTACGAATTCCTACAGTTTATGTTCACCCAACTGCTCAGATCAATGAAATACTATATAGATTATAAAAGTGAATTATTTCTTGTAACACCCATTTTGTTGGAAATACATGAGACAGAAGCACAGACATAAGGGATCCAGTGTAAGGAAGTAGAGAATTGAGCATCCCTTGGTCATAGTGAGTGACTGATATGTGACAATAACATTGGCTTGTTGACTTGTCAGCCTCGCTCAACACACCAGATCCTCCTCAGCAACACTGGCTGATGCTTACTACCACAAAGCCAGGATGTAGTGTATTAGCTGCTCAATGAACATTTGTTGAGTTAATGAATTAAATGAAGTTAGAGAGATAAAAGACAGAGAAAATGTACCAGTGTCATTCATTAAGAATGTATATTTTATCTGCAAAAAGTGAAAGCTTGACCTCATCTTTGCCAATTTTGATGCCTTTGATTTCCTTTTTTGTCTGATTGCTGATGCTGGAACTTCCAACACCATGCTGAACAACAGCGGTGAGAGTGGACATACCTGTCGGGTTCCTGATCTCTGGGGGAAAGCTCTCAGTTTCTCCCCACTGAGGATGATATTAGCTGTGGGCTTTTTATAAATGGCTTTTATGATGTTTAAGTATGTTCCTTCTATCCCGACTTTCTTGAGGGTTTTTATTAAGAAAGGATGCTGAATTTTGTCAAATACTTTTTCTGCATCAATTGATAGGATCATATGGTTCTTTTCTTTTCTTTCATTAATGTGATGTATCACATTGATTAGTTTGCAAATGTTGAACCAGCCCTGCAGCCCAGGAATGAATCCCACTTGATCATGGTGATCTTGTACCCCAATGTTTATAGCAGCACTTTCAACAATAGCCAAATTATGGAAAGAGCCTAAATGTCCATCAACTGATGAATAGATAAAGAAATTGTGGTTTATATACACAATGGAATACTACATGGCAATGAGAAAGAATGAAATACGGCCTTTTGTAGCAACGTGGATGAAACTGGAGAGTGTTAGCTAAGTGAAATAAGTCATACAGAGAAAGACAGATACCATGTGTTTTCACTTACATGGATCCTGAGAATCTTAACAGAAGACCATGGGGGAGGGGAAGGAAAAAAAAAGAGAGGGAGGGACCAAAACCATAACAAACTCTTAAATAAAGAGAATAAACTGAGGGTTGATGGGGGGTGGGAAGGAGGGGAGGGTGGGTGATGGTCATTGAGGAGGGCATCTGTTAGTATGAGAACTGGGTGTTGTATAGAAACCAATTTGACAATAAATTTCATATTAAAAAAATGTATATTTTATCTTATTCTCTGCACCCCTTTCTTCACTGTCCCTGACATTTCTACCTATTTTATAAATCTTAAAATACATATGGAGCACTAACACAGATAAAATATGTAAAACAGCTTTCTGTTTAGTGCTTTCACATCTTGGCAGTGCTATGTTTATAATCGTTCTGAGAATTATATCTTTATATGTATAATTATATCTTTATATAAATAAATATATATATACATGTATATACATATATATATATGTATATATATATTTACATATATAAACAAAACAACCTAGTCACTGCCATCATGTGGTCACTTAGACAGCCCCAAAGCCTTAGACCTTCCGAGACGTCTATGTAAATATTTGTGTATTTTTATTTCTCTGCATTCTACCAGGTTTTATTTCAAGCAAGAAATTATCCACCCCTCCCTTCTTTTTGCACATCACAGAGCCAAGTTTCCTGTGTTACACCGATTTCAAAATGTTCAGCACCATTTATCCCTTTTTTATAGTTCATATAAAGACATGGCTCCAAGACCTCAAATAACAAAAAGTTTATTTATGTATTTATTTTTGCATGGCATGCGCTGATGAGCTAGTCTGCTCAGCAAGCATTTCACAGATTAGACGCATGAGTATGGTTTCAGGCAAGGCTCCCTCATGTTTCTGCGCATTGGCTGATAAACACTTCAAAGTAAACCGCTCATAAATATGAAATGAAAAGCCGAGGAGTCGTTATGCACAGCTTTGAGATACAAATCTCTTTATTCCCTTCTGAAGTGGGGTTTGATTGACATAATGAGTCATAGATCCTGTCCAGGGACACACTGCCTTTTCCCCTTTTCTCTGGAGACAGGGAGACTTTAAAGAAATCCACTTTAGAACTTGGTGATAGACAGCTTACTTGAAAAAATAATAAAGTTGAATCCTATATTAAATAACTTATTATTTTGTGTTAATGCTGACTTTGACAACCATGACATATGTCAAAGTTTCACTACACATCAGAGAGACATTATTAGCTACAACTCTTAAGAAAAAGATTGCCAAATTTGAAAAAAAAAAAAGAAGAAGGAGTGCCATTATGTCTTTTGTCATATATATTGTTGCTATACAGACTCTTTCTCTGGTAAGAGAAAATCACTACTTAAATTAATTCAGAGAAGAAATCTAAAATCCTGTAAGCTGAAAGGCTATGGGGAGTAATGAAGGGGGATAATTATTGTGGAAAATTCATTTTATAAATAAATATCTTCCAAAAAGGAAAGGATCACACAGTGTAACTTGCTATGAAAAATAGGTTGAAGAACAATTGGAAGTGGAGATTCAATTTAGTCTTGCCCACAAGTTCTTAATAATTATCTGTTTGCCTGAAAAAGATAAAAATTTCCACAAGGTCATACAATTTTCAACTAGATCGTATTTTGTAAATTCAAATGACTTACAGAAGCTAGGTAGTTAACATAAAGGAGCTAAGTCAGTTTATTGGTAAAGGCCAATAAGGAGTAGTGGAGGCCTGCAGAAAAAGAAAGAGGGTTTTGATAAGGTAGCTGTTATTCAACTCCAGTAGATATCTGCCACTCAAAAAGATAGAACTAATGTGGCCCAATTTTGCACTGTTTTTAGAAAAGCCTGAAATCTAGATTCTATATGTTATTTATTTATTTATTTATTTATTTATTTATTTAATTTATTTATTTATAAATAATGGCCAAAACATGTAATTAAAAAAAAAAAAAAGTACAATTCGAATAAAGTAGGTCTTTGGGCTGCTAGACTTTAGTTTCTGCTCTAGACTTTCTATACTGATTAAAGAAGATTTTATTAAGAAATAAAAGAGGAGGGAAAGAGAATAAAAACCTTAAATCAGAGAATGTTGAGACAGGAAGGGATTCTGAACTAATCTACACCAGTGGTTTTCATCTACCTGTCTAGGATCCCTAGGGATTCTGTTGAGAGCCTGCAGTGAGTGAGAAGGACCTGTTTAGAGCTGTCCCTTCCCCCAAACCCCTTCGAACAGAGCAGTTGAGCTTTTTTATTTAAACCATGATGTGGGCCAGAAAATTTTTGAAAACAGCTAATGGGACCATGCCCTCATTTGAGAGTTACCAAGTTACCTACTATCATTCCCCTACCAACACCTAATTGGCCCAGGGTTCAAGATTCCATTAAGTTTCAGGGTCAGATCTCCTTTAATTATTTGCCTAGAGATTTAGTTTGAGAGTCACAGATTTAGTTTGAGAGTCTACTAAAATTAGGAGACAGTTTTCTTTTTATGGTATAGAACCAGATTCTAGAAGGTGGTCGTCCAGCCAGGAACTATCACTGGGCTCCCATGGCATCTAGGTCAGACCATATCTAGTTCTTGTCAACCAAGTGAAGCAGAAGTGATGTGTGTCATTTAAACCCTGGAGTTTAAAAAGCAAATGATCCTCCTCCATGTCTTCTTTCCCATATGATGCAGAAGATCTAGCAATTATAGATTCAAGATGGTAGTGCCACTGATGAAAGACACCTTGTCCCCACAGTCATCACCTGGAGGAGATGAGCCCAGTCATCAGCATTACTGATTTCTGGCTTCACAGGAATGAAAAATAAATTTTGTTTGTGGCTAATCCTTTATATACATTTGAATTTCCTTGTCCAAAAATCTATAGATTTAACCAAAATAATGCAGTCAATATTGAATTGTTTGATGTTGTGTTTTATGGGAAACATCCACAACTATGAGATCCAAAAGATAAAATAGCCACTTTCTCATGGGAACTTGTTAATAACAATAAACTACTATTTAGTCAGACCTATTTTGTAGGAGCAGGAAAATGATATGACCTGCTAAAGGACATGGATTTGGGCAGTAGAAAAGCAGGAACTCAGATTCAGATTTTGGCAGTTCACAAAGCTCTCACAGCCCTACCTATGGTAATTTCTGTTGCAATGTCATGAGTTGGTGACTAAGATTTTATTAAAATCCTTACCAGTCCAACATAATAAAATTTAGCATCATTCTTACATGTCAGATGTTAAATCTCTAATTATTTGTATTATAAATTTAAAAATAAAACAACTTTGACTAATGTACCTCCAAGTAAACATTTGGACATAAAGAAATACCTCGTCAATATGTAACATTATACTGTATTTCAATACCAGCAATTTATCTTTCAATAACAGCAAAATGTTTTATGAGATGTTTTCATACATATGAGAAAAGGGATAAAAGCATAACTTTTTAATAGAAAGAAAACAACAATTACATAAATTAGCATCTTAAAACTGTCAGATATTAAACCCTAATACAAGCCAAAATAAAAAAGGAGATACGCTATACCTATATGTGTACATGTACATATACAGCATATATAGTCATATAAATAATAAGGCAGTTGAGAAATTGGAAACGTTAATATACACATCCACAAGAATAACAAGAATCCTCTTTGATTCATCTCCAACTTCTATTAGGACCCACAACCAGCTCATTCTCAAACTAAGAGTGATCATGCAACACAGTGCAAAGGGGCTTTGGAGTCCGACTAAATGAAGTTCAAATCCTCCAGCTTTGTAGCTCTGGGACCCTGGGTCAATTTCCTGGCTTCCCTAAATCTATATTTCCTCATTCATAAAATGAGGATGATAATATCTATCTGTCTTCAAAAATACAGACTAATGCCCACATCTAAGGAAACTAAATCTAGACCTTCAGATGATGAACATAAACCATTATACAGTTAGATGAAAACTAAAGCATTGCTTCCTGGGACTGGAGTGGAGAACAAAAATCCTTTGGAGTTGACAGAAATATTCTAAAGTTGTATTGTGGTGATGGGAGTACAACTCTGATAATTTACTGAAATTCATGCAACTGTACACTTGAAATGGGAGCATTTGTGATTTGTAAATTATACCTCAATAAAGCTGTTAAAAATTAAACAAGTTGCATGCAAGTATTTCTACGTGTGTAGCTGAAGGTTGCACCTGTCAGACCCAGAAAATAACAATAGAGTCAACACTTGAGATTTACAGAATGTGGAAAGAACTATTTGAAGCTAATCTACTACTCTCATGTGAATTGAAAGGAGGTAGGATCTCTGGCTATGCAAAGAAAGCAAAATTATTGTAACAGGGCGACTTCTATTTTGATTCCATCACAAATTTTAGTGGCTAAAATATTCCTAGAATAATAGTTTACTCATTAACTTTGCTTTGAAAATCATGAAGGCACAGGTCTCCTGAGAGTCAAACACCATGCTAACCGTGAGGGGAAAAAGAATAGCCTTCCTAAGAATAAATCTATACCAGAATACTTTTCCATCTTGAGGTGTTTTAATCCTCTAGACTGAAAATAGTTTGATTAAAACAGGCTGCACTGGGATCATGCATTCTGTCTCAGTCCAGGAAGAAACAGCTGTCAGTCACATCTCTGTCCTCCTCCTCTAGTCCCTGGAGGACAACGTAAGCAAGCTGTCTCCAGGATAAGCGCTCCTCTGAGAATTGCCAGCTCCTCATGGCCTGCAGCTGAAAAGCAGCCATTCTGCTCATTCGTTCTATTAGCCCTTTGACTCCCCTCCTTCATGCACAAATATAAATATAATGCTTAAGTGAATGATTACTACTGTCCCCAAAGAAATTTCAATTAAACACTTGGAATCCCTAGGAATGGTACCTAGGGAGATTCCCCAAAAGAGCTGCAATTTGTTATGTATTATTAGGTCTGGCTTCGGATTATAAATCTTCTATTTTTTCTTTTCATGTTAGCTGGGGCTTCCAAAGAACCACCTCCCATATGATTTGAACAATTTTCCCCAAACTCTAAGCAGGACAAGCATAATGGAGTTATTCCTGAATAATAAACTCCTGGTCTGTTAAAAAGTTTAAAAGGTGGATGGGAGGATTTCTTTGTCTGCTACCGGAGTATGGGATGAGATAATCTTTCTTCTCTTCTCAAAAGGAGTGGAGGACATTAGGAAATGCATGGTGAGTATTGGGGTGGATTCTTTCAGGGAGTGTTCAGTGTTTCAACCCACTACAATCCTACAGTATTGTATGCATGTGAGCTGATAACTAGAATTTAAGCTCCATGAAGGGAGTATTTTGTCTAAATGACTTTGGTGTTCTCAGTACCTACAACAGTGCTGGCTATATAGACAGATTTTCTACACATAAATCTAAGCGGAAGGAAGGGAGGAGTGGAGGAGGGGAGGAAGGGCAGACTTGAATAGAAGTCCCTTGATAACTAGGACAGATGTTTCTGTACCACGTGTAGCAAAATTTCATAAAACATTCCCTTGGGCCACATTTACTATTGTATTATTTTGGAAGAATTTACCTAAGAACCAGATATTTGATAAAACTTATGTTATGCTATCCTTTTTCTGATTGTTTGTTGTGTTTTATTTACTGGGTTTTGTTCAGCTGAATTAAATGATCAGAGCTAATTAGACTATACTCAGAAGAAAAAATTCGTTTTCCAAAAACAAAAAACAAAAACAAAAACAAACAAAACAAAACTCAACAGAGTCAGTGGATTGTCAAATAACATTCTCTCCTATGATGACATTCTATGATTCATCTTCTTTTGGTGTGTCCAAATATAGTTTCTAAAGAAATCAAGAATATTAGTTCCTTTCCAGTACTGTAGCTTATATCAATTTTTTAAAGTATTATTAAAAAAAATTGAGAGGCCACTGAAAAACCTTATTTCTACCAAAGGCAATGTCTGTATTAATATCTCTCTTCAAGTATTCATTCTCCTACTAAAGAAGCAGTTTCAAATCTTCAGCAAATAATGATTAAAAAAACTTCAATTGAGACAAAATGTAAATAAATTTTCTCATTTTAATTCCAATTTTCTGTTATCTGCAATTGTTCCTGGTCTCCAAACTCAACATAATGAATACATAAATGATTAATGATTGAAGGTGAGCTTTTTGACATTGTGACTACACTTTTGTCCCCTAACAATGAAAGCTATGTGCTCCCAGCACTTGGTCATGGGCTAACTGATATGTGCAACCACCAAAGCTGGAAGGGAGGGAGGGTCTGTGAACATTGGTTTCTCACCTAGTAGTGATATCAACACTTGCTACCCTGCAAGCGGACTCTTTGCTCAACTCATGGAACCCTTAGTGATGCCTGCTTTTGAACAACTGACTCTAAAGCTAAGAGAAACATCTCTTAGGAATCAAGTCTCTGTGTCCTCTGTGAAATACTCATCAGTAATGTAGCAAGAAAATGCTTAAGATAGCTGAAATTCTCTTTTTACCATCAAAGGAGGCAGCATTTCTAGCCCTTCTGTCTCATGGCCTGGGACACCAGGAGGACAAAGGAGACGTGTGACAGGCTGATTTTAGTTCAAAATGGGCATTGTTTACCTACCTCGCACCCTGATATAAAGGCTGCAATGTTCCTTTTTTTTCTTCTAGCTCAGGATTGAGGATTATTACTCCAAGAAATTAGAAAGCAGACATGACATCTTAATCCCCTCCAAGTTTCTGCTGTGCCCTACCTTCCAGGATGTTTTTCCTTGTCACCAATCCCAAAAATCAGCAAGAGGGAAGAGGAAGGAATGAGACACTGAGTTATGAGAGCCAAAGTTCCTGGGCAATTGCCAGGAAGGTTAAGGCAACACAATCATATTAATGACTTTCTTTGGGAAACCTATATTTTCATTTTTAGTATCACTTGAATGGATATATTCTTGGTGATTCATCCAAAGCTGTGGATTTTATTTTCCTCTAAATAAAGGAATAATCAATCAATAATAAATAATTTCCCTTTGTACACTTGAGTTCCAAGCAGAGAAGAATTTCTTTTCAAAATTTCTTGATTCTACCCAGTGAGTCTTAGATTAAAAATAGCAAATGTGGGGTGCCTGGTTGGCTCAGTCAGTTGAGCGACCGACTTGGGGTCAGGTCACGATCTCACGGTCCATGAGTTCGAGCCCCTTGTCGGGCTCTGTGCTGACAGCTCAGAGCCTGGAACCTCCTTCAGATTCTGTGTCTCTCTCTCTCTCTGCCCATTCCCTGCTTATGCTCTGTCTCTCTGTCTCTCTGTCTCAAAAATAAATAATAAAACATTATTTTTTTAAATAGCAAATGTAATTTGGATGGCCATGCCCTCAGCCACCAAAATGCTTTACTAAATCAAAGTTTCTTCTCTCTGCAGTTGTATATATACATACATGTATGGTGCATATATTCTTGAAGTAGTTGAATTCTGGTTCTAGTTTTGCAGCTACATAAATAAATAAGGTCAGATAAGTCACTTTACTCAATATTAAGATGATGAACTTAAATAATAGTTTTAAAGATTCCTTTCAGGCCTAAAATTAATATATTTTATGATGAATGTAATTATTACAATAAATATTTGCCTCAGTGATACTGCCATCCCATGCACTCTGCAATATGACATTTCTTACAAAGATCTGCCAAAAGGCAGACCACTGTGACACAAAGTTTAAGAAAAATGAAACCAAAATACAATTATCTCAGACAATTTAATTAATAATGATCTTATTAAGGAACAAATTCCTTTATTAATTCATTTTCTAATTCAACAAATGTATTTAGTTATAAATTCTAGTTTGATTTCTATTTTCCTTACACCCGAGTAAACTGAAAAAGAAAGATACCTTCTCCTGAACTACAACAGAAGCGCAGATTTGTCATAGTTAAATAACTCCAATTCTAGAGGTCCTAGTAGGTAAAGCCAAACATCTGGAAGCAACATATAAAATTCATATAGTTAATAAATGAGAATGAAACAAAGTATGGCATTTCCATATTGTGTGGAAGAAACATCAAGTTTTCAATGGCCAACCAATACTGTAGCTAAATTAAAACACAGAATGGAGGACGTCAAATCATATCTAGATTTTGCTTTCTAATACTGTTCTCAAACAAACAAAACTAACAATTCCCTTTGCAGAAATGGCTGATTCCAAGGCTGGAGCAGAAAATATACAAAAGCCTGGAGTATCCTGTAATATCAGAAAGTGAGAAAATGCTGAAAACAAAATAAAAACCCACAATGGTGGGTGTATGTCCCAGGGACTCAAGAGCCAACTAAGAACTCTCAGGGGCCAAACTGGAACACTATGGTCGACAAAGTAAATCAAGTAGTACTGACTTATAACCTAAAGTATAAAGTAAGTACCCAGGAGTCTGTATTGACATAAATGAAAAATTAATAAATAAATAAATATAGAGAGAAACAACTCTCTCAAAACAGAAGGATTCCAAGTCATTTATGTGGACACTCTGCACTCAATGAAGTGGAATAGAACTTCTCACTCCCTAAGTGTAAGGTACTTTCTTTGAAACACTTCAAAAGAAATTCGTGTGCAGTACCCTTCTTTTAAAATGTACATTATAGAAAGGAAGACAAAAACAATAATTTTATAGTGAAGTACTTTTAAAAACACTAACTCAGTCAAATAATGATCAGGGTTAATATTAACAGCGATCAGTCATGTTGAAAGAATATGCTCTTGGGGCACCTTGGTGGCTCAGTCTGTTGAGTGTCTGACTTTGGCTCAGCCCATGATCTCACAGTCCATGGGTTCAAGGCCCGCTTCAGTGCTGACAGCTCAGAGCCTGTTTTAGATTCTGTGCCTCCCTCTCTCTCTGCTCCTCCCCTGCTCATGCTCTCTCTTTCTCTCTCTCAAAAATAAATAAACATGAAAAAAAAGAAAGAATGTGCTTTTGAAATGAGATGATGAGAAAGGCACTTTTACCTCTATATCCCTCCTACTAAAATACATTACCACACTCTAATGAGGAGAAAAATATCGGACAAATCTCAACGAGGGCTGTTCTATAAAATACCTGACCAAAACTCCTTAGAACTGCCAAGGTCATCAAACATAAGGAAAGTCTGGAAACTGTCACAACCAAAAGAAGCTAAAGAAGATAGGACTACTAAATATAAGGTGGTATTTTGCATAGGATCCTGGACCAGAAAAAGGACATTAGGGGAGAATGGAGAAAATCTGAATTAAGTATGAACTTTAGTTGAAAATAATGTATCAGTATTGGTCCGTTGATTGTAACAATGTGCCATACTACTGCAAGATTTTAATAATAGGAAAAATTAACCGTGGGGTATACAGGAACTCTCTGTACTATCTTTGCAATAATTCTATAAAATAAAACATTTTAAAAGTTTAAATCCTTTTAAAATAGAAAAGTTTATTTAAACATTTTGGTCCAAATGTGTTCTACTATGTCATCCTATCCAGAAAAAAAAAAAAAAAAAAAAAAAAGAGAGAGAGAGAGACAAATAAAAGTGATAGAAAAGTGGAAATTTATCGGTATTTAGGGAGATGAAGTGGAGATACTATTTGGTTAAACATAAATTTTACTTTGTTTCTTTCATTCTTTCTTTCTTTTTTTAAACCACAGGTAAATTAGCCAAATAATGTCTCAACTGTAACTTAGCCTCCAATCACAGGTGCCACTCTTTGGTTAAGAATAAGAGATCTAGGGGCACCTGGGTGGCGCAGTCGGTTAAGCGTCCGGCTTCAGCTCAGGTCACGATCTCACGGTCCGTGAGTTTGAGCCCCGCGTCAGGCTCTGGGCTGATGGCTCAGAGCCTGGAGCCTGTTTCCGATTCTGTGTCTCCCTCTCTCTCTGCCCCACCCCCGTTCATGCTCTGTCTCTCTCTGTCCCAAAAATAAATAAACGTTGAAAAAAAAAAGAATAAGAGATCTATAGGTTATCTTAATTACATGATTACTCCTTCATGAAATTTAGGACAGAAGGTTCCTTCAATCATCTGAAATGTGAAATACTTCATAAAAGTTCATGTACTACCTTCATATGAATCATTTAACAAGGTAGTAGTAACCAGATGACTGAAATGTTCACAGAAAATTCAAGAAACAACAAAAAAAAAGCAGTTAAATTTATTCTTTGCTGAAAGAGGTACATGGTTCAGTTTAAAAATATCAAATAAATAAATCTAGTGATATCCTGACATTTTGGGGGGAAAAAGAAAAAAAAAAATACTTCAGCAGGAGCAAGAAAGGAAAGATAATTTACTCTTAGGACAAACCAACAGACTAATTGTTTGACTAATAGATACTGAGCTAAAATGAAATAAAATCCTATTTCTAATTTTAAAACATAAAAATGGAAGGAAAAAAAAAAAACAAACCATGCAATTAAATTAGAACAACTCAAGGAGGAGCTTGCCATGACCTGTTCAAGAAGAAATGGCACACACCTATCACTTATCTAAAGTTAGACCCAAACAAGAATAGCAGAGACCCGGGAAGCTCACTGACAATATCTTCAGGGATGGCCTCATACTGAATAAGAATCTGTAGTGTGTCAGCAGAACTGCCTCCATTTTGCAAACGGAGAGGGAACAGAGGAAAGATGAGGAGTGACAGATGAGCAGGTTCCCATTTCTACATCTTTCTTACTTGCCTTTTTTAGAACCTTGTTGAAATAATCTTTTTTTCTTAAAAAAGCCTATTCAGGAATATTTTAGGTTATAAATCTTGACAGTATTTACTAACAATTTTTAGAGCACATAAGTTTAATAATTTGCCAATATAATTAATATGGCTTATGCCATTGTAGCACCAATCCACCAACATGCACTACATTATTTCGACAGTGTCATTCTCAAAGTCTATATTCAGTCAAACCTTATCAAAAATATACTATGTGCTATGGACTGAATTGTGTCCTCCCTCTCAAATTCATATGTTTAAACCTGGATCTTCCATGGGCTTAAATTAGACACAGGGCATTGAAAGGGATGGTTAACATGAGGTCATAAAGGTATGGTCCTGATGCAATAGAACTGGTACCCTTAGAATAAGATGAGACACCAGTGGTCTCTCTCTGCTATGTAAGTACACAGTGAGAAGGTAGCTATCAGAAAGCTGGGGAAAAAAAGCTCTGAACCAGAACCCAACTCTTCTGGAACCCTTATCTTAGCTTCCGGCCTCCAAAGTCCAAGAAAATAAGTAAGTTTCTGCTGTTTAAGCTACCCAATCTATGGCATTTTGTTATGACCATTTAAGGTAACTAATATTATATAGGCAACTTAGAGTGGTCTCTATGTCATTGGGGTTTTCTTCCTTCTTTTCTGGGGGGAGGTGGGTTCTCTTCCTTCAAGGTATATGGTAAAATTATACTTCCTAAACCTCTCTTACAAATAGGAAAAAAACACCTGATATATTTCAACCAGTGAAATGTCATCATGAGTGACATTTGTTAATTTCAGTGAGCATCTTTAGTAAGAAATCAAGCATGATTCTCCATGGTTTGTTTTTTTTTTTTGTTTTTTTTTTTTTTTTGCCTCTGCAAATGCAGTGTTCCAGATGTTCAAGTCTTTATCAGCTATATGTCTGAGTGAGGACCATGAGAAGCAAAGTCCCTAGTCAACCCACAATGGACACAGTGTGATTTAGAAATAAACTTGTGGGTTTGTTTTTATGTTTATTTATTTTGAGAGAGTGACAGAGAGTGTGCAAGTGGGAGAGAGGCATGAAGAGGGAGAGAGACAGGGAGAGGGTGAGGGAGAGGGCGAGGGAGAGGGAGAGGAAATCCCAAGGGGCTCTGCACTGTCAGTGCAGAGCCTGATGTGGGGCTTGAACTCACGAACCATGAGCTCATGACCTGAGATAAAATCAAGAGTCAGATGCTTAACTGACTGAGCCACCCAGACGCCCTTAAACATGTGTTGTTTTAAGTCACTGACACGTTCCATTACTAACTGAGAGCAAACTTAGTTCTGCAGGGGAAAAAAAGTAAAGCAAACAAGCAAGCAAACAAACAAAAAAACTTAGCCCTATAGGAGGGAAAAAAGAAAAGCAAACAAGAAGGAACTTTGTAATGCTCTCTTGTAGCTCGCGGAATAACCACTGCAAGCATATATATTACAGATACAATACTAAATACAAATGATTAACCTTTGTAACAACCTAAAGTGTTTCTAACTATCAACTGATATGATAACCTACTGGGAAAGCACAAAATGTTATTTTTGCATTAACATTTTATTAAAAATATCTATCCAGATCCAAGATAATTTTGGAATAGCATTTCAATTTCATCTCATCTTGTTGAACATTATTTGCAAAGTCTTTATTATTTATAAAGGTAAACAGAAGATTAATCTTACTTGATTTATGATAAAACATCCTGACACGTATTGAGATTGACATTCAAATTGGTCATATTTGGGGGCGCCTGGGTGGTTCAGTTGGGTTAAGCATCCAACTCTTGGTTTGGGCTCAAGTCATGATCTCACGGTTTGTGGGTCTGAGCCCTTCATCAAACTTTGCACTGACAGTGGGGAACCTGCTTGGGATTCTATCTCCCTCTCTCTTTATGCCCCTCTCCTGCTTGCACTCTCTCTCTCTCTCTCTCAAAATAAATAAATAAACTTAAAAGAAAAATAAATTGGTCATATTTTGGTGTGAACCTTTTATATTCCCAAGGCTAACTTAGTCTCCTTCCTCATTGCCACTTTCTGACATCACCTCACCATTGTGAACAACCTACGTCGCCCTCAGTGGCCACATTATTTTGTGACATCAATTCTTTACACAATGAGCTTCCTCTGCCTTGAAGTTTTTGTATCCCCCCATTCACAACTGGATGATGACTATTCATTCTATAAGATTCACCCTGCATGTCAACTGCTCTGAAAAATCTTGATCAAAATCTCCAGCAAAAATTAGCTCTTTCTTTAGATTCCCAAATCACTTTGTGGCTACCTTTATTATAGCACGTATTCCCCTTAATTATAATTTACCTGTTAATGTGTCTGTTCATTTTATTTTTAAATTCTAAGTGAGCTGAAAACATCTCTCACTTACTGAATTAATGTAGCTACAATATACTTGTGGAATGATTGGGTGAAAGTGTAAAATTAGAAATTGTTTCTGCCTGAAAATGTTGGATACTGAATAAAGTATACTCATGTTCATAATGTTTAGTTTAGTTTTTTTTCCCTTAATTGTCAAAGGGAAACAGGTTGCAAGCTCACCTGCTTTTATTTTTCTTGTTTCTGTTCTGTTATACATGCTTTTATAACACAGGAAGTTTAGGTATACTAGCATTTTAATTTGCTGGACTATGCTTTGTAATCACTGATTAGAAAGAATACAAGGAGCCTTAGAAGTCTCTACGGTTCTGTCCAAATTCCCCTTTGCAAACTTCTGATATGATTTATATTCCTCAGGTAATAAAGGAGCTTTCCTCAACTTTCTTCACAGCCAGCCTACTGAACCTCTTCATTCTCCATCTCTACCACTCCTGTGGGCAAGAACAAAAGAAGAAAAAAAAAAGCTAGGGAACAGAGATGCCTTTTCATGCTCTTAATCAAAGGTCTGTAGCTGCCTGAACTTGGCCTACACTCCAAGCAGCTCTCCCAAGTAGGGACAGTCCAGATCAGCTGGCTACAGTGGCCAGCAAAACAGAGGAACTACAAATTACTGCACCCACTCTATATCCTAGTTCTCCACTCTGACAAAACAACAACAACAACAACAACAACAAAACAACAACAAACAAAAACACACACAGAAATCAAAAAGACTGACATCAGATGACAGGGTGGAGAGATTGTTGTGGGTGCAAGTACAAGTTTACATCTGTTACAGTTTGGGAGTGGGGAGAAATGTATTGAAAACTCTTTAGGGGGCAGCACTGCACAGGTGTTGGCATTGGTAAGATGGGGGTTAAAATTAAACTCCATCACTTGTGAATGTCAAGAAGTTACTTCACCTGATAAGCCTTCATTTCTTCATTTCTGAAGGTGAAGGGATTGTGATAGCTCCCCAGTTATGCTTGAGTTGACTCAGAGAGGTGTTGAACACAGCATGTGGCACACAGATCACACCTCACTCCCATTGAGGCGTATATGTGTTATTTGGCCCCTTAGATGAATATACAGGATCAGAGCCTTTGTTATTAATAACCATTGGCATTAAACTAGCAACTAATAATAGTTTTATTGGTTTGATTTGTAGGGATAATATAGGAAAATAGCTGGGATAGAATTTGGAAGAGGAGAATTTGAGGCATGGCTTAACCTCTAAGTAGCTGTATTATGATTCACAAGTCTGTCTTCTAGTTTCAATTTCCTCATCTTTACACCAAAGGGGTTAAAGCAATTGGTCTCATGTATAGCACTAATGTTTGACTCTCTTGGATAAGCCAGATTCTCTTACGTTGCATGCAAAATGAAATAGTGAGAATAATGGAGGTGGAAGGGAGAGGGCATGTTCACAAACAGGTGTCACACAGCAGAAGGGTGCTAGTCAATCAAGTTAAAATAGGCAAGCAGTGTTCACAATAATTTGAGAGGCTCTAATTTGGCAACACACAAGTGAATTTCTATTCAACAATGGATTTTGTCACCTTTCTCTTCTGTTACATTTTTAACCTCTAAGCCCTCCACAAATTCTGATTTCAAAAGACAAAGAGGGCTTTGGTGACAACTGCAAAACGCTTGCAAATCAGAGCCTCAATTCAGTGCCTTTTTTAAGATATCAGCAGAGATTGCCACTACAAATAACACGCCCATGTATCATAAGAGGAGCCATTACTATGAAAATGAAATGTACCGACAGCATGTTAACACAGAGTTACAGGGCTAAAAGAGATTATAAGCACAACGGAAGAAAGGAATCAAAAAAAAAAAAAAAAAAAAAGGAAGGGAAGAGGAAAAGGAAAGAAAAAGGAGAGAAGGAAAAGAAAGGAGAGGACAAGCCATTATTGAATGGGAATTCCTAGAACAGTAAATGAATTGTCTGTTTGGCCAAGTCTAAAAAGTGTCACTTAACTCCAACTTTCAGAGAGAGATGGGGCTCACGCATATGCTACTTATTAATTTTATACCATGAAATGTATGTGAAAATAAATTGATTTTATTTTCAAAAGACAAACTTTTAATATTAACATTGAAGGCATATTTTAAAGTTCCTCAAGTACCTTTAAGGAATTTTAAGAAAGTTTCACTGTTCTTAAATAATTCAAATGGTGGCTATTGGTATGTTTAAGGTTAGTTGATGTTTTTAAGTTTGGTTAAGATCATGGGGCCAGAATTTAACTTCTTGGGCTATAATGCAACTCCATTATTTTGTTTGTTTAATTCCAGTAAAGTTAAAATATAGTGCTATATTAGTTCAGGTGTACAATAAAGTGAGTCAACAATTCCATACAACACGCAGTGCTCATCACTTAAAATGTATTCTTAAACCCCTTCACCCATCTCTCCTATTCCCCTACTTGCCTCTTCTCTGATAACCACCAGTTTGCTCTCTATAATTAATAGTCTGTTTTATTGGTCTCTTTTATTTTTTTCATTTGTTTTGTTTGTTAAATTTGACACATGAGTAGAATCATATGGTATTTGTCTTTCTCTGACTTATTTCATTTAGCATTTTACCCTCTAGATTCAACCATGCTGTTACAAATGGCAAGATTTAATTCTTTTTTATTATTGAGTAATATTCCAAGGTGTGTATGTGTGTGTGTGTACACACACACAGACACACACACACACACACACACACACACTACATGTTTTTATCCACTCATCTGTCGATGGACACTTGGGTTACTTCCATATTTTGGCTATTGGAAATAAAGCTGCAATATACATAGGGGTCCATGTATCTTTTCAAGTTAGTGTTTTCATATTCTTTGGGTAAATACCCAGTAGTGGAATTACCGGACCATATGGTAATTCTATTTTTAATTTTTTTTAAAAAAAAATTTTTTTTTCAACGTTTATTTATTTTTGGGACAGAGAGAGACAGAGCATGAATGGGGGAGGGGCAGAGAGAGAGGGAGACACAGAATCGGAAACAGGCTCCAGGCTCTGAGCCATCAGCCCAGAGCCCGATGCGGGGCTCGAACTCACGGACCGCGAGATCGTGACCTGGCTGAAGTCGGACGCTCAACCGACTGCGCCACCCAGGCGCCCCTATTTTTAATTTTTGAGAAAGATCTATACTGTTTTCCATAGCCAACTCTGCTCTTTTCTGACTGTGTGAACTTCAGCAAGCTTCATCTTAGCTTTCTCATTGTCAAATGGAGATAATCAAAGTATTCCATTCACAGGTTTTGGTGAAGTAATAAATAAAATAATTCATAAAAGCACTGGACATAGTAGGGACATAGTATGTAGTCAATAAATATAAGCTGTAATTATTAGTAGAGCTCAAAACACTTTAAAATGCTATATATTTTGTGATAAAATATGTATGCACATCAACTCATAATCAGATGCAGAAAAGATAAAGTATATCGCTGACTTAATAACTTTATTATAACTCCATTGAAACTATTTACTCCAACACAGCCATCATATAGAGTGAAGGCAAGGTAACCATTGGATTACTAAGTCTAGAAGGTGAACTGTTACACAGATTTTCTAAAGCTCCTTGATTTTTGAAGGGACCAAGCTTATTCCAGTCTTGCTCTTCTGAGTCTTGCCTTTTTAAAAAAGTTTATTTATTTGAGTGATACAGTGAGCATGCCCATGTGTGAGCTGGTAGGGGCAGAAGAGGGAAAAAGAGAATCCCAAGCAGGCTCAGCACTATCAGCACAGAGCCTGATATGGGGCTCCAACTCACAAACCTTGAGATCATGACCTGAGCCAAAATCAAGAGTCAGACACTTAACCAAGTGACATCCCCAGGTGCCCCTAGAGTCTAACTTTTAAAGACTATCTTCCCCACCATGCAAGTGTATCTCCATCCCCCACCTTGGAGCAAAGGGGCAATAATATCAAATATATCCACACAACCACAAACTAGAAACTAACAGCCTCCCATCTCTCTCCAACCCCACTGGAAGTAGTCTATCCAGTGCTAGCACCACGAAGCAGCCCTGAAAGAATGTGCCTTATATTACCTGGTCCAAGGACACAGAAAATAGTGATAACTCCCAAACTCTTTGCAGTTATTTTTTAGTTAAAAGAATCGAAGAGGTTGGGAGAAAGGATCTCTGGTAAAAATGTCTAAAATATTTATTTTTCTAATAAAAATAATGATCTTTATATTAATAATAACAACAACAGCTACCACTTAATATATATACTAGGTATGGGGTGCTTGGGTGGCTCAGTCCATTAAGCTTCTGACTTGGCTCAGGTCATGATCCCACCACTCGTGACTTTGAGCCTCACGTTGGGCTCTGTGCTGATAGCTTAGAGCCTAGAACCTGCTTCAGATTCTGTGTCTTCCTCTGTCTCTGCCCCCAGCTTGCTGTCTCTCTGTCTCTCAAAAATAAATCAACATTAAAAAAATTTTGGGGAGGCGCCTGGGTGGCTCAGTTGGTTAAGCGACTGACTTAGGCTCAGGTCACGATCTCATGGTCCGTGAGTTTGAGCCCCACGTCAGGCTCTGTGCTGACAGCTCAGAACCTGGAGCCTGCTTTGATTCTGTGTCTCTTCTCTCTGCCCCTCTGCCTCTGGAGCTCTGTCTGTCTGTCTGTCTCTCTCTCTCTCTCAAAAATAAACATTAAAAAAATTTTTCAAGTTAAAAAAACAACTAGGTGTTTCTTTAACAAATTTATCTAAAGGTTACATCATTAAACAACCTTACAGTGCTTGTAGGGGTCCCACAGCTAGAAATTGATGATACCATAGCCCTGAAGCCACTAGGATGTTCCCTGTCCCATTTTCTTTTATTTGCCCTAATAATCCATTAGGAATTCAGCCTAGTTTTCTTGTTCCTCAGTAAAGCCTTTATCCAATTACTTTTCATCTCCTTGTCCATTTTACTTACTGCCTCTATCACTGATACAAGAACTGCCTCTATCACTGATACAAGATTTCTTTTATCTTTGTTAATGACCTATTGCTTCATTTTGGAGTTTCTATTGCATGCACAATTATTTCTGGAGTTTAAATTCACATCCATTTCTTCCAGAGTGTCACACTACCTTAAAAAAAATCCTCACCTGGTTTTACACTTGTATTTGCACATAGTTCAGAAGATGAGTTTGTCTCTTCAATTTGGGACTCAGCCATGCCTGTATGCAGTACCTTCTATTCCTGGCTTCCTTGATAAGTGTGTCTCTATAGAATATTATTATTTTACTGCAATGTGTAGGACATGAAATATACAAGATAACTAACTGAATCAACAACGCTGAAAGACTATTCATAACTACTCAGATGTTCATTGCTTCCATTTTCACTGTTGAGCTAATTAGTTTTTTTTTTTTTTTGTGATTAGTGTTTATGAACTCAACCCAGTACAAGCAAATAAAATACTGCACAGGATATTTCTGAAGTGATAGGTCACATTAAGAATCCTATGGAATGAATGCAAGTTACTCATGGGGATGGAACTGGGGCAAAGCCAAACGTCCCGTGCCAGATAAAATGAATTCTCCTCTCCCAACCATCTCCCCTGCAATACTGAAGCCTCTGGTTCAGTTGTCACAAAGCTGTTCTCCAGGGAACAAAGCCTGTTTCTGTTGAGGTGGGTGCAGCTACCAGCAACAGAGCCCTCACCATGATTCAAGTGCAGTTTAGACGTGCTAGAGGCAAAGGAAGCAATTTTCACAAAGAATAGCAGGAGCTATCTATACAAATGTAGAACAACATAAAAAAGCATAAAAGGTATTGATAATTAATTTAAAATACCATAAGGAAACCATAGCTAGAGTGAGGGGAAAAATAGAGCCTCAACAAAGACAAACAGAACTGCTGAAGCCATGAAAGAAAGTGCCCCAACACTCTGGACTGCAATTGCAACGCCCAAATTTTTTCCTGTAATTATGGTTCTACTTATCCCATCTTAGATTCATAGAAAAACTTGAGTGGATAGGGAATTATGTCATGCTGGGAATATAGAAATAAGTTTGAACAAATTGCCCATTTGTGATTATTTAAATAAAACATCATAATTGGAATATGTTGGTCGATAAAGGCAATTTTTTTCCTTCTTTCTCTTTTGTATAAGAACAATACACTAAATGCTATCTTGATTTTTTTTAACTGCATTTCTGTAAATACAGTATTTAATGCCAGGTGCCCCCTCAATTTTACATTGTGATAGGCTACATAAAAGGAGGAGTAAATGCACTCCAAGTTGTTTTCCACACCACTTGGGCTCTGAGAAGTCATTAAGAACATTCTCTGCTTGGGTATTGTCTTCCATGATAATTATATGCAGCTTGACTCAGTGGTACTCACATATAATGGGTCTCACTTTTACCACTTTTATTTCAACTGTGGTTCACTTGTTACTTATGTTTATATTTGCTGCTTTCACAGACTCTTTAAAAATATATCTCCCAAATGGAAGAGGTTCCCCTTCTCTTTTACCCCAAAACAAATTATACTCCCTTTTGCTCCCAACAAAGAAAAGATAGTTTTTGGTTATCGAATAATGATAGAACTTTCTGTACTGAGTTTTTCTCAGATGTGGCTAAAGAGGTGTAGATGTCCTGCATCATCACTTTTGCAGGCACACACATGCATCCAGGAAGGTTAAAAGGGCTTGGTCTTATATCCTTAGGCACCATCTGTCTTTCAATCCTGAAAAAGTCCCTAGTTGACAGGATTTTGCAGCTTTTAGATAGATATTTTTGAAATAATTTCTTATTTCAACTAGCATTTGGTAGAATCAAATGAGTTATTTTCTTTTCATAATATCCTTCAACAGATAATAAATGGAAAGTATGATGTAAATGCCCACTGTGAGCAAAGTTTGGGTCTACACACTGGAGGAGACCTGAAGAAGAATGCAGTTGAAACCCTGCCGTCAAAATTAAGGTGAAGACATAGATAAAAATATATGAATGTTAAAAGTGCCAGAAAGATGCTGTGGAGCCTAAATGTTATAGGAACGGTGAGAAAGCAGAAATGATGGTGGGTAGGGGAAACACACACCACAGCTGACCCTTTGTTCTCAGATTTAGACAGGAGCATGAAGGAATTAAACCACCTAAGCCAGGTACTATTTTAGGTCTTAGATCTTGTTGGCCAATGCTTGGTGAGTGGAAGCAATAGATGTCCATAGATGCCCAGCTTCTGCTTGAATCTCTCTTGTGACAGGGAGATCACTCTGTCACAAACTCTACATCTCTGCATTTTGAAAGCTATTTCCTATGTGGAATTGGAACTATGTGAATATTCTACTTCTACCCCAGAGGTTACACAGTTTATACCTATGTGGCCAAGAGCATGAGATCTGCAGTAAGAGATAATGGGTTCAAATGCAGACCTTGAAGATAACTCTCTGGTGTCCTCTTTCCATGATGTTCTTGTATACCATAAGGTAATAATAATGTTTAGAGAAGTGACATGCTCAAGATCTCATATCTCATTAATGACAGAAATACAGTAAGAACTGAGATATCTGAAAAATCCAGTGACTTTGTCATTATGAAACAATTCAGGAAAATTCCAAGCTTTTAGCCAGGAAAATAACATGTATTGTTCCCCCTCCGCCATAACAAGTAGTACCACAGGATTTAAGGCAGATTTTAATATTCCTAATGATTAACTGACTCAAATTCTTGGTGAGAAACTAGGGATATGAAAAACTAAACAAACTGTCTTAATGAGAAAGCAGCTCATTCAAACCAACAGTGATCACTACTCCAAGTAAGAACCCATGATTTCCACTCTCCATATTTCTTTTTCTTCTTTCCATTTCCATTTTCAAAACTGAAGTTTGCCCATTGGATATACACCTTCTAGATGGTTTAATTCAGTAATTTCCTGATAGATTCTTCCTAATTCCAAAGTCTACTCACTTCTACTTCCTCCTTCTCACCATTCATCAAACCGCTAACATAAAACACAGAATAGAGTATGATACCTCCCTTCTCATGAACCCCAATTATCTATAGGATCATGTCTAAACCTGTTGGTAAGCTACTCAAGATTTTTTCGAGTAGGCCCAAATCTACTTACCCAAATCCTGCCTCACCTCACACTGAGAGGGGCTATTGTTGCACCAAGTCAATGAACACTTACTCCTTATATTCCAAACGGTCAATAAAGTTTAGCTATCATAACATTTATCCTGGAAGGCAAAAGTTCTTCCACAACAATTGTCATTTACTTATTTAGTCAACCAATATGCATTGATCATTATTATAGACACTAGGGATATGCTAACAAAAAATAAAAATAAAAACAGACCTAGTTCTCAATGAATTTCTCTTTCAATGGGGAAACAAATAATAAATAAATAAATAAATAAATAAATAAATAAATAAATAAATAAAATATATACTTTGTTAGTTACTGAGAGATACAAAGAAGAAAAATAAAGCAGAAAGAGAAGATACAGTATACTGGAAAGGAGGGTTTGAATATTTAGGTTGACAACTTACCGGTTAATCAACCAGGGAAGATCTCAGTGTGAAGGTGATATTTGAGCCAAAAGCCAAAGAAGGTGAACAACTGCTTCAATTGTTTTTCGAGGGAATTCCAGGGATAGGAAGGGATAGCAAAGGCAAATGCATTGCTGTGTTTTGTATTGTGGAAAGCCAGTATAACTAGTTCAGATTAAGAGGGGAAGATGCTAGTAAGAAAATGAGTCCCAGATTCACATCTCTGTAGAAGAGCATTTAGGGGTTTGTAGATCATATTGAGGATTTTATGCTTTTCATTGAATGATGTGGAGGACTACTGGGAGGTTTTGAGCAGAAGAATATGTCTGATTTATTAAAAAAAAAACAGGGTTACACTTGATGCTGAGACAAGAACAACTCCGTTTTTACTTTGAACCTTGGCAGAAAGAAAATATGTCATCCCACTACATCTAGAGACTGTATCTGGAAAACCTTCGGATGCATCCATTTTTATCTATCTACACCCTCACTAGCTCAGCCTAAGCCACCATCATTTTTTATCTAATTTAAAACAGTATCATCATAAATGGTTTTCCATCATTAGCTCTTGTCCCCACTTAATCAATTCATTTTGCAGAAATTAAGATGATCAGTTTAATATATGAGACCCTGCAATGGCTTACCTATTGATTTAGAATATAACTTAATTCCTCATGGCCTGAAATGGCATATTGAATTGCTCTATTTCACCATGTTCTCCCTCTCTAATATCATCTCTGTGGCATTCTGAGGTATTCTAGGATTCTTTCCCATCTCTAGACCTTCACACAGTTGTCCCTCAACCTAGAGACTCCCCTTCCCCCCAGTCTTTTGAAATGATAATGCCTTCACTTTGTCCTAATGAAGTTGAAATGATAGTGTGTCAGGGAAGCTTTTTCTGAACATGCTATCTCAAGTATGTCACTCTGAGGACGCCTGGGTGGCTTAGTCAGTTAAACGTCTGACTCTTGATTTCAGCTCAGGTCATGATCTCAGTGTTCTTGGGATCGAACCCCATGGTGAGCTGTGTGCTGACAGCATGGAGCCTGCTTGGGATTCTTTCTCTCCCCCTCTCTTTGTCTCTCCTTTCTCAAATAAACTTAAAAAAAATTAAAGTATGCCACTCCCTATGGTTCTGTTATAAACCATTCATTCATTCATTCATTCATTCATTCAATTGATATTTATTAAGTGCCTATGTACCAAATACTATCTTATGTACCATTCTTTTCTCTTCATTGCTTTATTCTAATCTGTGACTATATTTCATATTCAATTCCAGCCTTCCCAACTGGACCCCAAACTCCATAAATGTAGGAGCCATGTGTGTTTTGTTCATCATGGCATTTTTTTTATGATATGTGACAAGTAATCAAAAATATTTGTAGAATACATGAATAATGTTATTCAGAATTTGTTGGTTTCTCCTTTAGGCTTCTACAGTAGAAATTAATTCATTAAAATTTCATATCTCAAGTAATTATCAATAGCTCTTTCTTCAGTAGGATGTAGCTAATCTGAGATATAAACAATTTCTTTATCATTACTGTTTCTTTCAAAAAGCCTAGCTTAGTAGTTTCATAAGTATAAACACTTCTTGAATTGAAATGATGACTGAGTAGAGCTTTGAGGTTTTCCCCAGTATCTCAACTGAATGTGTCTTGGGAGACTTGACTTTATTCTGTTTTAAAAGGGTAGGTATAAAATTACTAAGATTATTGGTCAGTTCCAGAAGTATAACAACAAAGCAGATGCACTTTCCATGCTTCAAGTCTAAGGGCTTCCCATTATAATTTCAAAAAGTACCGAACTATGGCCTCCAAAAGCCTATAAAATATATCCTGCTTTCTTCACCAAATTCATCTCGTGGGATAATTTTCCTCCCTCATTCACAAAGGTCCAGCCACATTGGTCTTTCTCTAATCATGAACTATGCTGAACACCTTCTCTCCTCAGGCTGGTCCACTGACCATTCCTCTACCCAGAATGCTCTTCACGCCGATCTCCACTGCACAGGCTTCTGCTTCTCCTCCAAGTTTCAGTTCAAATGTTACCTTTTCAGACAGGTATTTGCAGAAAGCTCAGTCCTTTACTTACTCCTCACCATAGCGCTGTTTAAGTTCTCTATCATTTTTTTTCCTTAATACCACTGAGATTATCTTATTTATTTATAAATTCATGGTTGATGTCTCCACCATAGAATATAATGTTCAGTGCAGCACAAATCTTGGTTTGTTCACTGTTACTTACCATCCTCTCTGTCTAGAACAATGACTGGCACATGAATGTACACAACAAGTATTTGTGGAATGAATGAATTCGTGCATGCATAATGAGCATACTCCATCAGCATTTATTATAAATAGTTGGCCAATGTATAGCTGTTGGACTGTGTGTAAGCCACAATCCACAAGACATAATTAAGAACAGGGGTAGAACAATTCTCAACTCTAATCTGGAAGTCATATAAGTGGCCCTGGATGAGATGTTACTTAAGGAAGAGTGGAGATTTCCTGAAGTGTAGGATGATGGACTCTAATCTGGGCAATTAGTTACTAGATTTGAAGAATTGGGCTTTTCTCCTCTCTAAGTCTCTAGGAACTAGCACACTTCCTGGCTCAAAGAAAATCTACAATAGATGCTTGTTGAATTGATCTGAAATTAGAACAAAAACCTGCACTAGGACATTTGCTGCTATAAACTCCGGCATCACTCAAACTATATTTAAACCATGTTTACTTATTTATAAGTATCATTTAAATAGATGAATATAAATTCTTGTCAGCTAATTTCCAGTGATTTACTGAAATGCTCTATTTCAAAATGTCAAGTGGCCATTAGCAGTAAACCTCCAAGAATTTATCTGCCATAATATTCCTACTTAAACATTGTCATTGCGTTACTTCATTTTATCGGTTTATTTTTAAAAATCTTTCTGAAATCATTGAAAGTTTCTAATAGCAATTCATTTTCAATTTAAGGTGATTAAAATACATAGAGCAGAAATGGAAGGGAAACCCTCTACAGGGATACTAAACATCATTATACCCAATTGCCAGTAGGGGCTGCTAAAGCCAGGCATGTACTTGAATTCATAAGAGTGAAAGGCACAATTTTTGAAATTTGATATCTTATGCCAAATTAGGTAAATTCAGTCCATCTCAACCCTTCTGGAGAGTTAGAGAGAAGTTATTTGGCACCTCACTAAATTCATCTTGTTTCCTTTACTCAGTAACTTATTTCAATCATCTTTCTTAAGATATATTTACCTTGTCATTCCAATATGATTAATATCTCAAGGCATTACATATAAAACTAAAAACACAGTCATATTTATTATCTTTCTCTCTTATGTTTATTTATATAATTTTCTTTGGTTCTATCCAAACACAGTGTGAGCCAAATAACTGTTAATTCTCCTATTTAGGTCTTTCTAAATGAGCAGATAAAGAAGGATGGAATCCTATACACTCCCATATCTGCAGTTCACACTTTTATGATTAAATTAGAGTTCTCCTGGGAGAATCTCACGTCCGTGATTATGAGCTCAAAATGTATAGGTTAGAGTATTGAGAGAAAATACCTATCCTTCTTTAAGTAGAGACTTAATTGGCAAAGAAGAATCACTGCTTCTGAGTATAGATTGTGAGATAGAAAGTAATCACTTATGTGTTTCTGTACTGCTATCTGTAAATTTTAAACTTTAACAACAGTGTGCTTCTCTCCTAGAATGCATACAGCTCTATCACTCAAAACTAAGTTGTACAATTGAAAGGTGAATGAAAGCTACAAAGGACTCATATAATGGCTAACATTGACTGAGTTCCTACCATGGACCAATCACTGTTTTCAGTACTTTCCATAATCTATGTCTAATCTCCACAATAACACTTCAAGGTAAATATTATCTTCACTTCACCATGAAAACCTGGACTTAACAGTTGGGTGACCAACTTACTCAAGGTCACAATCTAATAGTATCATAGCTAAGAAGAATTCAAACTTAGATCTCTCAGACCATTATACAAAATGTTCTCTAACTTGATCTTGCATCAGAATAGTCAAGTGGGCCTGTTAAGACCCAAAACACTGGATCTTATCTCCATAGTTTCTGATCAGTTGGCCTTGGGTGGGGCCTGATGATGTGTACTTCTTTCAAGTTCAAAGGTAATGATGTTGCTGATCCCAGACCATATTTGGGGAATTATTGTCCTACATCATGCTCTTGGTTAGAATGTCAAGTCCTGGTAGTAAGATTAACTGAATACTGGTCTTATTCCAGAGTTTTGTATATAGTTAACATGAAATTTAAAATATATCAAGATAACATTTATCAAAATATTTATAGATGTTATTTCTGGAATTTCAGTGAGTTTTAGCTTTTGTTATACTCTTGTAAATTATTTGACTTTTAAAAATTGAGCACATATAATTTTTATTATTGGCAAATAGAAATCTGTTTGCATTTTGGAAAAAAAAATAAAACAAACAAACAAAACCCTCAAAAGTGTGACATTTACAGAGGTGGCAGGATCTCAGCACCTTTCCTAGGGAGAATATACATACACACAGACACACATAATATATACATACAAACAATACATACACAAGTAGGAGCGTGCACATGCACGCGCGCGCGCGCGCGCACACACACACACACCCTAATCTATAAAACAAAAAAAAAAAAAGATAAAACCTTCAGTTTTCAGCCCAACCTGCTTAGATGTCCCCAATAAATTCACTGTTTCAAATCTTACTTTCCTTATCTGTAGGTTCAGAAGATTGGGCTAGAATCATAGTTAAAGGACTTTTAAAAGACTGGATAGTCTCAAAAGTTTAGTCCAGCTCTATATGCTATACTAATGTAAATCCTCCTTTCAGAATGTGAAGGAGAAAAAGGCCAAATATAAGTCACTTTTCTATGTGAGGGTCATTTCGATGACACCAGAACAAACTGAAGGGTGTTGGACAAGGTGCTTAAAGTTGCGGGGCCACTTGGTCAAAATGCCTCCGCTACAGTTTTACATTTTTAAATGATATCATATTACATAATGATAGCACATGGCCATTTCTATTCTGCAAATTATGCCAGCTAAAGGAAATACCCTGGTATTTATGAGATGCTTAGTGCATCTGTCACCATGACCTTATGGCCCAAATCAAAGTGATCGGAGCTATTAAAATGATTTCCCTATTTGGCTGAATTTTAAAGACTATAGTTTTGAAGTCAGTGGCAGATGACCTACTAATGGTATTTAATGGTTCTCTCAACAAATTGTGAAGTACCTTGAATGACCCACTAGTTAAGTACATAAAAGGAAAATTCCAGCTTGAAACATCAAATCTTTCATTCCCTCCTGTTTTTCTTTTGGACAACAGCATTTTATTTTCCACCTTCAAGGAGGAATGGGGAGAGTAACAAAGAGAGTAAAAAGGGAATTAAAATTTCTTGAGCACTAATCTAAACATGTGATATGAACCATGGTATCTGATCTTCACAAAACCACAAAAGAAGAAAATTTTATCTTCATTTTGCAAATGAGGAAAAGGTAAAGAGAATTTGCATAACTGAGGTCACATAGCCAGAGAGTACTGTTGTGAAATTTGAATGGCATCTATCTGAATCTAGAGTCCAAGTGTTTTCATGATGCTTCCCAGAAAGAGAAAAATGCTGACATTATGCCTCCTTGATGTAGATGGGTAAAAGGGACAAGATGGGACCCGGAATCTGCTAAAGCTGGGATGTAACACGTGGTGAGCCCTTTAGACATGCTCTTCGGGTTTCATGTCTGTGTTAGTTTGTTTTTTACAAATGTTTTTCAGCATTTAAATAAATGAGCTCATGAACAAGTAAATCAAAGAGAATCGAGAAGTTATAAAAGCCAAGGCAAGAGATTCAATATCCAGGCAGACTTTAAGGGGAAATAAACAAATAAAGGGTTAAACAGGAAATGCCACCTTGAGCTGAAATACAAGAAAACCATAACACAAAGAAGGCACAGATAACAGAATAAATTGCCCAAACTAGCCTTAGCTGCCTTTATTTCCTCTACCTTAGCAAACAACCTAATCATGGGCCTGGAAACAAGGAACAAGCAGTTGTCTGAGGAACCAAAGTCAAGGAAAGTTAGAGCATACAAATTCCTGCCAAATAATTTGGTCACCCTGGGAGTTGTGATAAGTCCTACAAGGCTCATGTCTGCAGGAGGGGAAAAAATGTCCCCACTCTACATAACATTAACTTCAATATAACTTCTGGGTGATCCCTGCCTATCAGCCTCCACATAGAAAACAGGAAAAAGGCAAGAGAGAGAGACAGAGAGAGACAGAGACAGAGAGACAGAGAAGCTTGAAGAATAACTCCCATTTCTTTTCCCATCCTGGTGTGAATGTCCCTAAAATGCCCTATTATTTTTTTTTTCCTGTTTTGATACATTGACCAAATAAATGAGTTTCCATTTTATTGTTGGATTAAATATTTTTCATTTTGTGAATATGGATCACAGCTAGAACTGTAATATAATTTCTGGTGAAGAGCATCAATTTTTTAAAATACAAGTCTTTTTGACTTACATAGCAATTTTCTAGTCTCTTCTCACTTGCAACAAAGTTCCTTTGAAAATGGAGAATTTATTTCAGGGGACCTAAATAATCAGGAAGTAGGAACTGTTTATCCTAAGGAGGAGAGTTTAAAGAACAAAACAGGGAATCAGCATTGCAGATGGATTTCAGATGTGTTTTTGTCATTATAGGAAGAGGTCCCTCTGAATATAAAAGGGATACTTGAAAATGAAGGTCTGAACAAACCCCAAAAGAAGTTCTTCTATAGCACTACACCCTGAGTGATCTGCCTGAGTCCACCCAAAGACAAGTCAAGAACTGGGATGTGTTTTAAGACAGGATTCATCTTCATATTTAAGAATCTGTTGATCCAGGTTTTTTTCCTGAATGAAGTCCGTTTCCTTTTTTGAGTCCTAACTATATTTTGATGTTTTGGTTTTTGTACTGCCTAGAGCAGTTTTAATGCATCAATTTTTTCATACATATTTTAGTTCCATTTGACTATAAGCCTATCCATTCAACAAATATTTTACTGAGTATCACCTATGTGCCAGAAGACAAACATTATTAAGATAAACTGAAGACTTGTATCTTACTTGATTTTGATTTTTCTTCATATGATTTATCTTCACATGATAAAAAGAAAATAACTTCTATTTCCTAGAGCTGCTGTTCGAATCAAATTAGATAATACAGGCTTATGGCCTGAAATATAGTAGTGTACAACACATTTTAACTATCATTTTTGCTAGTGGAGAGCCTGCCTATAATTCTAAATTATTTTCATAGTAAGATTCTGTAAGGCCTTTAAAACATGCAGATGGGTAAGTTGAGTCTGCTTTCGGTTTTCCCTCCATGGCTTTCCTAGGCTGTATGGGTAAATGTAAATAACCTAATTACATTTATGTAATGATCAATAATGATCATTGCTAACATGGCCTGAGGACTCCTAAATGCCAGGCAACAAGTGCCTCTGCATGTGGTTTTTTTTCATTTGACACTAACAACAGGCCAATGTAAAGTACAGATGGTCCCTGACTTACAAGGGCTTGACTTAATAATTTTTCCACTTTCTGATGGTGAGAAAGCATTCAGTAGAAACCATACTTGAAATTTTGAATTTGGATCTTCTCCAGAGACAGTGACCACGAGGGGTAAACTGCCAACACACTTATAACCATTCTGTACCCACACAACCACCCTGGTTTTCACTTTCAGTACAGCATTTGAAAAACTGAATGAGAAAGTCAACATTTTATTATACAATGGGCTTTGTGCTAGACGATAGTGCCCCAAACTGTGGGCTAATGTAAGTATTCTGAGCATGTTTAAGGAAGATTAGGTTAGGCAACGATGGTCAGTGTATTAAGTACATTAAATGTATTTTCAACTTAGTGATATTTTCAACCTAATACGGGTTTATCAGGATGCACCCCCATGGCATCTCCATCCCGTGAGGGAGATCTGTATTATTAATATCTCCATAAAAACAAAAATAAACTGTAACTTATGGAAATTTTCTAACTTGCCTATAGTCTTACAGCTAAAAAGCAAAACTAGGAGACGTGACCTCATGGTAAATACACTTACCTACATCATCTTTTACAACAGTGAAACAAAATTCTGCCTGTCCCACAGAAATACTCTTGGTCTAAATCTCCTTTCACTGATTGCTCCTTAATGAAGTGAAGTCACCACTCTAAATTCACCAACTGTATACAAATTGATAAATACCTATTTTTAAATGTCTAAACGTGTATGGGTTGGCTAGTATGCATGAGTGCACATATGTGTTCCCCACAGGGAGCTGCAGTGTGGGAACTGACATGGATGTGGGAACTGACCTTAATGGACAAGATGACTTTACAAGGCATAGCTAATCATTCTACTGAGAAAATACTTTTTCATTCATTCTCCAGTTGCTCTTTTCTTTTTCAACTTCATGGGAGACAACTGTAAGTAGTCTCAAAAATGCAATTTACAATTTAAAAAAATTCACTTTATAAATAAGTCTCACATGTACAGGTCTCACTTGTTAGATTTCAGTCACTTGTTAGAAAGCAGTTGATAAGTTCAGGACACATAGAAGAACACGGGATATCACAAATAGCCAAGGACCTAATTTTCTCAACTGGCGAGTGAGGCTGTGTGGGGAGAGAAGGCGAATGTTCCTTGAAATGAGAAGCCTGTAAACATGATTTCTAAATAGAAATTATTCTTTTAGGTTCAGCTGCCATTGGAAAAATAGTTAGGCCCTATTCTAACAATACATCCGCAGAGGCCTTAAAGTTAATTACAGCCTTATATTTACTCTGGTTCTATTATACAGATGAAAAGAAGATGGTTTAATCACTGAGGAGGTTTTAATGTGCATTTATCTCATTTTCTTCACGCTGTGGGGAAAAAACATACATTTGTATTTTATAAAAATAATGAACTATTTCATCTACTCTTCAATTATATGACATACATTAAATGAATCCAAGTTATTATAGTCACCTAATATATGCAGTAAAGCAGTTTTTTGTTTCTCTAATGTGTAACATATCTAAGACTTCTCCATTCTGAAATGGTTAATTTCAAAGTTTCCCAAGGTACTCTCCTCTGAGCCCCATTACCAACATATGATTGTCACTGCAACATGGCTTTACTGACACATTGGTGTTAAAAGGCAGTGACAGAGCCAACAGGAGAGAACCGAAGCCATTTATATATACTGTAGAACTACTCTGACAATCCAAAGGAACACGCCATCTGCATTCTGTGTTGCTGCAACCTACTGAACTGTGGGTTTGCAATTTCAGAATTCAGAATGTCATGCCTGGCTCCACTTTAGGGAGCTCCCACAGCTGCTACTTTTGCTTCCCTGCCTTCAGAATTCTGATGCTGAAGTTAATATGTGAGGACATCCTTGTGTAGTGATGGAGACATGGCAGTAGGGCATGCTAGAGTACCATATATTTTTATGTATTTATTTATTCAAGCTGTGTGGCCTTTTCATCCCCCCTTTCCCTTTGCAACTTATCAACCTGAGCCCTCAGACACTCACACCCACACAATGATCTCAGCAGGCAAGAAGCAAAAGCAAAAGCAAATGCACTTTAGGAAAGAACAGGAAACCGACACTGAAATGGCCATTACTGGGCATTTCAATTTTACCTGTGGTTTCAGCTTCTGCTCAAAGTGCATGCAATGAATGTGGCCTGATTACCTTAATTCAGTGATATCAGCAATAATCACAATGACAGGCAGTGCCTAAGAGATTGCCCTTGACAGCAGAGTCACAGAAATGGAGATATGGAAAATTTCCGTTGAGCACAACACACAAAAGGAATAATGGAGAGATGCTCAGGGATCCATTTCCTGGTAGAAGCGTAGATGGTGACAGAGCTGAATTCACTTTGTGATTAACAGTAGGGTTGATGAGTGGATCTTTCACTGGTATCTTCTAGCATTTTCACTCTCAATTCTATGGGAGGATAAAGGAAGAGTTGAGATATAAAACGACCACAGAGACAGTTTACTGCTGATTTGGCTTAGCATGGGAAAAAGAAACTTCTAAAAAATGAGTAAGAATCAAATACGAAAATAAAATCAACTGATTTTAAAGGCAAAATACCAAGGACTGTTCCTGGAATAAGAATCATGAGCCAAGGGAAAGGATCCTTTCAGGTTACATTGTTGACCACTAAGAGGAAGGAGATTTTCTGCCCTTGATAACCATGCCATTTTAAATTAGGGAAGCCTAGGGATGACTGGGTGCCTCAGTCGGTTAAACCTCTGACTTCCACTCAGGTCATGATTTCAAGGTTTGTGGGTTCGAGGCCCACATCAGGCTCTGTGCTGACAATTCAGAGCCTGGAGCCTGCTTTGGATTCTGTGTCCCCATCTCTCTCTACTCCTCCCCCACTTGCACTCTCTCTCTCTCTCTCTCAAAAATAATAAACACTATTTTTTTAATTAGGGAAATCTACTGAGCTAAGGGGTTTATAGAGGAGATAAAAGTCAAGGGTTAAGGATATCCCAAGTCATTGATGTAATGGGAAGAATAGCCTAAAAAAATCACCAATGGATGATGAGAAGACAGATATAAGAAGACATTGATAGTAAGGAGTGTGAAGAAGAAAGAGGGGGGGGGGAATGCATCACCAGATGGCACTCTTTGTTTTAATTGATTAATTTACTGTGGCATTCTCAGAAAGGCATCATTTGCCACAATAAAGCACAACAATTTATAGGCTGCTTTACCTCTGGCCTACACAGGTATGACACATCAGAATTCAGAGTGCGATTAGCACATCAGAATTCAGAGTGGATGAAATCCATTTGTTCCAGGCTTTGCTTCATTGCAATATCTCAAAAAATTCTTAAAAAAACTTTTAAAAGATAGGAAACTATTAGCTGAGATTAACTAACTCCACTTAACCTGATACCCCTACAGAATTGACTAGAGTTAACTTAAATAATACACGCAGGAGTGTACATGTGTGTGAGTAGGTGTAAATGTGGAGATACACTTGTAGCTATGTGTATTCATAGACATATACATAAATATATGTGAAGGTGTGTGTATATCCATCCCTAACAGAAAATAATACACAGTGAGAGGTTCTCCAATGTACCTCTGATCCCTTCACAGAAAGAAATGAAGAGACACCTAGTTGTGACTCAGGATCCAATCTTATCTTCTGTTTCATTGGTTGCCTTTAGTCTGCATCATTTGCTGCAGGGTCTTGGTCCCAATACTGCAACTCCTTGTCTGTGACTCTCTACTGGAATGGCCATTTATTTGTATCAGATTTGATATGTCAACTAGAGTATGGGCAATTCCTCCATCTGTGATTTTCCACCATTCATTCATTCATTCATTCATTCATTCCTTCACTCAGCAAGTATTTATGAAGCATGCAATAGATGACAGGCACTGTTCTATCAGGCCCTATGGGTGGAGTAGTGATTAAGAGATAAAAACAAAAACAAAAACAAAATACAACCCCCCAACAAAACAAACAAACAAACAAACAAACAAACAAAAAAAAAAAACAAAACAGAACTGTGCCCTTATGGAGTTTATATTCCTGTGGTATTTTTACAAGTAAAAAGCATGAAGCCTGATAAAGGGGTACAGGGGGTGAGTGGCACGGGGATCACATGCAGCTTTTCAGTTTTACGGAGTAGGCAGGTCTGTACCCAGGGATGGTCTGTTCACTTCAGCTGTGCCCTCTATTTGTTAGGGTCTTTGTCTTTCTCTGTTTTTCCCTCCTCTTTGCTTGGGAACAGGAGGTATCGTATAGCTTGTGCAATACTAATAGGAAGGGTCCATTTTTAAGTTTATTAGTACTTGAAAAAACACCATCCCCACTCTGCCGGTTACTGACTTTGTAACAGTTCTCTAAACACGTTCTGCATTACTCTTAAATGTTCCTTTCAATAGCATATTCATCCTGTGAGGACCTTCATCTGAGCTAAACTTAATCTCAATTCTGTGAAGATCTCAAAAATCTGCTAACAGAAAATTACAGCATCATATGCTGGTCACCTTACACGTTACCACTTGTCAAAGAATGAGACATAGAAAGCCAAATTAATGGAGAAAAATGGTCATGTTCTTTAATTACCTATGAAATTATTGGGGCAGACTGGTTAAAAGTAAGTTAACAACCATATGGTACCATCTTACCTATTAATTTTGCAAAAATTATAAAATCGTGATGCAATCTGATGTGGCGCAGCTTGTAGTTGAATTACAACGGTACCTAAATTACGGGTGGCAGTGTAAAATCATAAAAGCCATTTGATCATTCTCTTTCACACATTAATCCATTTCTGGAAACTCATTCTAAATACATATGCAGTTGTTTATTGAATATTATCTATTTTAGTACAAAATGACAATGGTCTAATTACTTACTATGCAATGAATGGTTAAGTAAAATTTCATACATCAATCCAGTGTGTGGCATTTGGTGATTAAAAAGGAAATCGTTGAGGGTATATAAGGCTGATGGATAATTGGAAAAAAGGATGCAAAAGTATAACTATTCTATGTAAAGATGTACCCATATGGATGAGATGAGACCTAAAATAAAAATGGAAAAATAAAAATTTGATTTGTCAAGATGGGTAATATACAAATGTATATGTTATTAATGTATATTAATATTATACATATAATGTACATAATAATAATTTATGTACCAAAATAATTTCAGGTAATAAAATATTATTATTGCTCTAATATTATCACTACTATTAAAAAAATAATTTTAGTGCTTGATGCAAGAAAATTATTGACCAAACCTATGAAATTGTATTAGATGGCAAATGTCCCACTTTTTGCTAAGTGTGTCATATCATCTTTAAGATGACATCTATCTCATCTTATGTAAAGATTCCAGGGCTTCTAACTATATTAAATCACATATTAAACATATTTTCTCATTTCTCTAAATTCAAGATTTTAATTCTCTTTAATGCCCTATTTTAATTGGAATGTTGCTAAATCCGTTGACAGTCTTACCAACCATTTTAACAGCCTTTTAATTTGTCGTCTAGAAAATTATAACTCTTCATTAACTTTGGGAGACACAGCATTGCAGTTGTGATATATCATTCCTCATTTTATTAACAATCTACTTAATGAAATTCAGGCTTCGAGCAGATGATGGTGATAATGTAAGCACTTGCCCTGGATTTTTTTTTTGCCTTTAACAAAATTAAGAATTTACTGATAAGCATAATAGGAGAACAAACAGTCAATTCCTCAGGAGCACAAGAAGTAAAATCCTAAAGACAGAGATTTTTGAGTCCTCATATGTATAATTAATATCCACAAATTGTTTTCTAAAATGTTCAATGTCTTTACAACGCCCTTTGCCACTGTAAGGTAATACTGAAAGGTTATGTCAGTCCCTCAATATTTATAAACATAAGTCACTTGGCTCAAAAATGGGGGATGACATAATCTGGTAGAGGATCTTAGTGAGCATGAAAATGACAATGAGGGCAGAAAGAAAGTGGAGAAGAAAGGACATTCCTTTGAGGATAAGTCTGGAGGTCTTTACTCTGAATAGCATTCACCTGACTTAAATATAGTTGTAGTTCTCACTCAAAAGATTTCACAAACTGTGGTATTAGTAATGTGAAATTAAAGACTAGATGTATTCAAAGATCTAACAAGTCAAGTGAAGAGCTGGGACTGAGTCCAGTCAGAAGCAGAGATAGACAGGGAGAGTGATCTGAGAGGGATCTTATCTTAACGATCAATGGTCCCTTCCTTGGCCTCATTTTAGGAGAAAACGGAGGCTTACACAGGGTAAGTGACATGTCAAGGTGACAAAGTAAATTAGTGTCAGAGTCCAAGTTAGGGTCAAGGCTTCATGAGGACAGTGTTGGCCTCTCACCAGGGTCCTGTCCGGTAGCATATATGCTCATGGCTTAGCTGCTGAACCCTCCACAAATGTCATGCTTTATCCTGCATCACCTTGGCAGCGTCATCCAAAAACTAGAGATGGTTATGAAAGATAGTTTCAGAGGGAAAAAGCATCTCTCACGAGTTTTTTTTTTTTCCTTTTGTTCAGGTTTATGTAGCAAACATTGTAACACACTGAGATTAATTTTCACATAAGACCTATTTTTCCCATGGGAATCAGACATCATTTCATTTTTTGTTCCTTTCTCATATCATGACACTGCCCTCCCTAGGGATGATTTGTTGTATAGGTGGAAAGCTGCCCACAGACACATTCAAAATGAGACAGAAAAATCGAGCAAGTCTTGCCTTTGTCTCTTGACTCCATCTTTTCTGTTCTGGGCATTTGTGTATTTTGCACCGAAATTCAGGAGCTCCTTTTGAAATAAGTCTAAACAATACCTTACAGTTAAGGTAAATGGAGACTAATAGTACAGCAGATTACTAGATAGCCTACGGTATTTATTGTTCATTGTTCTAATAGTCATTTGATTAAAATACACCACAACCAGTCCCAACCAAATCACTTAACTCTATGCACAAACTCTTTAAATAATTTAATGCACATTTAGCATATGTGATTTTTGTATATATTCATGAACATAAATATATAAACTTATTTATGTATTTACAAATTTATAAATATATAATTTTTAATATTTTAATATATGCACTTTGTTCTGTGATTTATATAACACACATATTTAATAAGTGTATATTTATGCACATATGCATATGTATATAACTATATACATGTGTATGGTCAAGTGAAAAAATTAAGAGTATATTCATGCTACCATTTCAATTATTGTAGGATTTAGTAATTATGATGCCATTGCAAAAAACGTGAAGTCTAAGGGGTAGTCATTTGACCTTTTAATCCCCTTTAATTGGACTTTAGAGAAATGAGACATAGGATCCCTACAATCATAACATTGAAAATTGGTTTAACAAAACATCATTGTAACAATATGGTACACTATATAGCATATGATGTTGGGATAAGATTTGTAAGGGGAATTTTATTTTAAGAAGTATTTTTGATTTCTGATGCATGCCTAAAACATTTAAAATTGTATTAAATTACAGTTTGTTATTTTTTCTCTTGACATTAGCATAATTTACAAGACTCACAAACTTATTCTCGGGAAATTAGTGTCATGCACAAAAATTTATGTAGAATGATGGTTAGTGAAGCACCATAATAACCACAAATACACAAAAACTAAAATTCTACTGGAAAAAAAACGATTCAGAGGAAAGGATAGTGTGGATATATCCCCGTGACAATGACATACAGTTAATGAAATCTTATTCCAGAAGAATATTTCAAGAAAAAAAGAAAACATTCGTGATGTGATAAGTAAAAAGAACAGAGTACTAAAAGTACACATAATTCCAATTTTGAAAACACATTACATATATGCACAAGGAGCTGAAAGGCCAGAAAATAAACACACTAAAATGATAATAACAACTGCTGTCGAGACATAAGATGATACGTTGTTATAATTTTCTTCTTTATATATTTGTCATTCTCAAATTCTTTACAATAGAAATGAATTGTTTTTATAATAAAAAAGAATGCAATCCAAGTAATTTAAAAAGGCTCTTAGGGGCGCCGGGGTGGCGCAGTCGGTTAAGCGTCCGACTTCAGCCAGGTCACGATCTCGCGGTCCGTGAGTTCGAGCCCCGCGTCAGGCTCTGGGCTGATGGCTCAGAGCCTGGAGCCTGTTTCCGATTCTGTGTCTCCCTCTCTCTCTGCCCCTCCCCCGTTCATGCTCTGTCTCTCTCTGTTCCAAAAATAAATAAACGTTGAAAAAAAATAAAAAAAAAACAAAATAAAAAAAAAAAAATAAAAAAAAATAAAAAAGGCTCTTAAAGGCTGACTCCCAAATTATCCAAAAGCCCATGTAGCAGCCTGAGCCCTATTCCCCTTCTCAATGAAGCTTGATTATATCACTGTATTCAAAAGTCCAGGATCCCCCAAAGGCTGGGCCAAACCAGGCACTAATGAATTTGCTATTTTCTAAAAATATAGTGAAATGAAGACAGACTCTAGTAGTGAGCATTATATGTTAAATACTCTAATCATTAACAATACAATTAATTCAATTAAAAGGATACTTAATAAAATAAGAATAAATGGGGTTTAAACTAAGTCCCTCTCTGTCTAAGGTTCATTCAGGTCTCAGCATAACAATTATTTACATTTAGTTTAAACTAATTTACTGTTATTATCATTTTTATTAATGTCATCAATTTCTCTGATTCACTTTCACACATTCAAGGGGAATCAACAACACTAATTTTCCAGCCTATAATTTGTAAGTAACAACCAAGCCTGGTGTACATCTCTCATATGAATTTAATTTTTTTTCTCTTTTTAGTTGTTTTGAGTTCAGTCCTGATCAAATGAAATTCAGAATGATATTTATTTTTTCCTAAAACACAAAACCTCCTACTCAAGGGTCACTGCAACTGTATCAAAGGAGAAACTAATTAATGTGTTTATTAAGTTTACTCGGAAATAAACACATATATGCAAGAGTGAAAATGCTTCTTTCTCGTTTTCTTTTTTTCAAACAAGTGCCAGGTGATAGCAACTATATACACAAACACTGAATACTCTAAGGAGGACTTTCTACAAATATTTTTAAAGGCTCCTTTTGGCTCTGAATAAAGTAATATACTGGGACTGCCACAGGAGCATGAGTCGGGCTGTGAGAAGCCATAATCCGAGTATGCTAAGAAAATGTAAGCAAAAAATTGCAAATAAAACTGCTTATATTCATGTAACTTGTTTGGCGACAGCCATATAGCATAAGGAAAGCTGCTATAACTCATAACAGCATCTTGTAATAAAACAGCTCTATGCATCCCTCTCAAACTGTTCAGTGCTCAGAACTCATCAGATGGCTGAGTAAGCATTACACTTTGGGACAGTAAATCTGTTTCCAATATGGTGTACATTCACAGATAGGCGCTTTAGTATTCATCCTAAGACACTTCCAGCTAAGTACTCATAAAGAAAGGGTAATCATATATTTAAATATCGGGATGCTATTTTCTCTGTCTATTTTAGTAATCTAGTTCACACTAGAGCAAACCTAAATGGATCTTAGGAAACCTTTAGCAAACTCAACCCTGACTCACAGCATAGAATCTCTACCTATAATGGTCTCCAGGAAACCTTCCCTTCTGCTCCCATAATATTCTGTGCTTCTGTGTGCCATGGTAGTTTCTGTGTGCTACTAGCATTATATGGCTGTTTTATCTCTATGGATTTCCTGAGTTCATGAACTGTACCTTTTCCATGTCTGTATTTCTAGCTCCTAAACAAAACCAGAGACAAAGCCAGACATAGGTAAGGGTTTGATGATTGACTCAGTGATTCCCCATGGTTTAAAGTGACTAGTCTGGTTTGAGGTCCTGAATCCTTTCCACAGTCCTAAGGTTTGCACAGGGGTCACAATAAAGCAAACAGCACATGAGGTTTTCAAGCTGTTCACAGATGTTCATTTTTCTGAGGGATACATCCTGGTTTGAGCTTTGGAAGAGACTGCTTCTCTTCTGCTATCAGAGATAGGGAGAGTGGCTGTCTTACGTGCCTCAGGTAAGAGACACAAAATGGGAAACTTATTAGGGGAGACAGGAACATTCGCTCAGAAAACTGATTTTTTAATTTAAACCTCCTCCCATACAGATAAAGATTTAAGCCCTACACAGTTAGATCCTTTAGAACTCCAGGCAATTCTAAAGGTAAATTTATTGAGTGGTTAGGTCGATGTCAGATGAGCGTGAGCTCTGTTTAAGCAGGAACCTACACACCTCCCTGCCCCCACTCTCACCTCCATGGTGGTTTCCCTTGATTTTACTTTTGCATGTCTGCTCCCAGGTTGGGAACTGAGAACACTGTGATCTCAACGTTAAGTCTACTCCATGGAAGATTTCTGTCTTAGAAAAGGAACACTGCAGGCAGAGCCTGATGGCATATTTACATGCGGGACTCTGGGAGATGTGGGCCACAGAAAATGCTGCTTTACCATCCAGTGGTAACTGGAATTCAAAGGGGAAGGCATTAACCTTGGATGCACAGAGAATGGCTCCGGTGAAGTGTGAGGAGAGAGGAGACTGGGTGTGCCCTGGTACCTGGAAGATCTCATGTTTTGGAAACTCCTGGGCTCAGTCTCCTGGGCTGGACCATCCCCCAGGAGATCCCTGTTAACAAATGAATGTGTTTGAGCACATGGGATTGTGAAAGAGAGTTGTGGAGTTTACAAAGTAATTTGTCATAGGTATTTCAGCCACCATGACAGTTTGGTGGTAACAAATACTGGTTACAAAAATTTTCCTCATTAATAAACTTCACCCCACAAATCGAACTTTGGAGTAGGTACTAGAATGTGGACTGTACCCAAGAGTATACTTCACCCCAGGGGGTCTTGTCTAAGACCTGCCCAGAATCACATGGCTCACCAATGTCCAGCAAAGGCTTGAAGCTGTGTCTCCCTGCTTCAAGTTCTGTCCTGAATTGCTGAACAGTTGGAAAATCTGAGTTGCTGAGAATCTGTGTGAGGGAACAAGGGAAGCAGGAGGCAGGAGGTGAAGAGATGGGTACTTGGCTTTATCCAGAGGCAGGGAATCTGACTTACTCTGATTCACCCTATCTATTTACATAGGAAACAGCAGGAGAGAAACACAAGGATGAAGAACTTGAGGTAAGGATGGCTGAGGACTTATCAAGGAGGCTGCAGCAGTCAGAGAATGGTCCCACCCATCACTTAACAGGGGTGAAGAGGTGAGAGCTATCTCCTCTGGGTTCAAAAAAAAAGGAAAGAAAATAGTAAAAGAGAAAAAAAGTGTGAGGAAGTGAGGAGAGCTAAAACCACGGTTTTGGTGTTTAAATAATACTTGCATGAATACTGCAAAGCCAAGGACAGACTTTCCACCTCATGTCTCCTACTTTACCCTTGGTAAATATAAACAGACGCTTTGCTCAGTGTAAACTCAACTTCGTGACTTTAGGGGAAAGAACAATGAACTTGACCAGCAGCTGATTTAGCTGGATGTATTCTGAACCAGAATCCTAACTCTAAACCTAGAAGCTTATGTGACCTTGGTGACCTCAGAGGCTCTCTAAGCCTGAGTTTCTTTATCTGTTAAATGAGTGGTTTGAAACAGATGGTCCCTACAGGTCTGTCTGGTTCTGATATTCTATGTTCACAGCACTTTTGAGAGAGTTACCATACCCTCATCATCTATGGTTTCCAGAGAAATAGCATCTGTCACATCAATGACACAGCATTTGTATCCCTCCCTTTATTTTTCTTCTGCTAAGGTGTTTTAATCCTGACAGTATAATAGAATAAATCACAGCCATCAGAGATGGGAGTGACACTGGCCACACACATTCGAGATAAACAGTCAAAAATCACTCACCCATGTCTTCCCCTTTGCCCACAGCCTCTGCTGTCTGACAACACTAAGGTTGAACTATGATTTCCATCTGGCTGCTCACATCTGAACACCGAAATAACCCTCTGCATTGTCTTAATAGCTGTAATGATACTTTGCTTTCCAGCAGCCTGTCCAGACCATCTCAATATTTGGATTTGATTTCTTCCCTCCAGCAAGTGTTGAAGGAAGTATGGTTGTTATAGAGTCAATCAACAAACATCACTTAGCACCTACAAATAGCAGCACTAAAGGTAGACTGCTTAGGTTTGATTTTCTTTCCACCACTTATGTACAAGCTGCCTGCCCGTGGGAAGGGTAACTAACCCTTCAAAACCTTGACTGTCCTTAAGCATAGTGATGACTTTTATTTATGAACCTCATAGGTATGAGGCACATAGTAATCGTTCAGTAACTTTAGCGATTAACATTACTGTTACAAGTCCTTTGTCTCTATCTTAGACAAGACAAGGACATTATTACAGTGGTACAGAACTGCAGAAACAGATGAAGGTGATAAAGAGCTTCAAAAAGACAGAGTTCTCAGAATAATTGGCCTGGGGGCTAATAAGTCACATCAATGGATGATTTTCAAAATGAACTCTTACCCCGTCTTTGCTTTGTTTTCACAATACTTAACTTTGGCTGGCATTCCTGCTTCTATCTGGGAAAGCTATTTGTGAATGAGAAGCTATGATATTCCATACAACCAGCGATAGGTATGTTTGTGTAAGACAGAGGGTATTTTGGTCTTGAAAAAAAATATTTTTCCCTCTTAAGAAAAAAGGACTGTGACACACCTGAATTAAACCACCTTTAAAAAGCCAAGGAATCACTGTCCATTAAGGATGACTGAAGAGCAAGAAGTCAATAATACTCACTGTGCCTTCCAAGGGAAGTGGCATGGGGTAGGAAGCTAGTGGAGGGTACATGGTCTAAGATAATGCAGAAAAGGATTGGACCCACTGTTCTGATCGGAAAAGCAAGACTTACGGATAAGGGCCATGATCTGACAGAAACGTGCTTTCTTTGTGCTCTGTAAGACATCCATTGCTCATATCTGTAACTCTCAGCAAATTCAGTTCAAGGAGTGAGCTTATTGCCTTCAGTGTATAAATGAACTCAGAGACTCCAAGTTTCTGTCAGACACACTTGAACCACCTCTAGGAAGTGGAAGGCTGTTTCCCCTTAAAGTATTCCTGGAGGGCTTTTACCTGTTCTTCCTGCTTACACTCTTCCTTAGGATTTGTTTCTGAGAAGTCAGGGACTTCTTTGTACCTTAATAACATTCTATTGCTCTCCAGCTGAAAAATCCTCAAATGAATTCCCACTGTCCCCTTAGCTCTGATTATCATGATCTCTGTATTTCAGTCTTTCCATTTTTAAAATGGGGTGATAGTGAATTGATACATCTAAGGTCACTGAAGAATACCCAGTGTTTCAAAAGTATGCAATGAGGGGTGCTTGGGTGGCTCAGTTGGTTAAGTGTCTACTTTTGGCTCAGGTCATGATCTCACAGTTTGTGGGTTCACACCCCACATCGGGTTCTATGCTGATGGCCTGGAGCCTGGAGCCTGCTTCAGATTTTGTATCTTCCACTCTCTCTCTCTCTGCCCCTCCCCTACTCATGCTCGCTCAGTCTCTCTCTCTCTCTCTCTCTCTCTCTCTCTCAAAAATAAACATTAAAAAAGTATGCAATGAGAAGTATTATCATTTAAAAAAAACAACAAAACTCTATGAAAGAAGATTCCTTCTGTTCATTTCATCTCTGACCCAGCCCTTTATAAAATGTGCTGAATCCCTGCCTTAGCATGCTGAATCCTTCTAATTCTGTTAAAGACTGAAAGCAAGTAGCTTACAGTATTAAGCTACTACATAATTAAACATTCTATGACAAATCATTTTCTTAAGATGTAAACTGAGGTTGAACAAAAGCAAGTTGTTCACACGGATATTAATTCTAGTTCTTACAGCTTTGAGATCAAGCCATTTGAGTTTCCTGGAAAGGGTTAATAAAAGACTTTATAAAGGTCTCTGAAATCTGAAGCTGAAATTACAGCATGTGCTATTATTACTGTTTTTGTTAGTCACCCAGAAAACAAGTAAGATGTGTGCTTAGAGGATATAAAAAAGAAACAAAATGCATGTTGGCTTTCACTCAGAGTTTGGCTAAAAATACATTCTGACATGCAGTGCACAGGCATGTCCTAGAAAGCTCTCATGGTACCGGGGGCGGCCAAGAGGCAGCTCTGGCTTTGTTTGGCAACAAAGATCACTTGATCATGCAGAGAGAGTAGGGGGTCTGGCAAAGTCAGCTTTGAGTATAAAAACTTGCCTTCCAGTGCTCCTTCCCAATCTACTGTGGCCAAACTGAAATAACACAGATGCCCTATGAGGAGGTGGAAAGGGGGTAGGAAAGGGTGTGGGAGAAATTTTGGACCAGATATGATCCCTCCAGATTCTAGTGTATGATGGGAACCTCTGATCAACAAACATTTATTAAATGTCTCTGTGAATGGCACTGTAGCTAGTACAAAAGGGGAAGGAAAGATGAATGAGGCACTGTGTTCATCCTCGAGGAACTTAAAGGGCATATTTACAGCTTGCTATTCTGCACAGAGATCTAATGTGATGGCTTCCAAGGGGGAGAAACCAATATCATGTTTCCTAGGCATGTAGTGAGAAATTGCACATGAACTAAAAGCAACAACAACAAAAACAACCAATCATGGAACTCTATATTTTTGCAACTTTCATAGAAATCTAAAAGTATTCTAAAATTAAAAGTTTGTTAATTAAAAAAAAAACTAACCAAACAGAAATCATAATGTTTCTTATGTAAAACAAAATAAAAAGCAAATCACAAACATTCTAAAATTTAGTAAATTTAGTAAATCTGTAATGCAAGCTCAGCAACTTCTTGTTAAATCAACCATTTCCCAGTGAAGATGTCCTATGCTGGCAGTTTTGGGAGCTACATCTCCCAGATAGACAGTCTTGATTTGGCCTACATAGTGTATCTCAAAATGATTTAGCTGCCAAAGGTCTTAACACACTTTGCCCTGAGAGCAAAGGCTGAGAAGAATTCTTGTGAATACGTACTGTATTTGGGAAGTGATTCAAAGGAGAAGTAAGGGACGGGGTGAAAACAGGACAGGCAGAAGGGGGAGCCAATATAAGGAAGAGTGATAGACTTGTCCACTGCTGTGGGTACCTGGTATTGGTGGTGCTGGAACCTTCCAAGGAGCCTTCGGCTGTGTTTTTCAAGATGAAGGAGAGAAGCATATATCATCAGGTTCCTATCCACTGACTTCTGAACCCACTGATCAAGGTGGCTCCATGGGTGCTAATTCTGGGATTGCTTATACTTGACTGTCTTCATCCTCAAGGGCATTCAGCAACTTATTATCATAAAATTCCAGGGTGGGGAAAAAAGCCAGCATGCTGTGTAGAGCTTACTTAACGTGCTCCAAGAGTACATTACAACAACATTTAACACCTGAGGATTTTATGGAGAAAAAGATCCAGATTTCTCATTTTCTTGAAAAGTTGTGACATCTAGACTTGAATTCTCCAAAGGCACCAAACTTCCAGAGCTGAAAGGCACTGCCTGAACACACACAATCCAAATTGGGACAGTATCCCCCATGATACACAGTTGAAAACACAGCTTGCTTCATTCCTTAATCTTCTTACTGGTGTTCTCTTATGAATGTTGGACTTTTCACACTTACTTGAACTATTCCTAGACTTAACAAATATTCACAATGAAAAGCAAGTAGGGACCCACCATTAACATGATCTTTCCTCACTGGCTTCATCTTTCAAAATAAACATACTTTGATGGTGTTTCTTCCAATAGTAGGCTTCAAATCACCATTACTGCTTTGATGGTGAGGATGTTAGATCCATTGATATAATTAATTGATTACGTGCTACATGCCAAGCCAGATGCTCAAATTAAATCCTCACTTTTAATGTTTAACCAAATGTCAGATAAGAAGTAGGATGGCTAGGGGCACCTGGGTGGCTCAGCTGGTTAAGTGTCTGACTTCGGCTCATGTCATGATCTCAATGTTTGTGAGTTCAAGCCCCACATCAGGCTCTGTGCTGACAGCTCAGAACCTGGAGCCTGCTTTGGATTCTGTGTCTCCCTCTCTCTCTGCCTCTTCCTCACTCATGTTCTCTCTCTGTCTCTCAAAAATAAATAAATGTTAAAAAAATTTTAAAAAAGAGAAGTAGGAAGGCTAAAAGAATTGGTTCACTTGCTTCTTCTGACTCAGAACAAAGAGGTGGATGCTGGCAACCGAGGATGTGCAATACTTGGGACACAGTGAGCAGATGCCTGCTCATTCCTGGTTTGGAAATCCTGTGCAATGAGCTCCTCATTACATGGCATTTACTAAGCAAAACCCTCTAAGAATTAGGAAGCTTGACTAAAACTAGAATTATGGGCTTTTGAGTAAAAAGTGAGATTCCAAGTCACTATGCTAAGCATGAGTCCCTGTATGTTTGAAATGCTATCAATTACCAAGGAAATGGTTATACTCTATATAGAGTTTGTCCAGTTACACTCAACCCCTTGAGATGTTTATATAAAAATATTGATACCCGAGTACAACCCCCCAGTGATTCATATTTAATTAGTCCTGGGAAGGGCTTGAGCATGGGAACTTTTCAGAACTCCCCAGAAGCATCTAATGAGGTTCCCCTGATTCAGAGACAGAAATGGCAGGGTTCTGTGGCCACATTCACTGTCCCCTCACTGCTCAGCTAAGACAACTCAGCACTTTGCTGTAGGCTCCCTGCTGTTCAGTCTCTGGGTTTGTGAAGCAGAAAGTGTTAAGTGGGTCATCTCCAGGCAGGGCTTTTGCATCACATACAAATGGGGGTCAGAGTATAAGCATTCACCTAATTGTCACTGTAAACTAAGAAGAACTTGAACCCAAGGCTGTCAGGTGAACAGAGGTATTTTTAAAGTTGGTAGTGTCACCTGAATTTACAGTCATTTTGAGAAGACTTTGTTTTGGCTATGGATATTCATCCTAAAGTTGACTGGATTTTTTTTTTTTTGAGGACATAAGAAGTAGTATTTCTCCTTTCTATCAATGTTCCAGCAAACAGATCCATAGAAATATATTTAATCCACTGGAATTACTCTCTAAATAAATTCAACATTTTAGTTCAAAGTGCTACAAGTAAATTCTGTGCTTTAATTCCCATACGTGAAATGGACTTTAACTGTACAAGGACGAACTGAGAAACATGTATTATACAGTCAAGGTGGCTGTAGACGTGGAGGGATTTAAAAGGAAGTGTTTCAAACTATTTTTAAAATAAAATGCATCCCACTGGGATAGCAACTGCCCAATGCCTACTATTCATAAATCAGGGTGAACAAAGAGAAGCTTCACATTTTGTGGCTCTGGCCAAAGAAAAAGACCTAAAAAGGAAGGAGGATAACAGGTTCAGCTGGGAATACAACAGAGCCCATCTGATTTGTTCTCTTTTTTTTTTTTTTTCTTATTCCCAAAAAGATCATTCTATCTTGGAAAAAAATGCATTAAAGATAATGCTCATTGTAACTTTGGGAAAATACTCCAAATATTATAAAAGACTGTTGGACATTATTAAATAAGTCTGTGTTGCACTTATTTTTAATATCTATGTGCACACTCAGTATTTGTTCTGATGGCTCCCAGCAGAGATTTATTACTAAAGTAGATCTGACTTGAGGTTGAGTGGAAAGGAAAGCAGTCAGTGCAGGAGGAATATTGAGTATCTTGGTACAAGGGAGTTTGGCTGCAGCAGAGAGAGAGAAAGAGGGCTTGTGAGATATGCATGCCAATTAAGGTGCTCAAGAAATGAACACGAATTCATTTTGGGTACACACCAGCCTCCTCCTCTTCATACGTCCCTGGGGATGCTTCTAGAATTGCCAGAGCTGAAAATTAAATTATAAACCTAAAACATGACACTGAAAATGTAATGTCTCCTTTGATAATATCAGTGGGATGATTCATCAGTGGGTGGGGCAGCACCACTCCCAGACCCAGACTGTAAGGCATGGTGAGTCCGACTTTGGCAATTACTCCATTTCTCCCAGCAGTTTCTCTAAAGCTTCCAGTTGGAATTACATCCTGTCACAGATCACACTGCACCAAAGGCCTCCTACACATATGACACAGGTCTCCACAGAGGCATAAACGCAGTATGTGGCACCAGCGTGGAAAAGCTGATAGTATTACCATGATACTCACAAAAAGCAAATGTTCATGCAATTCAATATGTGAGCGTCAGAGTGCATTGCAGAAAACTCTTGCAAGCTGGCATTTCACAATGTGGGATTGGATACTGTCATGATGGACAGACACACAACCCACATGTTTAAGTTACTTTTCCGAACTGTGCTTTAAATTCTTTTTCTTGGAACAGGAAACAAGCCACTAATAAGAATAAATTCTCTTGTAGTTTCATCCATGAGTCACTGCACAAAACTGCAGAGCACTTTGTTTATCTCTCTATTCACAGGAGTCAGAAATCCATGGGTTGGGTATGCTGAGTCACCCATACAGAGGATAGTAGTAATAATAAGAGCTTGTGAAGGGCCACCAGAGATCAGATGGCAGAGGTTTCACCAAAGAAGTGGTCTATACATTAAGCCTTGTGTGAAGAAAATATTTGGAATGGGCAGATATGTATTCTACAAAGAAGAAATGGACATAGGAAGTACACACTATATTTGCTATCATTAGAGCCTTTGGGGTCGGGTATGTAAAGTCAATGACTAAAGGGGAGAACTGGTATAAGACAAAAGGCAAGAGATGTGGCCTGTGGCAAAGAGGAATGTGAATAGACTGGCTACAGGCACTGGATTCAAAATTTTTAAGGCAATCTATAAGCCCAGCTAAATAAATCTAGGGGCTAAGTATGCCTGTGTGCATTAACTTTGTGATCTCTGATTTAGGGGTTCAAAAGGAGGCCAACTCTGAGTAGGGGAGTGGGAAATAAAACTAGTACTGTTTTATTTATTTATGCCTGGAAGAGTCGGTCAAGTTCAGACTGAGTAGAGGATGCAAAGTAAGTTCCTCCCTCCCCACTCTGTTTGGATGATCTTCTTTTTCCTGTCCATTGATCAGCTGTGCTCCTATGTGAGCTTCTTATTTCTTTCCTTGCACATTTTTCCTGGATGATCACACTGAGTCCCATGAACATTATTAGCTGTCAACTCCTGAATCTCTATCCAGCACAAATCTCTCAGCAGAATTTAGAGCTGTACTTTCAACTGCCTATTAAGCATCTACATGTGCATGGCCTAAGGGCACCTCCAACTCAAAAGGTCCACAGTTGCACATACTAACTTTACCTACACACCAGCTCATCCCCTGTTTCAAAACCCCAGTGATTAGTACTAACATTTGGACAGTTGCCATAACCAGAAACTTCAGTCCTTGAATCTTCTTCTCTCCCTCACCTTGCTTGTCCCATCAGTTGCCAGAAAGTTTTGATCCCACATTCTAAACATCCTCAGCTTGGCTAGTCAAGTTATCAATTGGCAGAAATAAAATACACACTCACTTGTACACACACACACATGCCCCCACACACATGCTATGAGCTTTTTTTTTATTTATTTAGCCAAAGATAGAGAACAAACAAGGTATTGTGATCATGTGGAAAAGAGGTGGGTAGAGCATGATGCTTTTTTTTTTTCTGTACTTTACTTGCCCTGTATCCATAGGAGGTGGTCTGCTGCTGATGCTACTCTTTGCATAAGCAGGCACCTAAAAATGTTGAGGGGAAAAAAAAATCCAAATTCTTGTAGCAATGTTACATTTTTATGCTTAGGCTTATGTAACCATTCCAGGAGAATTTGAACTAACAATCTATGCACTTACATCTAAGGGCTTATTTACAGGCTTATGTAACCATTCCAGGAGAATTTGAACTAACAATCTATGCACTTACATTTAAGGGCTTATTTACAAACATTGACCTTTCCTGTATCTTTAAGTAAACTCAACATCAAAAAGGTAATATTCTCTTTGCAGGAGAAGAAAGCAGTCAATGCCCAAGAGTTCCAAAACAATATAGCTGCCTCTAATTTTACAGTGTCCTAAAAAGTCAACAATCTTTGTAGCACAACATTTTTCAAACCATCTCCATTATTCCAGTTCAGACTATTAAACTCTCTTGCCTCAATGAAATACACTCTCCTAATCTACTTCACTGAACGTCTTGTCTCTCTGTAATATATTCTGGAAACAGAAGCCAGAATTATCTCCTCAAAAAGCCTTCATGACCTGGTTTTATGCTACCACTCTAGCTCATTTGTCCCCACTCCACATTCAGCTAACCTGAACTTTTAGATTCTTGGAATGACCAAGTTCTGCCATTTTTGGACCTTTGCATATGCCTTATCTTTTGCCTGAAAACTCCTTCTTGCCACTCTGAGCATCCAACTCCTTATCCTTCAAGTGTATGAAAGGCTGTCACAATTTCTGACATTCCTGATGCACAATTCTGAGTTAGATGCCACTTCAGAACCAGACGCTATTTTCTTTTGTGGTGTTTATCAGAAGTATCTAGGTACATGTCTATTATATCTTTCTTCTCCAAGATTGCCAAGCTTTGTGTGCTTACAGACCATGTTTGCATTATTCATTACTATACTCTATAACCTAACACAGTTGCCTCATGGGTACCACAAAATATATTTAATTAGGGTAAAGGGGCAAAAACAGGGTGATGTTTTAGAAATGCAATACTATCTACGATATAAAAAAAAAAGTGTCAGGGAAAGGACTAAGGGAAGGAGGCAATTTAAATGTTGAAGTAGTTTTCCAGTCTTGAAATGCTGGACACTTAACATGGAATGAGGAAGTTAGACAAAAAGATAAGAAAGAATAACCATCATAATCTGGTGAATATCAATATAAAGAAAAAAAAAAGATAGAGACTTCTTGGAAGACCAAAATGTAAGAGTTGTGAAACTAGTTACCAAAAGCTAGGATATAAAAATGGAAACAGATTTTGAGGAAAAGACAATTAAGTTTCTTACTGGACTATTTCAAAAGACATACTCCAGGAGCAGTTAGAAAAGTCGAAATGGACTTGGAAAGACCATTTATCTTAGACTTGAGCATTAGCAGGGTAGGGAGCATTTGTTATAAGGCCAGTTAGTATTCCTTACCCACTCATGATATCAGAACCAGACTTTCCTATTTGGAATTCATTCCACCAGCTTTAGGAGCCACTTACCACAGCTATCTCCAAGCACAAAGTAGGCTTAAGTCTAAAACATGGCCAGGTAAAATCCGAGTGACACATGCCCCATTTCTCTGAATCTCACTCTTTCCAGTGACGTTACAGAGGGCAGAGAATATGGGAGTGGGGTTATCATCAGACATCTTCAAATACATATCTCCAAGGAATAAAGACAATTATAGAGAATGAGAAATAAGAGATGGTATGTGTAAGCATTGTTAGATTCTCCAGGGATATAAGACAAAGCATCGTATTTTTTGCATAAGCTCATTTCAGCAGGAATATTGACTTACATTCACTTGTAACTGAAAAAGCCTTGCAGAGTGGAAACAGTGAATGTTGAAGTTATATGAACTAGAGTGTTATAGAGAAAGTGCCATGGAAAAGAAAAAGCGGAGGGATAAGGGTGAAAGTGGAGAATTACCACAGAAAAAGGGCAAAAACAGAAATACAATTCAAAAAAAGTTAGATCTAAAGTTGAACGCGGGGTTGACAATAGAGAACTGTTTAAAGGACAATAATTGGGCAAACATAAAGAGTATAGTTTGAAATATATATATTTAATCCTAGAAGAGCAATAACTACAATAAAGAAAAATCCAGAGGAGACGGAATCACTAGGTGACAAGGACATAGAGTGATGACAATGGATTACTTTTCTCTAGAGTTTATACGGATAAAGTCTTCTCTTAATTAAACCTAGCCCTAAAATTCACATTTATATGCCATAAAATGAACATCATTAAAAAAAAAAAGCTTGTATCCAATGACACTGCCTTAGAGCATCTTTCTTTCTTTCTTTCACTTGTAAAATTGTCTGACTAGCAACTCTCTTACAGTGTGTTGGCATCAGCTGACAGTTGTTAGATGGTATCTTTCCTTCCTTTCTAAAAATAAGAAAATAATGTATGAGTTATGTTCATCTTTGGTAGCAAAAGTTATGGCATATAGGGAGTCAAACACGCTCTATCAATGACTGGAAGAAAACTTCTGGATTTGAAGATGTCAGAGTTTTTACAAGTCATAAGAAACAAATCTGAGGCAAAAAATATTTCTCTTGCATGAAATATTATGAGAGGCGGAGACCAGATGATGACCACTTTTGTTGGCAACAGGCTTAAAATGACAATCATGATAACCACCAGCATTTATTCAGTGCCTATTAAAATACCGGCAGCATCCATAGAATGATGAATGCATAATCATAATGATCCCAATAACTATAATGGTGGGAACTTTCATGGAGGGGGAAAATAGGATTTAGAGAGTCCATGTTCTAGAACTGGATCAAGCTCACAGTAATGGAACCCATCAGTACTGGAATACAGTTTAGCTGTGGGTCTGCATTCTTAACTGCTCTCCCCTATGCCTCTCAAAGGAAGCTAAAAGGATTCAAGTTAGTCAGCAAGGAGACAATGGATCATATTACACTGAACGGTTATAGATTCTCTTTTCCTAAAAAGAAAAAAAAAAACAACTCAACAACACAGCCAAAAAATAAGAAGCAGCATTTTATTCTCAGCTGAGTTTATGAAAAGAAGTTCTGCCTAGAGGTGGGAGAATAAATGAATAAATTAAAAGCAATCTTTTCAAGGTACTTTTTAGCCTTCCAAATACTCACCTGACAAACTTTTGAACTTCACTAAAACTTAAAACATGTTCTTTGTAGGTAAAGGTCTAGGGTTTTCAAAACAGAATCTTTCTAACTGTTGCTTTGGGTGCAGTGGAAAAATAACTACTTTAAGACAATGATACAGGCAGAAATGCTCTCAGGTTTCCCGAGTATTTCAACAACTCTTCTATACACTGATTGAATGAATTCAGGTAACACTTTAGCTTATTAGTGAGTTTTTAACTCATTAGCACAGGTTAAATTTATGCTATGCCAAATTACACAGAGTAAAACATATTGCCTGAATTATTTTAAAGACCACAAGAAAGAAAATTGGCTTATAAACTACCAAAATCAAACTTAGCCTAAAATGTATGTGTTTATGTCTTTATGGATTTTTTCAGTGCATCAAAGGGTAGGTGAAAGTGATTTCTGTGCTAGAACCGATTGAGAGAACTGATGGAAGCATATTTTCAAAAATCCAATCTTCCCCCAATTCTTTCTTCAACCTTGACCCAAAGAGACAGCCCGAGATGCAGAGAAAGAATTCAATCTCGGCCCCCTCTCAAGAGACTTGAGAGCTACTAACTGGAAAGAAAGGCTTTTTGAGCCATGAGAAGCCTGGCTGAACTCTCTGGCCCACTGGGCCTTGCCTAGCATAGAAACCAGTCAGTTCTGCTTACCTGAGCAATATCATTTAGATAGCAACAACTTTCTTGGTTAGTGTTCCAGGTTGAGAGGTTGTGCAAAGAGGTGATGACTATAGGGGAGGGCCAAGAATCGGTGCAGACAGCCTAGCACACATTCTGACAGCAGGAACTTTTTCCTACAGCAGTGGTGGAGGGCTAGTATAAGTGGGCACACTCGCAGGGAGTCTGGGACAGCCATGGAAATGGAGGCAAATGGGTGAGAATAGGAATATATATCATCAGAGCTGGTGGTCTTGTTCATTGTACATTCAATCAACGTTAGCAGCTGTAGTTCCTGTAGTCAGAAATGTTTAAAGGTGTCGATATTTAAAAGTTTTATAAACTGAACACCATAGCTTTTGACTTAGGCTTTAATGCCTTATTTTTGTTTATTTATTTACTTATTTGGGAGGTGATCAAACACCGTGGCTCAAGTTCCAAACATAGCTCTTGAATCCAACTTCCTGGATTTAAACGCTGTCTTCATCAATTCCTACATTTATGACCTTGGGATGATTTATTTAACCTCTCCATGCTTCAGCTTCCTTATCCATGAAAAAGGGGATACTAATAGAATCCACTTCACAATATTGTTTTGAACATTATCTGAATCAATATAAGCAAAATTCTCAGACTGACATCTAACATATAAAAAGTGCTCAGTGAACATCAGCCATTATTCTTTTGTTGTTCTTGTTGATCATGTTTAATACACCTGAAAATGGTGAGACATACAGTGTGGACCAGAGTCACAGGCACATAAATATGCAAAGCAGAGCTCAGGTCTAACTTTAGGCTCCCAAGCCACGGGGAAATGTCTTGTGTGTCGTGCTGCTCTACACCTTAACGTCAGGGTCCCAAAGAACAAGCTCAGACAATCTGCCTGGGCACTTGGCTGACCTTCATTATTTAAAGTGGCATTTATTTCACAGGTTATCCTGGGGCTAGGTCTAACCAGAGATCAGACCACTGGTCAGTTTTGTCAGGTGCATTAACTCTCAGACTACTAGGGTGCTATTCAGTGCAGAATTAGTCATTTACTAATTACTAATTACTCCAATGGCCATAGACCTAAGGTCAGCATTTTTCACCCTTCACACCAGGAGGATCCAGAATAATAGAGGCCAGACAGGTAATTTGCATTGTCTCTCCTTAGCAGTAGAGGCTGATTCTGTGCTGAAAGCAAGCAAAGAAGATATAATTTGATGAGAGCTTCCATAAGCTTCTCATGGGAACATCTAGCCTATCTCTCCTGCTGGGACCTGGCAGCTTCTTGCCTTTGATACTTGCAGATACTTGCAGGGGAACTGGACAGGGTCTGACCCTGGCCCCACATCACTTTTACTAGCTGGCAATTCTTTTCCACTCTGAGCAACGGAAGAGTCATCCAACTGTGTTTGCCAAACTTGCTTGAATGTGAGAAGCATGTTTGTTTTATGATCAGTGTCTTGGGTTTTAAATAAGAATACCACAGGAGATGATCCCGCCATGATCCTTGCTAATGTATCTCTAGGCTAATAAGTTCTGAAATGATCCTGCTCTTTGATTTCATGAATAAGAAAATAAAATGAGAAATGCATGACATTTAAAAATTATTGTTATTGCTGAGAGTAAAATTTATTTTAACCCTCTCTGTAGTAGCTAAGTTTCACGTTGAATGTGATGCTCACCAGATTGTATCTCCTGTTCTTCCTCTCTTTAAATATGTGCTTATTTACTTCCTGAGTTCAATTTTAGAACCCATCAAAGTAGATCCACTCAGACTCTGACTACACTTTCATGCATAAATTCATAGATGTCTTCAGAAGGAATTGCACTTGCATATGCAAATACTTTCCAATGCCTTTTCATTTCTACTTTTGGCCTGCACAGTTTTTAATTCATGCAAACACATTACACAAACAAATATGGGCTCAATAACAACACACGGCATGTGTGAATTGTTAATTGCAAAGCTATGAGTTTGATATGGCCAAGCAACTTCCATTATTATCAATGGAGAGGAACAAGATTAAACAGGAAGAATAAAGGTATATTTGAACATAAAATCCCAAGCATTTGATTTCATTTTATGTAAATATTAATAAGGGAAAAGGTGACAGGACAATCCACAATTCAACAATAATATAGGATCTACAGCTCACTGCACAATGATCCAGAAACCAGGATGCACCTTTAATGAGACTAAGGAAAAAGGGTCTACATTTCAGCACAGAATCATAAGAAACAAGAGTGTATGCAGTAACACTATAAATAAAACCAAAAATACAGCAGAAAATGAAAGGCTTTCAACCATGCTGAATGTGCATCACCTTTCAGAATATTTGTGTTTTGTATTAGAGATGCTCTTGGAAATAACAAATAAGGGTCCTATTATACTATACTGGAAATCTGAACACTCCCTTAATTAATTAAGCTGTGATTTTTCATATTTTCCCCCAATTCCCACTCATGCACTTTGGGGTCAAGAGACAACTCAGTGAAATAAAACATTTGTTGAAGTTACTCACAGATCAAAGACATGTGATACAGAGCAATTTTCAAGTAACCCACCCCTTGTTTGAAGTGTGCTTTATTTACATGAAGATAACTCAGAAAACGAGAGTGTAGATTAAATAAAAATTGTATCCTGCAAAGTCTACAATTGCAGTGAAAATACAATTTTAACTGTTTCTATGCTGAATTTTAAAATATTCTGTTAAATATAAAAACTGGAGGTAGGCTATGGGACCATAGGAGAACATGTGTTTTAGAATAACCACTGCGTTACGTGTGTGTGTGCGCATGCATGCATGTGTGTATGTATGTGTATTTGTGTGATGGTATGTGTGTAACAGAGAGAAAATACACATGCATGGTGTTTTCTACCAGGAATAGAATTTCAAAGCTGCTATGACTGAATGTTTGTGACACACACCCCTTCCAAATTCTTATATTGAAACCTAATCCCCAGTGGTATTTGGAGGTGGGGTTTTGGGGAGGTGATTGAGTCATGAAGATAGAACCTTTATGAATGGGTTTAGTGCCCTTATAAAAGATGACCCAGAAAACTCCCCCTGCCCTCTTCAGCTATGTGAAGACACAGGAAAAGACAGCTGTCAATGAACCAGGAAGCTAGTTCTCACCAGACAATTAAATATGCTAGCACATTGGACTTCCTATCCTCCATATACAAAATAAATTTCTATTGTTTACAATCTACCAGCTTATGATCTTTTGTTACAGCAGTCCTAAAGAACTAAGACACAAGTTGAAGTATCTCATGAGGAGTTAAATTAGCTGTAACAGTCACTAACAGAACATGAAACAAGAAATAAAGAATCAGGGGCGCCTGGGTGGCGCAGTCGGTTAAGCGTCCGACTTCAGCCAGGTCACGATCTCGCGGTCCGGGAGTTCGAGCCCTGCGTCAGGCTCTGGGCTGATGGCTCAGAGCCTGGAGCCTGTTTCAGATTCTGTGTCTCCCTCTCTCTCTGCCCCTCCCCCGTTCATGCTCTGTCTCTCTCTACCACAAAAATAAATAAACGTTGAAAAAAAAATTAAAAAAAAAAAGAATCAATGTGATAAGCAATGATGCTATAATCTAGCAGGCAGGGCCTTCACCCTTGGTACTGGTCAAGTGAACCTTCCAGCTCATTCACTGTGTTTTTGTGTATTCACTTGTGATTTTGCTAAGCTGTTAATGTAAATCAAACACGACAAGGCTGGTACACAAAGCAGAAGACATGGAGCTAGTGAGTCAACGTAGCCATACTGCCTCTCAGCACTGTTTATGCTTTAGTCTATATATCCATACATTTACAGCAACCCCTGACAAGTGATAACAAACTTCCTCATGGATATTGGATATGAAGAGAATGCCAACTGTTAGCACTTGAGAAAAATATTCTCCTCCCTTAAGAAATCAAAATACTGTAAGACAAATAAGAGTTGGTGTAAGTAGCAGGGAGAATTATATATGTGGAATTGGTTAAATAACATACATCAGTTCACCTATGCTCTGAGACACCGAAAGACAAATGCATAACTCAAGATTAACACCACATATGAGGTGGAAAGAAATTATATATTACACAGGATAGGGGAGGTTCGAATATGTTATAATCAATTTACCATTTGTTCAAACAGAATCTGAGAAGCTCAACGTGTAAAACAGTAGAAATGTGGACTCTGGGAAGTTTGTATGGGGGCGGGTTCAAGGGAAAGGAACAAAAAACAGTTTAAAAACCACAGCTAATTTTCTGTTCCTGAGGACAGGGATTCAGGATAGACTAAGGGACTACTCCTTATGGAGCCCAGACTTTGCTGTACCTTATTTCATCTATCAAAACCTGCTACTCTGGGGCTCCAAAGTAACCACCAAATTGTCAAGGAATACAGTGTCCAGGACAAAAAAGGCACTTCTATAATTCCCACAGGATTCTGATACAGGTCGATGAAAGAATTGTTCTCTTACACTAAACTCTAATGGGGAGATGATGCCAGCAGGCCGTGCTTCGGTTTTTACCAACCTCAGTGATCGACGCACAACTGTACAAGTCAAAAACGTAAGGCAGCTCAGAGCAACTCAGTGAGGTCAGCTTTACATACCTTGTCTTGGAAACTCATCTGACTCCCGGTGAACGAGGTCTGTGACTCGGTTTCCATAGTGCATCCTGCTGTCGTGGTCATAGGCCTTCAGAGTCTCACTGGAGCTATAGGACTTTTGCGTGGGCACACGGCAGTCTTCGCTGTCCAGGGAGGAACTTGTGTAGCGGCACTCTTTGCCACACCGTCCCCTGGTCAGAGAGCGATGTCGCCTGTCCTTTACGTCCATTATCCCGGATCTGACAGAGAGCCGATGCTTTCAGAAAAGGGAGGCCAAAGTTTTGGTACTTTTCACTTGGCCACCTAAAAACATCAAAGGAAAACAACAAGACTGTGATTATAAGAAATGCTTCCTTCAGTTTTGACTCATGCTCTGACTCAGATAAAAACATAAAAAGGAAATGTGGTCAGACCACACAATCTCTTTTTGCAAATGCTTAATATATATTGAAATAATCAGCCTAAATAGAATGACTTGATACAGTAAGTTAATTATTTTGCTGTTTAATACATTTTGAGAAAAAAGAGTAGTAAAATAATTCATGTTTTGATTTCCCTATGTGAATACAGATGACATGATAAGTCTGTCACTACTGCAAGATTTTACTATGAAGCAGTTCAAAGCAAAACTGATTTTACCCATCTTTAATTGCATTCTCTTTTTGCTAGAGAGGGTTTGGGGTAAAGCAAATATCAACATTAAATAAATAAAAGTGAAAGAAAGGTGTATAAGGCATAAATACATGCTACTGAAGCTTTGTGATGGTACCAAGTCATATTTGACTAATATGAAATTACCTAGTTGGGTCTGAAAAAAAGTAACATAAGCCATTCTTCACAGGCAAGCAATACTCTTCTGATTTCTTTAATGAACCTTCAGCAAATTCTAATCAGTTTTTTTTTTCTTTGCAGAACTGTGGCTTAAACACACCCGATCCCTTCCTTCCTTAGTCACCTACTAACAGAGATCATGCTCACAAGAAGTCTAACTGGTACCACCACCTGATCATCAACCTACGCCTGCACATGCTGTTCTCTTCATTGCTGGGATATCTGCTGCTAAGAAGAAAAATGGGGAAGAGCACTGAATGCAATAGATAAGCTGATGAGAAGGAACCTCTTTAACATATGAACTGGCAACCAGAGAGCCCTTCAGTCTATCACTTGACACCCTTAGCCTGAAAGTGTATGCCAAACATCCTCAGAAAACACTAGCCTTCTGCCTAGCAAATATGACAAAATAGCTTAGATGCCTCCAAGTTTCAAATGATAGGCTCTTACTGATTTCATTGGCCATGCAAAAGAGCATAGACCATAGGGCGAGGGCCTGGACAGAATGGACATACACAAAATTTAATTAAAATGGGAAATACAACCCAGACCCAGCATAATGATTTTTCTCGAGGCTACTGTTGCTCACTGCCTCTCCAATACATTAGAAAATATTAGGTGAACAGATCTGTAGCTTAGAACCCTCTGCTCTTCTTTGGCTATTCACCACATTGTAATGGGATGCCTATTTATACCAAAGAAATAGCCTGTATGCACAGTAATGTGCATGGAATCTGTCCCAGGACAGCAGAAGCCAAGTTATCCTTCTCTTGTCTTTATACAGTAAGAGTCCCTTCTGGATCTCATAAATGCTCCTACTTTATATTATTTATATACTTTTGCAAATACTGCCTGTTATCATGGACAATTTTGTTTGAAAATCAGCAATTAAAAAGAGAGTACACCTGCTCTGAACACCAAGCACAGTGGTGTTGCTGCCACAATCACTCATAGGAGAACGAATCCTTAGTTTCCTGGAGCCTATAGTTCCTGACCCAGGAAGCTGAGAAGCATCTTTGAGAGTTACCTATCAAGACCCCAGGACCTGCTTGAAGGACACAAATACTCAATGTTGTCATGGAAGTTTTTGCTGCTATGTAGCCAATCCAAGTACCTTAACATTAATGCAATTTCTAGATGCCAAAAATCACTTTCCCTAGTTTAAAACATGTGATCTCAACACCTTGGAATTCATATTACAGACTGGTTAAGAGCATGAACACTGAAGTCTTGATTGGATGAAAATCTTATCATGGTGACTGACTAGCCAGAGCTTTTATAAAATTACTCATAAACTTTTAAGTTCAATTTCTCAACCAGTTAATATGGAAAATAACAGAATCTGTTTCCTAAAGTTGCCATAAAAATTAAAATAAAAACTGTAGTAAACCTCCTAATATACTAACACATGATAGGGGCTCTATAAGAAGTAGTTATTTTTTCCCCTCTGAATAATTATTTTTTTCTTAGCTAAGTAGTTATAGACTTGCATAAGACAGAGGGTGGCAATAATACTATAAATTCTTAAAATTCAAAGTCCTCATTATAAATATCAATACTTGAACTGCACACAGATTAAAGAAGACCCTCAGCACCTATTAAAAGTATACAAGACTGTGCCTACCAACACTGTGGAGCCAGTGTTTCTTTGGGAAATTGGCTGTTTTGAGTAAATTTTATAATTTCTCTTCTGCTTCACTGTAATTTTTTTTTTTTTACTTTTTAATATTTTTGGTGTTCCTGACTCAGGAAATCCTATCTCCTCTAATTTGTATTGTGTTTTGGAAAGTGGGCTGTCTTTCTGTATGTGGTTATGTGATTTTATTTTACATATTAAAAAAAATCATGTTCTAAGTGGAAGCCTAAATGCTTATTATCTATTCATAATGTACAAGAACTTCAGTGGATGGACATTTTGACATTCGGTTGTCCAGTGATCTTTTCCTGATAAATTCCTCTTTCTTGGCTATTCCCTTGATAGTTAAGTTTGTGAGCAATGCCATCTCTGGACAAATGAAAGAAATTTACATATGAGGTAAAAAATGGCAAATCTTAGTAAGAGAAAGTTAATTTCTTAATGAACTGAGCAGAATACACAGACTGTTGGCCAAAAGACATTTTGCACTCAGCCTGCCTGTTATTTAATTTTTTTTTTTAATTTTTGTTTATTTTTGAGACAGAGACAGAGACAGAGACAGAGACAGAGTGTGAGCAGAAAGAGGCAGAGAGAAAGGGAGACACAGAATCTGAAGTAGATCCCAGGCTCTGATCTCTCAGCACAGAGTCTTATGAGGGGCTTGAACCCATGAGCTGTGAGATCATGACCTGAAGTCATACATTTAACCAAATGAGCCACCCATGTGCCCTGAGCCTACCTGTTATTTAAAAGTTAGTTTTCAAGATTTAAAAAGACAAAACAGGAGAATTTATACTAAACTTGGATCTCCTGCTTATCATGAAAATTTGGGCAGTCTAGAAATTTCTGCTTCCAGAAAGTTGTAATAAACATATTTTATCTATTCTTCCCTCTAGGTACATTGAAAACCCCTGGATATAATATATAAAACAAATATAAGAAGAATATGAGAGGAAAAAGAGAAGGCAGACCAACTAGGGCCTTCAGAACTCATGAATACTGTGGCAAGTTCCTGAAATTTATTGTTGCCCTGTATATCCCAGACTTGGAGCTAAAGATACTGGCAACCCAGAAACATCAATAGGCACAGACAACAAAACCTCCAACAAAAGCAGGTTGCCTCTCGCCAAAGGATTAACAAAGAAAAGTCAAACAAGAAAGAAAATGTTGAGATAGTAACCACTTGCCTCTAGCCAAACAACATGGCGAACACAATGGTCTGAATTCCACTTTCACCAGCAAAAGCCAGAGGAAGAGCCTAGATTTCCACAATGCTGAGGTGACGAAGCATCCTAATCTCAAACAGTGCTTTCAGAGAGACAGCTAAGAAGGCAGCCAGGATTTTCATCTCTTCCAAAAAATAATGAGGCCATCCTCTCCTCCTAGGGAGCTTGGCCTTCCATCCCCACTGAGAGTAGTAAGATGCCACTCTCCTCTGCTGGAGTGGCATAGGAGGAGGCCTAGTGGAGAGTTAGGACTTTCACTTTCTCTAGCAGTAATGAGTCCTTCTGCCTCTTGTTGGTAGTTGTTAGTGTCACTTGATATTGGTAACAGTGGGAATAATAAGGAATAATGAGGCACTCCTATCCCTAACACCAAGGGTAGTATCAGTGGGAGCCAGAACTCCTCCACTGCCTCCCCACCCAACAGCTTCTAATAAGGAGCTCCCTGCCCTTGGGTATTGGCAGAGACTGAGTGAGAAACCTGGACTTTTATTCTAATCTAGCAGTAATGAGGTGGGATCTCTCTTCTGACAGAACAGTGTCAGAGGAAACCAACAAAAACAGAAAACTTAAGTGAGACATAGAATCTCATAACATGATAACACCAAATGTGTAGGTTTCAACAAAAAGAAGAAAAAAAAAATTATACCAAGAACTAAAATGATCTTAAGCTGAAGGAAAAAGCAATCAATAGATGCCAACACTGAGATGACAAGACATCGGACTTATTGGACATAGATTTTAAAATAGCCATCATAAAACTCTTCAGTGAGCAATTACAGACACACTTAAATGAAATATATAGAGACTCATAAAAAAGACAAGAAGTCTCAGGAAATGAATAGAAGATATAAAGAAGACTCTAAAAGAAATTTTTAGAACTAAACAATTCTAAATTGTTTAGAATTATTATTATTATTATTATTAAATTATCTAAATATATACAGTAGATGGGTTCAAGAGCAGAATGGAGGGATAAAAGAAAGGATGAGGAAATTTGAAAATTGGACAATGGAAATTACTCAAACTATACCACAGATTAAAAAATAGCCTAGGGGAACAAATGCAAAGAGCCTCAGGGAGCTGTAGACCTAATATTTATGTCAGAGTCTCATTATGAAAGGAGAAAGAGAGAGGGCTGAGAAAGTGCTGAAATAGCAGATAAATACACACAAATTTGCAAAAGACATAAAGCTACACATTCAAGAGGCTGAACAAACACCAAAGAGAATAAATCCAAATGCATCCGTATCAAGACATATCTTAGTTAAACTTCAGAAAAGTTAAGACAAAGATAATTTTGAAAGCAGTGAAAGAAAAACTACATTAACTTACAGAGCATAGCAATTTGAATGAAAATGGTTTTCTCATGAGAAACCATGAAAACCAGAAAGAAATAGAACAATGTTTTTCAAATGCTGAAAAAATTGGAAGTTTCAATCCAGAATCTTATAACCAGTAAAGATATCCTTCCAGAATGAAGGATACAACATGGCATCACAAATAAAGAAAAAACTAAGATAATTTATCAATATCAAAAATAGACACACAAATCAATAGAAAAGAATAGAAAACCCAGACCTAAACTCATAATTACATGGTAAATTAAACTTTGACAAATAAGGTAGGAATATGCATGAGAAAAAGACAGTTTCTTAACAAACAGTGTTGAGAAAACTAGACAGCTACACACTGGACCACTTTCTTACCCCATATACAAAAATAAACTCAAAATGGATTAAGGAGCTAAACATGAGACGTGAAGCCATAAATATCCTAGAAGAGAGCATAGGCAGTAATTTCTCTGACATTGGCCCCCAAAACATCTTTCTAGATATGTCTCCTAAAACAAGGAAAACAAAAGCAAAAATAAAATATTGGACTGCATCAAGATAAAAAGCTTCCATACAGCAAAGGAAACAATCAACAAAACTAAAAGACAACCTACAGAATTAAAGAAGATATTTACAACTGACATATTTGACAAATGGTTAGTATCCAAAGTATATAAAAACAGAGACAACTCAACACCAAAAAAGCAAACAATCCAATTAAACATGGGAAGAAGACATAAACAGACATTTCTCCAAAGAAGACATATAGATAGCCAACACAAATGAAAAATGCTCAACATCACTCATCATCAGGGAAATTCAAATCAAAACCACAATGAGATATCATCTCACACCAACCAGAATGGCTAAAATCAAAAACATAAGAAACAAGTGTGGCAAGAATGTGGAGAAAAAGGAATACTCATGCGCTGTTGGTGAGAATGCAAACTGGTGCAGCCACTGTAGAAAGCAGCATAAAAGTTCTTCAAAAAATTAAAAACAGGGGTGCCTGGGTGGCGCAGTCGGTTAAGCGTCCGACTTCAGCCAGGTCACGATCTCGCGGTCCGTGAGTTCGAGCCCCGCCTCGGGCTCTGGGCTGATGGCTCAGAGCCTGGAGCCTGTTTCAGATTCTGTGTCTCCCTCTCTCTCTGCCCCTCCCCCGTTCATGCTCTGTCTCTCTCTGTCCCAAAAATAAATAAACGTTGAAAAAAAAATTAAAAAAAAAAAATTAAAAACAGAACTACCCCAGTAATCGCACTACTGTATATTTACCCAAAGAACACAAAAACACTAATTCAAAGTGATACATGCACCCCATGTTTATTTCAGCATTATCTACAGTAGCCAAATTATGGAAGCAACCTAAGTACCTATTGATAGATTAATGTATAAAGAATATGTGGTATATAGGTATGTATGTATGTGTGTATACACACACACACACACACACACACACACACACACACATATATATAATGGAATATTATTCAGCCACAACAAGAATGAAATCTTGCCATTCGCAACTACGTGGATGGAACTAGAGGGTATTATACTAAGCGAAATTAGTCAGAGAAAGACAAATATCACAGCATTTCACTTACATGTGGAATTTTAGAAACAAAACAATGATCAAAGGAGACAGAGAGAGAGAGAGAAACTGAAAAACAGATTCCTAACTATAGAGAAAAAACAGATGGTTACCAGAGGGTAAGTGGTAGGAGTGGGTGAAATAGGTCAAAGGGATTAAGAGTACCCTTATCTTGAAGAGTACTGAGTAATATATGAAATTGTTGAATCACTATCTTGCACACCTGAAAGGAATTTAACACTATATGTTAACTACATTGGAATTCGAATGAATGAATGGATTTTTTTTTTTAATTAAATGTCTGGAGAGAAAGACAGATACCATATGTTTTCACTCATGTGGATCCTGAGAAACTTAACAGAAGACCATGGGGGAGGGGAAGTGGGGAAAAAAAAGTTACAGAGAATGAGCGAGGCAAACCATAAGAGACTCTTAAATACTAAGAACAATCTGAGGGTTGATGGGGGTGCGGGAAAGGGAAAGTGGGTAATGGGCATTGAGAAAGGCACCTGTTGATATGACCAATGGGTATTGTATGGAAACCAATTTAACAATATATTTAATAAAAAATAAATGCCTGGAAACATTAAAAAAATTAAGATAATTTACCACCAGCAGACTTAATTCTAAAAGAATAAACGTTCTCTAAAACAGAAAGGAAACAATGAAAAGAGAAATTTTAGAAATAATGAAAGGAGAAATCAGAAAGGAAAAAAAAGACATGGTAAGCAAAATTATGAGTAAACCCCATCCATTTTCTACTTTGGAGTGTTCCAAATTATTTTCGAAGATTAAAGTAAAAATTATAACACTGTATGATGAGGTTCTAAGTGCATACAGAGAACATATTTATGAAATTATATGATAAATGGGGACGGTAAAGTGACATAAAGGAAGGGTTTCCACAATTCACTCAAACTGGTAAAATGATGAAGGTCATTAACTGTGATAAAATATGTAAGTACAATGTAACAACTAAAAAAGTTATACAAAGAGATGTACTCAAAAACACTTTAGATAAGTCAATATGGAGTTTTAAAAAACATTCAATACTCACAGGAAAGTAGGAAGAAGAGAGAAGTAAAAAATAAAACAAAAGAATAGAAAACAAAACATAAAATGGCACACTTATTCATGAAATAGCAATAATTATATTAAATGGTAAGTAGTCTAAATATACAAATTAAGAGACAGAGATCTGCAGACTAAATTAAAAAAATATGACCTAACTCTATGCTGTCAACAAGGTCACTTTAAATATAATGGTGTAGGCATGTTGAAAGAAAAACTACAGCAAAGATACACAATACAAAAATTAAAGAAAACAAGAGGGTTTATATTAATATTATTTAAAGCAGACTTTACAGAAAGGAAAATTAGCGGAGACAGAAAACAAAATTATGTAATGATGAAAGGATACATCCTCCAGGAAGAAACAGCAACTCTAAATAGGTATGTACCAAAAACCGAATTGTAAAATATGTGAAGTAAAACATGATAGAACTGAAAAAAAAATAAATGAATACACAATTACAGTTGGAGATTTCAACATTGGAGTCCCACTGATGGATAAAGCAACTAGACAGAAAATCAAGAAGGAGACAGAAGAATTCCCCATGGCACAAAAAAAGACACTCAGATAAATGGAACAGAATAGAGAACCCAGAAATGGACCCACAAACGTATGGCCAACTAATCTTTGACAAAGCAGGAAAGAATATCCAATGGAATAAAGACAGTCTCTTCAGCAAGTGGTGCTGGGAAAACTGGATAGCAACATGCAGAAAAATGAACCTGGATCACTTTCTTACATCATACACAAAAATAAACTCAAAATGGATGGGTGAAACACATAAATGTAAGACAGGAAGCCATCAGAATCCTTGAGGAGAAAGCAGGCAAAAATCTCTTTGATCTTGGCCGCAGCAACTTCTTACTCAACACGTCTCCAGAGGCAAGGGAAACAAAAGCAAAAATGAACTACTGGGACCACATGGAAATAAAAAGCTTCTGCACAGCGAAGGATACAATCAGCAAAACTAAAAGGCAACCAATGGAATGGAAGAAGATATTTGAAAACGACATATCAGATAAAGGGTAGGTATCCAAAATCTATAAAGAACTTATCAAACTCAACACCCAAAAAACAAATAATCCAGTGAAGAAATGGGCAAAAGACATAAATAGACACCTCTCCAAAGAAGACATCCAGATGGCCAACTGACACATGAAAAAATGTTCAACATCACTCTTTATCAGGGAAATACAAATCCAAACCACAATGAGATACCACCTTACACCTGTCAGAATGGCTACCATTAACAACTCGGGCAACGAAAGATGTTGGCAAGGATGTAGAGAAAGAGGATCTCTTTTGCACTGCTGGTGGGAATGCACACTGGTGCAACCACTCTGGAAAACAGTATGGAGGTTCCTGAAAAAATTAAAAACAGAACTACCCTACGACCCAGCAATTGCACTACTAGGTATTTATCCAAGGGATAGAGGTATGCTGTTTCAAAGGGGCACATGCACCCCAATGTTTATAGCACCACTATTAATAATACCAAAGTATGGAAAGAGCCCAAATGTCCATCGATGGATGAATGGATAAAGAAGATGTGGTATATACACAATGGAGTATTACTCGGCAACCAAAAAGAATGAAATCTTGCCAGTTGCAACTATGTGGATGGAACTAGAGGGTATTATCCTAAGCGAAATTAGTCAGAGAAAGACAAATATTATATGACCTCACTCATATGAAGACTTTAAGACACAGCACAGATCAGCACAAGGGGAGGGAAGCAAAAATAATATAAAAACAGGGAGGGGAACAAAACATAAGAGACTCTTAAATAGGGAGAACAAGCAGAGGGTTATTAGAGGGATTGTGGGAGGGGGGATGGGCATAAAAGAATCTACTCCTAAAGTCATTGTTACACTATATGCTAACTAACTTGGATGTAAATTAAAAAAATTAAAATAAAATTAAAAAAAAAGAAAAATCCCCCAAAACATTATCAATCAACAGGGTCTACAAAACATTTATGGAATATTCCTCTCAACAACAGCAGAGTACATATCCTTTTAAGTGTCTCTGGAATATGTATCAAGAGAGAACACAGCCTGGGCCATAAACAAAAATTAAAAATTTTAAAAGAATTGAAATCATACAGAGTATGTTCTCTTAGCATAATGGAATCAAACCTGAATCAATAATAAAAAGAAGAAAATCTCCAAACACTTGAAAGCTAAAAAACACTTTCCTAAGTAATTCATGGGTGAAAGAAGGATCTCAAGTGAGATTAAAACATACATTAAAGTGGAGGAAAATGAAAATATAACATATCAAAACTTGTGAGAAACTGCACAAGCAGTGCTGAGAGGGAAATTACAGAACTAAACACATCCACTGGAAAATAAGGAAATCCTCAAATCAATAATCTAAGCTTCCATGTCGAGAATCTAAAGAAGAAAAAATAGACCCAAAATAAGGAGATAATAAAAAGCCACATTCAATGGAATTGAAAACACAAAAACAATACAGAAAAGCAATGAAACAGGTTTGATCATTGAAAAAATCAATAAAATTGGCAAAGTTCTTGCAAGACTGACAAAGAAGACACAAATTACCAATATCAGGAATGAAATGGGAGATCACTGGAGACCCTGATGACATGAACAAGATTCTTAAAAGAATACCACAAAGAAATCTACAAAAATTAATTTCACAACTAAGATGAAATGGACCAACTCCTCAAATAACTAAGTATCCCAACTCACCCAATATGAAATACATCATTTGAATAACCTTATAACTAGTAAAGATATTTAATTGTATGTATATTATGTGTATAAATATATATATATATATATGGTATAATATATACACCATAAAAAAACAGGGTTTATTCTGGGGATGCAAGGATGGCTCAGTATTTTAAAAACAATAAATGCAATCCACCGTATAAACGTATTTCATAAAATATGAAATACATCATTTGAATAACCTTGTAACTAGTAAAGATATTTAATTATATGGTATATTATGTGTCTGTATATATATATGGTATATATGGTATATATGGTATATATATATATATATATATATATATATATATATATATATGTGTGTGTGTGTGTGTGTGTGTGTGTGTGTATATAATATATATATATACCATAACAAAACAGGGTTTATTCTGGGGATGCAAGGATGGCTCAGTATTTTAAAACAATAAATGCAATCCACCGTATAAACAGGCTAAAGAAGAAAAATCACACAATAATATCAGTTAACGTAGAAAAAGCATAGGGCAAAAATCCATATCTACTAATGATAAAAAGTCTCAGAAAAACAGGAATAGAAAAACTTCTTCAAGTTGACAGAGTTAACAACAAAAAACCTACAGATAATGTTACACTTAATGGTGAAAAACTAAAGTCTTTCCCCTAGGAATGAGAACAAGGAAAGAATGTCTGTTCTTATCACGTATTCAAAATAGTGCTGGAACTTCTAGCCAGTGCAATAACATAGGAAAGAGAAATAAAAGGCATACAGAGCAGACAGAAGGTATATAACTGTCCCTGTTTATAGATGGCACGGTTGCCTATGCAGAAAATCCTAAGAAAACTCCTAAAATAAATTAATTCAGTGAGATAATAGGATATAAGACAAACATACAAAAAAAAATCAATTGCATTTCAGTTTACTAGCAATGAATACACAGGTACCAGAATGTAAAATATGATACTATTTACCATCTTTTTTTAAAAAAGAGAGAAATCCTTAGATGTAAGTCTAACAACACATATATAGAAATTAAAGGGTGAAAACAGCACAACAGTGATGAAAGAAATTAAAGATCTAAATAAATGGACAAACATGTTTATGGATTGGAAGAATCAACATGGTAAAAAAAAAAAAAAAAAACAAAAACAAAAAAACAATTTTCCCCAAATTGCATACAAACTGAATGTAATTCCTATCAACTCCCAGAAAAAAATTTTGTAGATAGAGACAAGATTATTCTAAAGTTTATATAGAAAGGAAGAAGAACTAGAATGACTAAAAGTTTTGTTTTTTGTTTTTTTGTTTTTTTGTTAATAAGAAGAAAGTAGGAGGAATCAGTCTACCCAATTTTAAAACCATAGCTACAATAATCAATCCTGTGCGACACTGGCAGAGGGACAAGCACATAAATTAAAGAGAACACCATAGAGAACCTTGATACAGACCCACCAATAATACACTCAATTGATTCTTTTTTTTAAATGCAAAAGCAATTCAACAGACATAAGATAACGTTTTCAATAAATGGTGCTGAAATAGTCGGACATCAATAAGCAAACCCAAAAACAAACAAACAAAAGAGCCTTGACTTATTTTCCTACTTTCAATAAAGATTAACTCAAAGGGGCACCTGGGTGCCTCACTCTGTTAAGTGTCTGACTCAGGTCATGATCCACTCAGGTCATGATCCAGCCCCATGTCAAGCTGCATGCTGGGCATGGAGCCTGCTTGAAATTCTCTCACTCCTTCTCCCTCTGCCCCTCCCTCACTTGCTCTCTAAAAATAAATAAATTAATTAATCAATTAATAAAAACTCAAAATGGATCTAGTTACTTAGATATAAAGCATAAAACTCTTAGGAAAGGCTTAGAAAAAAACTATAAAACTTTGGAAGTAGAAAGGAGGAAATCTTTAGACTTGACACCAAATGCATTATCTATGAAATGAAAAATTAATAAATTGAACTTTATCAAAATGAAACACTTGCTCTGAAAAAGATCCTGTTAAGAGTATTAAAAGACAATCTACAGACCAAGAGAACCTACATACAAATCATAAAACTGGTAAGAGGTTAAGTATTGAGAATACGTATGTATTTCTCAAAACTGAACTGTAAAAAATCCAGACAATCCAATTAGAAAATAGGCAAAAGACAAGAAGCAACATTTCACCAAATAGGACAAATGATAAATAAACACATAAAAGGTGTTCATCATCATTAGACATTGGAGAAATGCAAGTTAAAGCCACAATGAGATATTACTACAGCCTTGTCAGAATGGCTAAACATTTCTTTCAAATATAAAGTAAATAAAAATAGTGACAACACAAAGTACTGACAAGGATATAGAAAAACTGGATCTTCATGCACTGCTGCCCTAATGTAAAATGGCACAGCCACTTTGGAAAACAATTTAGCTATTTGTTTATTCTCCTGTGTGTGTGCACACCACATCTTCATCCATTCACCTACTGATGGACATTTAGTTTGCTTCCTTATCTTGGCTACTGTATATAATGCTGTGATAAGCAAGCGGGTGCCTAGGTCTTTTGGAATTAATGTTTTCATTTTGGTGAAGAGATAAACAACTAGAAATGGAATTGATGGATTGTGTGATAGTTCTATTTTTAACTTTTGAGGAACCTCCATATTGCTTTTTGTAGTGGACACACCAATACAATGGTGAATAAGGGTTCCCTTTTCCCCACATCCTTGCCAACACTTGTTACTTCTTGTCTTTTTGATAACAGTCATTCTGACCAGTGTGAGATGATATGTGATCATGGTTTTGATTTTTCTCTGATCATTAGTGATGATGAGTATTTTTTCATGTGGCTACATGTCTTATTTGGAAAAGTACAGTTTTTAAGAAATACTGAATGTACAATTGCTATAAAACCCAGCAATTGTCCTGCTGGGCATTTATACAGAGAAATAAAAATTTGTGTTCACATAAAAACTTGTCCACAAATTTTTATGGAATAATGTTTATTCTTGATAGTCCCAAACTAGAAGCGACCCAGATGCCTTTCAATGGGAGACTGGTTAAACAAACTCTGGTATATCCATGATATGAAATCTTTCTCTGCAATAAAAGGGAATGAACTCTTGATACACATAAAAATGAGGGTGAATCTCCAGAGAGTAATGCTGAGTGAAAAAGCCAATCCCAAAGGTTATATACTATATGCTCCATTTATATAACATCCTTGAAATGACAACATTATAGAAATGAGAAGAGGGGAGCCTGGGTGGCTCCATTGGTTGGACGACCAACTTCAGCTCAGGTCATGATCTCACGGTTCGTGAGTTCGAGCGCCGCGTCAGGCTCTGTGCTGACAGCTCAGAGCCTGCAGCCTGCGTCAGATTCTGGGTCTCCCTCTCTCTCTACCCCTCCCCTGCTCGCTCTGTGTCTCTCTGTCTCTCAATAATGAATAAACATTTTAAAAAATTAAAAAAAAAAAGAAATGAGAAGAGATCAATGGTCTTCAGGGTTAAAGAGGGTGCGAGGGTGTGAGAGAAGTGGGTGTGGCTATAAACAGATAATAGGAGGAATCCTCTGGTGATGGAAATGTTCTGCGTCTTGGCCTGCCTTAACGGAGTCAATATCCTGGTTGTGATATGGTACTACAATTTGGCAAGATGTTGCTAGTGTTGGAAATTGACTAAAAGGTACTAGGGGATGTCTCCGTAACACTTCTTGAAATTGCACATGATTCTACAGTTGTATCAAACTAAAACGCTTAATTTCTTAAATTTTAAACAGGCAATCAGGAAAACTTGGGCTCACACTCCATATCATGGAAACAAGTACCTGATCTGTGAGATTACTCATTATTAGTATTATTAGTACTATTAGTATTATCATTTTACCACTCCTTTTGATTTTTATCACCATTGTGCTTCACTTATTTGAAACCCCCCCCACTCCTGGAAAATACAGGTTGTTATGTTTACGGCTTTTAGTATAAAGAAACACTGTTGTAGCCACTAGGAAGGACCACAAAGAGCCAGTTACACTGTGAGACGAAGCATTTGCTGACATATATTTCTTCTTAACAAAATTCTAAAGTAATAGGATATTGGTTTTAATCCAAATATGGCTATATATCCATCCTTTATCTAATAAAATGCATGTATTTCCTACTGTGGACAAGCACTCTGCGCATAGCTGTCCTTGAAAGTGAAGGTCAACAATTCATGTGGGGGAATGCAAGTTTAGAGACTGATTTTAAAAAGTAATTAAAATTGCCTTGAAGCAGTAGGAAAGATGGTAACCAAAATTATAAATCTTTTCCCCAAGCCTCTGCTTTTTCCGGCACTGACAAATGGCAATCATTGGATGGCAATGCCTTTGCCAGCTCGTTACTGCTATGCTGAGGTTTTATTCCGTTACATTCCACATTTCCTCCCTTGAAGAGTGTTCACACTGCTTTTTTCATCAGTTGCCTAAGTGGGTTCCATCACTTTCGCAGAACAGACTACAGAGATCTTGCCTGCAAGCCTTTGTCTAATTAACTAATCCTATGAGCTGTAACACAGTTCACTATTAACTTTTCAGATTATCCTACTACTTAAAGAGGTTGACTTGTTAATCACTGACAGACCATTTGAGATGTGTGCGTGTGGATGTTATTGTATTTGTGTGTGTACCTGTGTATGTATGTATGTATATGTGTGCATGAATGATGGATGCATAGATGAATTTTAAGCATGTCCAATGGAGAGCTACTGTGTCCCTGTTATAACTAATACTGTAGGCAGTTGATTAAACTTGCCTCGCCCTCATCATCATTGGTCTTGGATCACACCCTGGGCATTGTTTCACTGTGCTTAAACATTTGTATCTCATGAAGTGACTGGAGACCTTTGAGAGGTGTGGTACCAGGAAATGTCTACATGATTTGGAACTCTGTCAATTCTGAATACAGATTAATGTGACCACCTTTCTTTCTCATTTCAAGTTATGATACATCATTGAATAAGTTTGTCTAGGAGGGAGTGGGGGAGTCAGTACATGAACATCAAATAGTCTTGTTTCCTAATTTGAGCTGGTGTCACAGGTATATTATAAATCCAATAAAAAGTTTCATTATGTGAGCATGTTTGTACTTTAAAAATATATTTTTTAAAAGCCCAATCAGAAAGCTCCTGTAGAATGTCTTTCTTCCTTCCGATAACATGTTAATTGGACTGACTACTTGTTTCTTAAATATTGTAGGAGCCATGTTTCTATGTTTAAAAAGATATAATGGATAATGCATGATCCTTTTATCCTTAACTGCTTTGCCAGTTTTGCCTATTGCCCAAAGCAGAAATGCTAAGTCAACGTAAAAACAGTGCATTCACAGATTACTTTCCTGTGTATTAGAACTCCTTTGTGAAAGTGGTTTATTTTAAAATCTTTAAGGCACCAAATGCAATGTAATATAGAACCTCAAAGATAAAAGAGAGAGAGGCTGATACAGGGGAGGGAGTTAGAGACCCGCTCACTAACCCACACCACCACCCCCAAATAGAACTCCCATGGGCAGAATGTAAAAACCAGAGTGTGTACTCAAATATTTACAGTCTCTGCTCCTAGAAACATTTAAAAACAAGTCTGAACATAGGCATACTCCAACAGTTCTAGAGACAGAATATCCCTGTGACCTCTGGGTAGACTACAGAATATCTGGTTTAAAATCTACAAAAGTAGAAGACAGTGCCCTAGTAATTTAATGCACTAGTAAATAAGAGGTCAAAAGCAATTTGCTTTGTGTTCCCCTGTGCTGTTATATTGATATGTCTGGGGATAAAAAGCCAACTCTGGTTAATGTCCAGAGCAAGAAAGGATAAGCAAATTCACAATTGTGTTTTGCTCTCTAGCTTCAGAGCTACATGTTGCTGCTTTTAGAATCTGTTGGGGTGTCTGAAATCATGTGCACAGGAGATGGTAAGAGAAGTACCAAGATTATCTTCTGTCTATGAATTTTATAAATTGTGAAATGCAAAGACATTGTGGGAGCCAGCATACCCCATGAACAAAAACCATAAAAGGGCAAAAACATACCCTTACAAGTCTAGAGATTTGCCATCATAGCACAAGCTCATGTGTTTATATTCTTATTTGAATAGCAATGAAAAGTCAAAAATCTATGTCAGATTGGTATTTAGTCTAATTCCATGCCTTTTCCCCCTCTCCCCTCCAAACTGTTTAACATTCAAGAAAGTCAGCATGGTTATACCTCCTGCTAAAATTTCAATATGAAATGTGCAAGTTTAGTGAAGTCTTTGCCTCCTCAGCTCCACCTTCCCCACATGCAGACCCCTCTGCTCTCTTCCCATTTTCCTATGTGCCTCCTGAGATCAGAAGTCGAACAGATGGCTGTACCTTAGGCACTGGCTAAGTTACCGTAACCGGAAAGACAGTCCCTCCCCTCTACTCCTCCCTACCATGCAGAGCTCAAAAAGGCAGTAGAGCAGACACATGAGCCTGCAGACTCAAAACCTAATGAAGGAAAGAATTGAACACACTCTTCTCATCCCGTTGAGTGTGCTCTTCTCATGCATGAGACTGAAAGCAGCACCAGATAATCAGAGGGTGCAAAGGATGTTGGGCCGCAGGTTTCTAGGCAAAACACTGAAGTAAAAACATTGTCAACTCACGATCTTATTTAATGAATGCCTACAAAGTGTTAGGGATTGAGTTAGCTTCCTTATGTAAGTTAGCAATAATTGCACAATCCTGCCATATAGGTTTCCTTATGTGTGTTTTACAGGAGAAATGGGGACTTAGGAGGTTAAGTGACTTGCTGACTCCATTTATCTAGTAAGTGTTCATGCTGAGATGGGGGCTGAGAGCTGTCTGACTCTGAGGCCTACCTTCATTAAAAAAATAATAACTCAGAGAAAAGGGCAGTCTTGGGACATTCTGCTATGTCCCTTTTAGATATTGGATTTGTAGTTGTCTGAGAATGCAATGCAATTGTCTCATGAAAGTCACTAAGCACATCATAGTCCTGATGTACTCAATAAGGAAAACATCTGATCAACTGACCAGTATGTTCTTCTATACGATGAGCAATGGAAACAAAGGAGAGAGACATTATGGGAAATCTCATGACCAGCTGTAAGGGACAGACCTCAGTTTCCACATCTGGAAAATGAAAATAACATGGCTACTTGGAAGTGTTAATGTGAAAATGTCAAACCGGCACATGTGAATCCCCTAATGAGAGATGCTCAGATTGTGACAGACTTCACCACTGTCACCATCATCCTTATCACTACCCTCGATCATCAATATTATCTAGCCACTAAAAATTATAGTACCTGTTACTTAGTGATCCCCAAAGTACAAATTAAGTACTACTATTCCAAACAACATCTGTTAGGGTTAGTATCATAGCACTTTCCGAGGACAGACACATAGATACTAATAATCCCATTTGGTAAGCAATCTTTGCTGCATGAAATAGTTTCACAAACACTGGAAATGTGAAACTAAGATGGTCTATTACTACCACCCATTCTTTAGCAAATCAATGCACTTTGCCCCATATTTAATTTTAAGTTTAATTTTAATTTTTTAAGGTTTATTTATTTTTGAGAGAGAGAGACAGAGACAGAGACAGAGACAGAGCATGAGTGGGGGAGGGGCAGAGAGAGAGGGAGACAACAGAATGTGAAGCAGGCTCCAGGCTCTGTGCTGATAGGGCTTGAACTCAGGAACGGTGAGGTCATGACCTGAGGTGAAGTTGGATGCTCAACTGACTGAGCCACCCAGGCACCCCTGCCCCATATTTTAAATAGACCACATTAAGTTCATCACCAAAATGATAATACATATAAGGGGGAAAGGACACACAAATGACTAGTTGTTTATAATGAACTCATTAGCTGTCCAGAAAAGTAGATTCTGGTAACTGGGAAATGTTGTCTGCAAGAACTAAATGTTGGACATAGAGATAGAGGCTCTGAGGAATTGGGATAAGTCTAAAGTATTCTGCCTAATAAAGAAAGATCCAGAAATTTCTTAAGGGAGTACGTAAGTGCAGGAACTGGACGCAGAGAAATCTAGACATCATGTGAGGAAGGATGTAAAAGAGGCATATTTAGAGAGGGAGTGGAGGATGTGATTCTCCCCTGGGGACTCTCAGAGTAGAATGCTGGGTAACATTAACCCTTTGTGCCCTATGCCCGCACCTAAAAAAAAAGATTAGGGGGAGGGCATTCACAGCACAATCTATAATCACCATTTTTGTTATAAATTTGATTGCACATGTGTGTGAGGATGAATTCAGTACTTTCTATTATTTTACTATTATGAAGAAGCAGATAGCATTCATTGAGGATTTACTTCAATTACATGGTATGAGAAATGAGGTAAGAAATCCAGAAGAGGATTATAACAAGAACAGTATTTTGGTCTGTATGTGAGATGCTTACTCCTTGAGGGCAAGGACCTTGGCTCCTACCTGTAATCTATCTCCAGGAGCTGGCAGAGAACCACTGTCAAAAAACACTCAAAAAAGCTCTGTTAAAAATAGCTATGCATTTACATAGAGGCATCTGAATAAAAAAAAATAGGATAAGTGTTTAAAAGGGCTTTGGCCATTTTGGTCTTTCTTAGTGTTTAAGTGTCCTTAACATATTTTTCAAGTCTATTGTTAATTTGCATGATTTACATGAGAATTTTCATATGAATTTTGTGACATATTCCCTTCTGCTTCATCAAACAAATACAATGTAAGTGTTCTCTTTCAAGATAGCCTCTACTTCCTTAACTAGGAAACAAAATACAAATACTGCTTTGAAAATTTTAAAATAGTACTCAAAGAATAGGAACTAGCCCTATTATGCAGAGAAGTCAGAATCAATGGCCTACCTTTAAAACATTTTTTCTGATTTGGAAAGTATGTGCAGAGTCCTAGCATGACTCTATGTCAGGAGTCAACAAACATTTTCTGTAAATATCAAAATAGTAAATTATTTTCCTCATCACAGGGTCTGTCACAACTAGTCACTACCACCGTAGCACAAAGGCAGCCTGAGAAAATTCTTAAGTGAATAGGCATGTTTGTGTTCCAATAAAACTTTATTTCCAAAAAACCTAGAGAGCCTGATTTGACCTTCAGACCACAGTATGCCAACCCTTGCTAGGTAAACAGAGAGTAACCGAAAGAAAGAAGTCTGGAATCCTGGCCAATTATCAGCTTGAACCTAACCATGTTCACCAAGGATGTCTCAGATGAGGAAGATTTCCTTACCAGAAACTTCCCAACAGTGTTGAAATAACAGAACAAGATATTCCTGGTGTGGCAGCAATACCCACTCCAATATACCTAGAGAAAAGTGATTTTATTTAGGTTGCTGATTTGAAATTGATACAGCATCTTAGGCCACAAGCCAAAGCTGGGCTTCTCTTGAGAAGATAGTCTTGTAGTTAACTGCTCTCATGACAAAAGTCTGAAATTTGACCTTTTTGCATATGTGTTTAGATCTTGCTTGACTACTCTGGCCAATTATTATTTTGCCAATTATTTTCTGGCATTTAGGTTTGTCAGTGAATATGAGACACAGTGAAGATGATATTAAATTATTTCTTATATTACTCTTCCTCTTGTTTTATAGGTCTCTCTTATTCTGCATGTACGAGACAGAAGATGATAATCAATTTACCAAACGGCCAAAAATACTGAATGTTGAAGTTTCAAGATCCCAAAGAATACAAATCCCCAAAAGAAGCTCATGTTCATTCTGGCTGAAAAGAATATTTATTAAGAAGTAAGGAATGAGAATTTGGGTAATACCTTAAAAGTTCATTTATACAAACCTCAACTGAAAGGACTCTTTGTAGCCTGTGCTTACTATTGTAGTTGGTTTGTAAATCAATAGGTGACTTGATACAGAAGATTAGAAAATGCAGAGCCCAATATAAAATTTTGTGCAAATTTAAAAATAACTCAGGAACATCAATCTCAAAATTATGTACTTGCATTCCTGCATTTCCTAATGATCCCTCAAGGTATACAATTATATTTTTACAGCCATTAGCACTGCCATTCACCAGAACCATAATGGTGTAATCACTCAGAGGTTCAAGGAAATGAAAGTCTCTCACATTTGCCTACTACCCTCTGTTGTCTAATATAGTATCAAATGTTACAACAGTGTAAACTCTTCCATACATGCAGATAAAAGCCTCTGCGGGAGACAGCCGTGATGAACTGCCTAAAATATTGAGGTAGCTTCTGATTTTTGAGAGGGGAATGTTCCCTCCCAAAGCAATTACCAACATCCCTTGTGCTATAAAATGTTTGTGTTCTAGTACAACTGCCTGGAAAGTGAGTCTAGCTTCTTCCAGGCCTTTCATTATAAAACTGGAGGGTCAATCTTTTGGAGGAAAGAATAAAGGCACAAAAAAGTCATCGAAACCCCTAGAAAGACATACACTGTTTCAATCCTGGTAATGAAAAAGAAACCCATGCTTGGTAAGTTAGTATTGGTCCTCAGTGGAGATTATGAGAAACCCTAAGTAGTCAGGATTGTAGGGAACAGCAGCTAAGGACCCAAAGCACAAATGGACATGTAAAAAAAAAAAAAAAAAAAAAAAAGACGGGCACACACCAGAACTGAATGCCAACAGATTCTATCAAATGCTTTCCTGGATTCACCAGCAGCATGATAAGCTACTTCCTATGGGAACTCAAATACAACTTTCTAAGACTTTATGGAAACAGGAAGATTTTAAAAAGTACCAGGTTGATTTGGCCAACAGGACCATTTGATGACAGAGAGCAGAGACAACTCAAAATAGAGTGAAAGAGGAACAAATACAGTACCATGCATCCTATAAAAACTCAACTGAAGTGACTGCAAATGGGATTAGACTATCCCTACTTATAAAAGGTGACACATGTATCAGGGCACATTCACATTTTGTGATTTAACATGAGTTTCATACCAAATTATCTTTAACCTATGTACCCAGATATCTGAGACCTTTTATTTAGAAAAATGAAAATGTCCAAATTACTGCACATGCTAGGGACTCCATATCCTCTATGTCTTCAAAAACCACAACAACCATTTTATTTAGGTACTCCTATCTTCATTTTATAGATAAGGAATAAAACAAGAACATTAGCTTAAGATTATAGAGCAGAGGCCAGATATGAATCCATTTACCTGGTTTTAAACACAGATTTCACCAACAAATGCCAGATCCTTTTGTTTCTCTTTCATGTATTCCACTATTTTTTTTTTGCACCAGGTTAAATTTCTACAATGTGAAAAATGACCCCAAATTTCAAGAACTTAGAAAGTACTACACTGTATACACCTACCTCTCATTCTTATCTAAACTTTGGAAAATTAAATTTTATCTCCAGTAGGAAGACACTTCAAAAATAAATGAATGATTTTCTAACTCTTAATCAAGGTTAAATTCCATGACCTCTCTTTCTATGTTAGCCCCCTTTCCTTTATACCCAAGTGTTTTGTGTGATTTGATAAAAAATTAAATGTGGATTAAAATTCACTCCAGGGGAATTTTGCACCTCTCCTTCAGGTGGTTAGTGACAATTTGCAATCTCACAATCATGATAAAGGATCATTGTAATAAGGAGAGCTGAAAGGAGAGGGTCAATTGGTTCAAGCAGGAAAAGAGTCAGACATTCGATAACTGGGACTTCATTTAGTCTCTATGCTTTTTCCTCAGCAAGTACTTACCTGCTCCAAAAATGTATGAACTTTACTGAATGTTGTGGATAAAAAACAAGTAAGAGATAGGCTGTTGCAAGGATCTCACCCACTCTTCAGAAGCCAGGCCCAAGCACAGATCATGGATATAAGTTCCTTGCAACGTCAGTGCCATAGAAAGATAATATAAGGACCACATTATAAAGGTTTTGCAATCCCCATATCTGAAGTTTGACTGGAACAAGAGTGACCATATCGCCTAAACGAGGCTAATCAGAATAGACTATCTTCTCCAGGAATACAGAAATATTTCGAGATAAAGGAGACACTGATTAAAATGGGATGGCTTCAAGTAGTTGCATCTGCAACGTACATACTTAGAAAATGTGAGATCAGAAACCCCTACTCATAAACAGATAAGCAGTTGCAGAAAAAAAACAGTTTGCAGAGTGAGAGAAGAATAAAGACGCTTTACAGAGATGTAGGACGGAGAGTCTGCACAATTTTCCAGTTCCTCGTTCTAGTATCTTCCAGACCTGGGTATAATTCTTCACTTGGATTCTCAGAGACATCTGTATACTCTTAGAATAAATCTCCCATTTCAGCTTAAACCAACTTGAATTAGTTTCATTTATTGGGACCCAGAAAATTCAGTTTAAGAAACCAACACTTGGGGGCGCCTGGGTGGCTCCGTTAAGCATCCAACTTCTGTGCAGTTCATGATCTCAAAGCTCATGGGTTGGTGCCCCATGTAGGGCTCTGTGCTGACAGCTCAGAGCCTGGAGCCTGTTTCGGATTTTGTGTCTCCATCTCTCTGCCTCTCCCCCCATTCATGTTCTGTCTTTTTCTCTCTCTCAATAATAAATAAACCTTAATTTTTTTAAAGAAGCCATCACCTGTACTTACATAAAGTAAAATTTTTTGATAATACCATAACACAACTTTCATCTCCAATATGCTAGCATCCTACTAGCAAAAAACATTAAAATGGCCATGATGCTCACCCTTCCCTTTGTTTATCCATACTCTGTCTTCATCTTCTTGGGAAAGTTTTCCCCATCTTCCATTGTACTTGGCTCACATACAAGTTAGCTGTTTGAGATAATAAAATCTTAGGCTGCAAAAGCTATTTAACCCATTTGCTATCTGACCCTGCACATATCTTGGGCATCCAGATGCCTCAATACAATTTGATGATGCTAACAAGTCTGTCTGCCAGTTTCACTTGCTAAGCAAATGTCAACAACATTAAATGTTCACACTATGTATACCGCTAACGAAATAATATTCAGATGGAAAAAAATACATGGCAACACTCTGAATAGGGGAAGACATATAGGAAACATACAGGTAAAAACATCTTGACTTAGTGCTTGTTTGCATCCGTCATAAGGAAGATCCTACAGTGTGGCAATTCCCTATCCAAGACCCCAGTGAGGGCTTGTGTTCCTTTGCAGCTTTGGGGGAATTGGAGGATGTGACACACAGTCCGTGGGAAAACAGCCCAGAGTTTAGGAAAAAATACACACTACTCAACTGTCACATTTCCTAAATCACTCATGAATATATTTCCATATGCACTAACAGTGAGATTATTTCAAGGATGCCCCATCTTGTCTACCACATCAAGATTTACAAAAAAGAGAAGCTGAGAATGTGGGTGGAGGTGGGAGAGAATGTGTCCCCTGGGCCAGTAGCATGGGTTCACAAGCCTACCATGTTCATGCTAGCCCTAAAGCCAAGGATCAATCTTTCCATTCCTTCTGCAAAAGAAACAACAATATCTAAAATATAAAAACACAGCCTCTTTATTTTCAGACCAATCCTTCAGCAAAATAAGCCTTTGGGAGAACATGAGACCTTCAATTTTGAATCTAAAATAGACATTCAGGCTACTAGGAATTCTGTGTTTGACCTGGTCCAGCCACCACAGATACAGTACAAACTAAGAAAATAATTTTTATTCTTTACTGCAAAAGGAGAATTCCCTAGCATTTCTGAAGGTTTGATAAATCGGGAGAGCAGATACCAGAATGGTGAAGGCTGACACATAAGAGGGTGTTACAGAAATATTCAAGAATTGGTAATATACGATTTATGGAAAATTTGCTATTTTATCATATGGGGAATCACCAGAATATATATTAAAATCTAAGTAGGATGTGTAAAAGTTGGTGGGTGGGTAGAATCTACAGAATTCTACTCTGAGGTAGAAACACTGAATTGTTTACTTCAATCTGCTCATTTTCCTCCAGGATAATATGCAAGAGTTGAGACTCTGACTCCATACACATGGATTTGAATTCCAGTTTGAATTTCCTTTGTTATCTGTGACCTCTGAGCAAAATTCTTAGTCTGTCTTAGTCTCTCTTTCCTGTTCTGTGAAAAGAGGATGATAATCCTCACTTGACTAGGTAGTATTTTTTTTTCTTTTTTTTCAACGTTTATTTATTTTTTGGGGACAGAGAGAGACAGAGCATGAACGGGGGAGGGGCAGAGAGAGAGGGAGCCATAGAATCGGAAACAGGCTCCAGGCTCTGAGCCATCAGCCCAGAGCCTGACGCGGGGCTCGAACTCACAGACCGCGAGATCGTGACCTGGCTGAAGTCGGACGCTTAACCGACTGCGCCACCCAGGCGCCCCAAGTAGTATTATAAGGACTTACAGAGACTGTTCCACAAAATATTATACAGTGCCTAACACAGAGTAAGCACTCATACATTCTAGCAAGTCTACATTAATTTGTTCATGTTCTTAAAATGGAAGAGGGAAGTGAAGTGATTTGCCCAAAGTCACAACAGGACTGTGACAGACATTAGCATAATACTATTCAGGAAATCTATAGCCTTGTATTATACTCAGAAATGTCCCCAGAGTATCTTTCATAGTGTATATATGAGACTAGAAAATATATCTCCTTTAACCCCTTTTTTTCACCAACGTTTGCTAAGCAACTTGTGTCTGCAGCAATTCTGCCCCTTGATCCTCCACCCCTCTTACCTCTCCTATGCTATCCTTTTCTATTCTCACCCACTACCAGGGTATACACATTTTATCACCTAGGAAAAACAATGGAAAGAGTTGGCATTTACACACCATTGCCTCTATGGCCTGCCTTGCTGAGTTGCACCATTTTGGAATCTCACAAACCCATGAACAGCACGCTTCTTGAACTCACTGGGTGCCAAAAGAAAGGGGAAACAATGAAAAAAAAAAAGAAAAAAAGACTCATTATTGAGAGCTTCTTGTCTCTCAGACAATGAGATAGGAGCTTCTTTTGGATTACTTCTTTTTTTAAATTTTTATTTATTGATGATGATGATGATGATGATTATTTTGGATTCCTTCTTCCGATAACCTCAACAATCCCATCCAAAGATGCCCTTATTTTGAATTTGGAAATTAAATTAAACATCCCAATAATATTTTCTTAAATTTGATTCCATTTTAAAGTTGGTGAACCTTGGGCCCCTGGTCCAAAGTCAAACAGCTCATGAGTGGTGGAACCTGGTTTTGAATCCAGTCTAACTCCAGAATAGGAGCTGTTCAACTCTCCCAATAGAGAACATTAAAGAAATTGGAGGTCCAGGGGACTTGGTTGTTTATCCCAGGTTGTTTATTCTTGGTTGTTGTTTGTCTTTCAAATTGGAGCAATTACAGGGTAGCATTTTAAAAAAGTGAGAATTTATTCAGGGCAGGCTATATCCATACATGTTCCAGTAAAGTATACACGCACACACACACACACACACACACACACACATACTCCATGGGGAAGATTAATCAGAGAAGGTTTTTGAAGGATATAAATATTGAGGCTTTAATATTTCCATTCATTATTTGTGATCCGCATCTGCCACAAAAGAGAAATCTTCCACCTAGGAAAACTATCTACTCCTTCCTCCTGGACTTAATTCAGGCCGTCTCTCTACCTGAATGGGGATGTCAATGATAGCAGTGAAGACAGTGACGGCAATCACTGTAACAAAAGCTACCATTTACTGAAAGCTTACTTTGCATCAGAACCTATGCTAAGAGTTTTATGTGTATGATCTCATGTAATGCTCAATAGCAAGGAGGAGTAATAACAACTGTTCTCCCCAGTTTACAGATGACAAATCTGAGATTTAAATAGGATAAGTAACATATTTAAGGCCACACATGCAATAAGGGGCAAAGATAGGACCAACTGCCAGGAATAAAAACCTCTATGTATTGTATGCCACACACTTCACTGTCCTTATCATCCTTTTCACCTAATGCTGGTGTTCTTCAACCTTAGTGAATATCAGAATCACCCAGGCAGCTTGTCAAAACAGAAGGCTGTCCCATTCTCCATTTTTCAGTAAGTTTGGGATAGGGAGAGCACAAGAATCTGTATTTCTAACAAGTTCCCAGGAGATGTTGATACTGCTGGTCCTAGGATAATACTTTAAGAACGACTGACCTAATAAAATCTTTTGTCCTTGTACCTATCAATGGGACAATACCAGTACCAAACTCATAGAAATCCTGGGAGGATTTAAGACTTAGTGTATGGAAGGCTCTTAGAGCTAGTGTCCCAGGCAAAGTAAATATTACACACATTATGATGTTGGTCTTTATTGTTGTTTTTTATTGTTCAAGGCTAAAGACAAATTTTCTAAACAATCTAATCAGAATAATTTTCCTTTCTATATCTTAATATTGCCTTTGTGCCATTGCACATCAGTGATTATATTTTATTGTACGTTGCATGTATAGATATTTAACTTTGAGGATATATTGTCAACACTACAAGGCAGCAAATATGCAAATTTAGACTGTTTTCCTGTCCTCCATAGTGCCTAGCATAGTGCTCCACAAGCATACATTAAATTGTTTGTGGCTTAATAATGAAATGATTCAAAAGCAGAGAGTGAATCTAGAAGCGATTTAAATTATACTATTAGAATCAATTTAGCAGAAGATTTAGTAAGATCCCTTAGGTCTCCTGATTCAGAGTCTAATGCCAGCCCTTAGTTTGTTGCACAGACCTAGATATAGCCATGGAAGAGGAGATAAACAGCCAATGTAATTACAGTGACATAATGGTTACACTTTTATAGCTGAGGGGAGCAGCAAATAGGATTTTAAAAATCAAATTAAAACTGTCATTCCACAACATTAAGTTTCCAGAATTTTCATTTTTTAATATTAATGATTTTTTTCTTCAAAAAGGAACAAACAATGCTAATTCTACTGCTACAATACTGTTAATGAAGAAATAAAGAATAATTTATCATTGCATAATTAACACAGTACAGTTAAGCATGTTTTAATGATTTTGTATAATGGCCTCTCATAACTAGATGATACTTGTTAGTCATAGTGGGGAAGGAAAACTATCCAAGGAATCATTAATGAAGATGGATAAACTGACCAGGTGTTTATTTTACTCTTTTATATAAAGTGTTTACAAGATTTCTTGGTGTATTTTGGCACTGTTTTATTCCTGAGCCTGTAGGTGACCAGATGGTTAATAAAACATTTTAACTGATTCAAGAAATGAAAGGCTAAGGAATGAAAGGCTAAGAATGCAACCCATGCAAGTCAACAGGCTTTCTTCTTTGCTTCCAAATGGTACCAACTCTTAACTTTGCAGGTGCATGAGACTTTGAAGATAACAGAATACTGTTATCTTTAGCCATCTATAATACCTTAGAATTATCAGAATTAATGACAAAATTTATCAGAATTTTCTGTTTAAACCATTTTGGGAGTCAGGAAGTATGAAGAGAGGAAAAAATCAAAACATGAGTTAAAGGTGATAATACACATGATCTTATAGCGACTTTCTTTTAATAGTGTTCCCAAAAATAGACTTTTGAGTTATTGATGGTTGTATCTATAGGAAACACTGCAAAAATTTCAATACCTGCAACAAACACCTTTCAACATTCAATCAAAGCAGGTGCATATTCAGGTTTGAGTTATTATGTGGTAGGGGGTAAATAGTTGTGGTGGACAGTTACCTTTTGCCCATTGGAGAGGTTTTCAATAAGTGATCTACATGACCACATCCAGCCTGAAGATACATTTATTTGACTCACATATTACTGAAATCCAATTTTAGTGTTCAACATATGCAATTTGAGAAATTGCACTTATAAAATATATATTTCCAGCTGCTCTTTAGAAATCAGTTCATTGAGCAACATTGAACCTATTACATACAATCTACAGAGCAGTGTTGAGGGCTGTCCCCTTTCAGCAGGGACTTGTGTCTCCAGATCTCTAGATTTACATATCTTCTGTTGTATGATACTCGACCCTATTTCATCATTTATATTACCTGCTTGACCCCTATTGACATTTATATTTGTTATCCTGATCTACTATATCCCTAGCACAGTGGTTCTTATGGTCCCCAAACCAGTGGCATCAGCATCACCTGTGCATTTGTTAGAAATACAAATTCTCAGCTGTATATTAGACCTACTGAATCAGAAACTCTGGAGATAGGATCTACCACTCTGTGTTTAACAAGCCCTTCAGGTGATTCTGAAGTCCATTTAAGTTTGAGAATCATCTCTTGCATATCCAAGCCTTAAGATGCGTATTTATTCTTGGCTTGCTTTCATTTCCAGAAACCCGCGAAGGTTCAAAAATAGTGGGGACATTATTTTTGTCTTTATCATTTGTAGCAAAAATTTCATTGCACAAATTGAAAGAGAGGAACAGAGTCATCTCATGAGTAAAGCCATAGCCCTCTAATGCTTAGGTTTTCTGTATTCCAGCTGAAGTGTTTTTTTTTTTTCTTTATAGTTTATTTACTTTTGAGAGAGAGAGGGAAAGAGGCATTGAGAGAGGGAAACACAGAATCCAAAGCAGCCTCCAGGTTTGAGCTGTCAGCATAGAGTCAGATGCAGGGCTTGACTTATGAACGGTGAGATCATGACCTCAGCCAAAGTTGGATGCTTACCAGATTAAGCCACCGAAGCATTCCCAGTTGAAGTTTTATAGAGAGTTAGGAATATCAAGTTCCATCCATGTCTATACATATTCCTAAAACATTTTTTTAATGTTTATTTTTTGAGAGAGAGATAGACTGAGAGCAGGGGAAGGAAAGAGAGAGTGGAACACACAGAATCTGAAGCAGCTCCATGCTCCGAGCTGTTAGCACAGAGCCCAATGCGGGGCTCGAACTCACAAACTGTGAGATCATGACCTGAGCCAAAGTCGGCCATTCGGCCATTTGTGCCACCCAGGTGACCCTATACATATTTCTAAACAGCAAGGTGTTTTTCATGATAGAAAGAAGCTACGGGAGGAAGGAAGAGGCTATTTTTGATACCATGCAATTCTAAACTGCAAAGTTCAAGACCAAAATATTTTGTAAAACTTTCACCTCACTTCCTCTACCTCCTCAAAGGCTAAGCACAGACCCAAGGGCAGAGGATGACAAAAGAGTATGGACAGCAAAAGGGTGGTTTATTTGGTAGACAGTAATGCAACAGACTACTACAGTATCTGACCACATCTCTGAGCAGCTCAACTGACATCAGCAGCCACTTTTCTCTGGACTTTTTGTTTTATTAGAAAATTTAACCTATATTTTTTAAGGGTCTTTCATTTGAATTTTATTTGCAGCTTAACACATTCCTAACTGGTATGGATACCCCATCCACCATACACATAAAAAAAGATAAAGAACATTTCATACAAAAACATATAAAACATACTCTCTTCAAATTATGGTTAGTAGAAGACTATGGAATTTCTGCCTTTTTTTCTTAAAATTATCAGTATTAAATTTTCAATAGTGTTCTTCGTCTTTTGCTTTATGAAATATGGAAAACAAATGGGTGTGTATCTCCCTTCACCTTAGATTACAATTTCATTAATTTTGACCATATAAGCTCTCAGTTTTCATTTTTCAAAATGTGACAGTATAATCTTGGGAATCCATAAAAAACTTATTCTCTGTTAGCCAACTTGACAATAGATTATATTAAAAATAAATTAATTAAAAATTAAAAATTTAAAAGATTAAAATAAAAAAAACTATTCTCATGGATCTTAACTCTTACTCTCTCTGGATCTTTTCTAGCTCCTTTTTATCATTCTTGACAAGTTTTAATTACTACATTACTTTGTACTTCTCTGTATTATATATATTTTCTATTTTAGTTATGACACATTTATATCACACTAGTCCATTTAACTATGGTATAAACTTCAGGAAAGAGGCAATGATTGAGAACCCTTCTTTGACTCATTTTCTAATGTTTTTATGAGTTTTCTTTGCTTAATTTTCATATTTTTCTATAATGAAACTTTTCACTTATTTTAGTTGTGATTTCTTTGCTTTGCCTCAATTAATTTGGCATTTCATCCCCAGAAAATATTAGATACTTACAATTTGATTATTTTCTTTCCAAATAATTTATTCCTCACCAATTCTTGTCCTAGCAAAACAAATTAGGATATAACCAAGTCTTAGCTACAGAAATAGGTGTTGCAATACTGTTTATAATAAACAAATGTTTGGAAACAATCTGCTATACAAAAATGGGAGAATGAATTAATCAACTGTAGTACCTCAAACAATGCAATATTTTGTAACCTTCAAATGGAATGGAATGATATGTATCTGTATATAAATATAGCTAGTGGAAAAAGCAGGGTACAAGGCATTACATAGGGTCTGATTTTATTTTATGGTGAGGTAATAAAGGAAAGTTGTATTATCTTTTTTGCATATTCTATTTTATCTGTATAACCTAATTTATTGATATAGTGCCTTAAGCTCTTCCATCAAAATCTTGATCTATATGTCTGTCAAATAGAAAGATCCCATCTCAGCATGGTGATATATGAGAAAGAAGCACAATTTTTAACTCTGAGAGTATTGAAGAAAAATGTAGATATCTTTACTGAAATGTTTTCAGAATATATGGAAGGATTAATGGAAAATTGCATGTTACAATATTCAGCAAACTTCCTTATCTTCTCACACAGTAAAACTCCCTAAAAGTTGTTTTACCACTTGATCTCCCCCAAATCTCACACCACATGGCAGCTACTCCACTTCTCTCTTCTTTCTCCTAGAGCCCTCCAAAATGTCTCTCCCTATCTCTGTATTAGTTTTTCTTTTCCTAATGTCCCCTTCCCTTCCTAGCTACTTTTTCACTAAGTAAATCAATCTAAAGATAGTATTCTCTTTCTGTTTTGTGTACTACTATCTCTACAAATTTTGGTACAGAAGCAGTCAAACAAGAGACCTCCCTTAACAATGTGGCAGGAAGGGGATTGGAGAACAAAGAATAAATTGAATTGGTTCTTTAACACCTGTATTATACTTTACTAATGGTCCTTATGTTACATTTTACTTTGAGGTTAATACAGTATTTTCAGACCAAATTACAACTTCTATAAGCATCTATTACCTTTATAATCAGTATCAAAAACAAACAAAACAAAAAAGCAAAAGATAAATGCCAAGAGAAATTACCTACCAGTTTCCATTATTCCCCCTGTTCTATTAAGGGAAGTACTCATCGTCTCCACCCTTTGTTTCTTTGCTTTGGGTGAGTCACTCACAACATAACATGCTTGACCAATAGATTTTATTTCTCAACAACTGGAGACTTGTTTTAACTCTGCAAAGTTTTAACTCACCCATTGTCAAGGGTCACTAACCCTGAATGACTATTACATTTGTAGCCAGGGACTACGAGAATACCGAAACCATATAGACAGTATCTTGCTCATTCACTTGCATCGCATGCAGTGCAAGTGGGCCTGCTCCAGAAAACATACCCAAAGGCACTTCATCATATACAAGGTGGGCACCACTTAGTGCAGGATCACATCCAAAAACTGAAAACCAAAGCCAAAGCTAAAGCCAAAAGAATGCATAATGCATGGGAATAAAGAACATTTAACAAAACAGCAATCACAAGCCTCATCAAGTTTCCCAAGACATTTTAGGAACTGCCATCAAAAACTCATTGTTTCTAAACATGTCTTTAATAATCTTGAGTTCCAAATAATTCTGCAGAGAAACAAAATTGTGATAGCATGTGTCCCAATGGCATCACCATATATTTAATGAAGAACAAAGCACAAAGTAAAAATAAAACTTAAATCACACCAAATTTCAACTTTTGAACACATGTACCTCAGAGCTACTATTTCATTTAAATCAACACGACATATTTGCTAGTAGGAGGTTTTATACCTTAATTGAAAGAGCCTATAGTTTCTTGTTCTCTCAAAAAGACATTTACTTCTTGTAAGTGGACAAACATCAAACAAATATAGCTCTAAACATCACAGCACCCAACAATTGAAATCTATTTGAAATAGAAAGAATTTATAAGTGCCAATGGTTTGCATAAAACTCATAGAAAAATATACCAAGAAGAAAAGGGGGGCAAGACTTTATAGTCAGCTTGTCATTCCCAATTAGCACCAATTCCCTTAACCATTTCATTCATTCTTACAAAGATAAGTGCTTTTAAATGGAAAACATGCCCTAAAGAAAGAACATGGCTTTTAGCAATCACCCTTTGGAAATAGGACCTTTATAATGGTGTAATTTTTGATACATTAAATAAAAGTCCTCATTACAATCATCTATAAATTCTACATTTATTCTAAATGTGGAAAAGATTACAAAGAAATAAAGTTTGCCATTCGAGAGTTTGCAATTTGCAAGTGTCAATAAGTATTATTAAAATTCTTTTAATGATTCTCCATTTCTTCTGCAATTTGACAGACTTAGGAACTACAATTTTGAGTGCAGAGCTCAAGACAGTGGAAAAAGAACTTTCCAAAGCACAGAATATTTAACCACATTGAATGAACACAAATAAATAAATTCTTAGTAGGTGCAAATGATTTCTTATCACACAGGAAAAAATCTAAACTCCCTTGTTCCCATTGCCTGGGAGGAACTACTTCATCTGACATCTGTTCTCACACCATCAGCCGTACTGGCTCCACTCTGGACACAAGAGTCTTCTTTCTATTCCTTGAACCAGCCAAGGGTATCCTCACACATGTGTATTAGCACTTGCTGCTCCCTCTTTCTAAAGGGGTCTGGACTTAGAGCTGTGTATGGCAAACCGTGACTCCTCACCATTCAGGTCTCAGCTCACATGGCCTCTACACAAAAGGACCTTCCTGGGTTGCCTTATCTGAATTCAACACTCATTCATTACTTCCTTTCAAATAGCCTTTTTTTTTATTATTACTTCATCATCAGTAGTCATTACTCTCCCTAATAATCGACCTATTTGTCTTCTATTTATTGTTGAGACCCTCCTTTTCTTTGTAATGTAACTTCCATGAGAGACAGAGACTTACATTTCTTAAGTCCAGTAAATACTTGAAGACTGCATGAGAGAAGGTAGAGAAATTCAAGACAAGGGCTGGTTAAGCAGCTGACCCAGATAGAATCTGTACCCTATCCTGGAAGTAGGATAGCTGGATGAAGGAAAGACTTTGACACAGATGCATAATAGAGAGCTTCCATTTCATCTCCATGTGGAGCACAGCAGGGAGGAGAGCCCTTTCTCTATGCATTCAGCACTAAACATGGTTCTAACACAATTGGCTTTCTTCCTGAGCGTTGTTTGAAGACTTTGAATGAGGCAACTCTTAGGTGGGAAAGATCTGAAGAAGCAGATGTTCCTGAAACTGCCCTTTCTCTCTTGTCACCCTTTCTCTCCCTGCTTCTGCACACTTTTACTGTGATCCTTGGAAGCTCCGAAGTTCATGGTCACCATGCCAGCTGATCTCTAGGAGTGTATACTGTTCTCCGGTTAATCCATACTGAAGTGTAGAGCATGTCTTTTCTGTTCCCTATGCGTCAATCAAGCAACTTGTACTAAACATCTCAGAGAAAGGAAAAGCAGGAGATAAAATAATTTGCCAACTTCATTTTAAATTGATTTGGCAGGCAAGCTTTAAATGTGCCTATCATTTTCCCCTTCCAAGTTCCTTTGCCTTGTATATAATCCCATCTGAGGTAGAAAAAGTACACATCATGGTCAGAGCAGAAGCTTCAAAATTTTAGCTTGTAATAAATTTAGATTGTTCTTAATTCCAGAATATTGATTTGAGGTCAGGCATTCAACAAGCATTTAAAGAGCACCAATTAACTATGCACTGAATGTGGCCCTAGATACTTCATGATTGGCAGAATTGGGGGGGGAGGATATAACTGACTATTAATATATTAATCATCATAATGAGTAGATAAGAAACTATTACTGTCTTCATAAATGCTAAAATATCATTTAAGAAAACTCAATCTCTACTCTTGGTTTAAAAATATATATTAGTTGAGAAGTAAGTATCAACAGCTATTTCGGCATGAAAAAATTACTAAGATTTTAACTTTATTGCTTCTACATTTAAAAACAATTTAATTCTCTTGACAATTTTAGGAAGGAGGGTTTTCATTTAGTTTTTTTTTTTTTTTTGTCATTAAAATGTCAAATCTAAGCCTCAAAGAGGTTAAGACAGTTACCCAGGCATACAAAATTATGAGCCAAGAATAAGAACCCAAACTCACGTTTATCTAATTCCCAAAGACATGGTTTTTGCATTCATCATGTTGCCTCATGGTCACAGTATGAATAAGATTATGTAATACTATAGAGAACTGAACTTCTTCCCAGAGAGCTATGACATGTGAGGTCAGGTTAAGCATCAAACTGAACATTTGTAAAATGCTTGGTAAAAACTGGAATGTTACAAGTGGTGACTTGGCATGACGTATTGTGTTAACTCTACTCCAGAGTGATCTAAAGACAACAATGAAATTGTGCTGAGGGTGCACAGAATCTATGCTCAGTTGAATGAATCTAGCAGGGATCACTAGTTACTGGCCTTGCCCCGAGGTCTCCTCTTCTGCCTCAGTGCATATCTAGATTATCTTTCACAGTCTCCTTTATAATCAGAGGTGACTATATAATTGAGATCTACCAATGGAAAGGAAGCAGAAGTGATGTTGACCATTTCCAGGCAGAAACCACAAAAATCTCTTAGATGCTCCCTTCCCTATATAGATGGCCTAAATGGAAGTGATCTTGGAAGATATATATTGAAAATGGCAGAGTTTGTATCAGCCTGGGTCCCGCTGTACCCCAAAACAGTGAGAAAGAAAGCCACCCACTGCTATTCACCTGCCTACTACTGTTACTGAGGAATAAATGATTTCTTTGAGCTATTTTACAAGAGTAGTTGACCCATCTTCGTAAAAAGAACTAGATTCCATCATACTTGTTGAACTATACTGAAGGCTAATATTTACCCAAGTTTTGGGCTCAGCATTTCCTCCTCCTCAGTACTTTTCTTTACCACCTTTGGCACTTCTACTCTTATAGCTTTCTTACTTTCTGCAAAGTTTTCCCTAACCTCAAAGAGGATATTTCATAGCCCTCTAAAATTTCCTCCCTTGTGTTTCAGAAGCAGAGAACAAATTAACCTTGTTAACTCTTACTTGAGCAGGTGCCAGGAGAATTCCATATACCAGGTCCCCAGAAAAGGCCTGACCTTGGCCCTGAATACATTTTTCTGCCTTGTTTAGTTTTCCTGAGCAATCTAAGCATTTTTTCTGTATTTAAAGTGAGTATAATGCTTTATCTCTTATGATAGTAAACTGATACTTACCTTGGCACATAGTAGGCATTCAAATATTCATCAGATATTATTTATCATTTATGACTTTAAGAAGATTGAGATAAAATTCCAATGTTATAGCTCTGTACATCAAGACAACATCATACTCAAAGTAAAGCTTACAAACAAAACCTCAAAAATCTACACAATGGACAAACTCACTGAACTATGGGCCAAATCAATGTGATTTTCTTAATCAAACTGAAAAATCTCACACTGAAGTCACTCAGGTGTCCTCCACCTTTTACCAAGATGAGATAGGTCCAGACACTTGGCCATGTTTTGGCATCTTTGGGGGATGCAGACCAGATATCATAAATTTGCCCAAATTGGTTAATCTGAAAGCACTGAGACAGCCTTACCTCATGTCCCTTCCTCACTAGGAAAAACTAAACAAAACAACTACTCCTTGGTCCATCCTAATTCCACATGAATGAAGGACAGAATGAAACCATAAAAACATTATCTAAAAGTACAGCAGATAAACAGCATTAGACATTAGCATGCATTTTAATTGTTTTAACTCCATATTATTACTGTTAGTCTTTAGATTTGTAGATTTCCCTATAGAATAGTGTTATTGCATTGCTTTGTTTTTGTAGCTTTGTGTGCTATCACATTTTGCTAATTTAGTTATTTGTTATTTATTTGAAACCAAAGCAACCCCTCAGCCAAAAGCAATTGCAAATACACAGCCAGTTCTCTTGCTTCTATTTGCTCTATAGGCACACACAGCTGGACCTTGGAATTAACTTTTACAACACATTCCCTTTCCTTCCAGATGCCACAATCCTTCTGAATATATTCAGAATACAGTTTCTAATCATCAGTACTGCTTCCTATTCAGGGATTTAAACACCTATAAGCTAAAGTTGTATCCCTAGAGAATGGTCCCATACTCTACTTCCATTTCTCATAGTTTATTCTTTCTCCGAAGAGAGAACCAATTTGCCTCAGTATATCACCACTTGGTCAAATCAACTCAAAACTGTCCAATCAACATAACCTCTCAAGCAAACAAACTAGGAATTGGGCTCATGAAAGAAATACAGTTAGCATTTACATCCATCACCACACTACTCAGAAGCTGTTCACTAAATCTATTCACTCAGCAGCATTCTTAGATGCTACAATTTTTGTATTGAGATGCACAATACGACAATCCCAGAACAGGTCAACACAGTAAGCTTTTACAATGCAATAGCTTTTCAGAAAGACAGACGTTTCTCTCTGTATAGGGACTTGCCACAGTTTAGGAAGAAGTGGGATGGAAGGGTCTCCTATTTCAGACTAGAGAGCAAAAGTGTGTAATGCATGTCAGACTCCCATCACATAATACTTCCATGGAATAGAACCATCTGGATGGTTTACTATGTATCAGTGCTGTGCAAGAGAGTATAATGGTACCACAAATGCAAGTCACACACGTAATGTTACATTTTCTGGTAGCCACGTTCAAAATGTAAAAAAAAAAAAGAAACAGGTGAAATTAATTTTAACGATATATTTGAATTTACCCAACATATCAAAAATACAATAATTCCAACATGTAATCAATATTTTAAAATTTATCAATAAGTTATTTTAGAGCACCTGCATGGGTCAGTTGGTTAAGCACCCGACTCTTGGTTTCAGCTCAACGTTCATGGTATTGAGCTCCGCGTTGCGCTCTGTACTATAAGTGCACAGCCTGCTTAGGGTTCTGTCTCTCCTCCCTCTCTGCCCCTCCCCTAGTCACGTGCACTCTCTCTTTCTCTCTCTCTCTCTCAACATAAATAGACATTAAAAAATAAGTTATTATACATTTTTTATTTATATTGTCTTTAAAACCTGTTGTTTATTTTATAGTTACAGTGTATCTCAACTTGGATGAGCCATATTCCAAATGATAAATAGCCACATGTGGCTACCATATTGGACAGCCAGCTTTATGTTTGGGCACGACATCATGTGTTGGGCACAATATCATTTCCTGGAACAATCCCCTGTACCACTTAACTCTCCAGTTAGCTAGCCCTATTCACACTCAAAGCTCAGAATTATTCAACACATATTTATTAAGTGTGTACAATATTCCAGGCAGATCTCTAGGGTCAAAGGATAAGGAATGGACAAGACAAAGTCTCTGTCTTTCAAAGCATAGCAAGTACAAACATTCACCCAGAGAAGCTTGGTCTGATTCCTTGATAGAATAGGAGAGGACCTGTCGCTCTGTTAAATGCTTTTATAGTACATACTCTTCCTTCAGAGGATGCTTCCTAATTTAAATCATTTGCCAAATAACTACCTTAATAGACTGCAAAGATTCATAAAAGTAAAAATAATATCTCATTCATTGGTGCACCCCAAAGCCTACCCAGCAGTCTGTGCCTGGCACAGAGCAGATGTACAAAATACTAGTTGAACATAAGAAAGGAAGGAGAGAGGAAGGAGAGAGGAAGGAGAGAGGAAAGAAGAGAGGAAGGAAGAGAGTGAGGGAGGGAGGAGAGAGGAGGGAGGCAGGGAAGGTGGGAGGAGGAAAAAGAGGGAGGAAGGTGGGGTAGAGAGATATGCAAAGATAGAAGTGAGGCAACTCTAAAATATCAGTGAGGTTCATTAGCTAAATGGCATAGCTAGCTGCCTTAATTTACCATTCTCTACCTCATTTATACTGAGCCCTTTCTGAACTCTCCCAAGCTTCATACAATCAGCACTTCATACCTTGAATTTCATTTACTATTTTCCTGGATTTACTTCAACAATGTTTCAATTCTGGACATGTCCTAAAAATATGTATGAAGGGGCTATATATTTTATAGCCACTCCAGTACATTTTGAAAACTTTTTATCCAGTTTATATTATATCATATGCATTCAAAAGAAGCTGGCTGGCTTTTATCACTGTCATCTTGCCAAGGATCAAAAGAATAGTTGTAAGCTGCCCACACCTAGCTCTAATTACAGAGATTCGCAGATATTTCCTTGCGATGGCCTATTAACTCTTCAACGACTTAGTCAATCACAAGAATTTCTTTTTCAGGCAGTGATTTTTTTTTTTTGTTAAAGCTTTTTAGTTTTTGCTAGAACATATCATATATGCGTATTAGACACTTTCAAATTTATGTTTCAGTCAAAACTTCAAAATGTTTTATGACATCTGTTGGGTTTTTTAATCTCTTTACTCTAAATCCATATTTTAATCATTGTCTCATTTATTTCATCTACCTATAGATTCAGCTAAGTTGGTCAACACAGAAACTCTTTGCAGCCCTCCATCCCCACCCTTCCACCAACACACACAGCATCAATTCAGATTATATTAATGCTGATATTCATGAAGATCCATGGAAGCAATAGGCAAAGATTTGGATCCTCCTTCTCTAGGAAGGTAAGTGTGGTCCAAGTACCAGCAGCACAGACATCACCTGGGAACTTGTTAGAAATACATACCTTCAGGCATCTCCCAGGCATACCAAATCAGAGAATCTGGGGATGGGACCCAGCAATCTGTTGTATTATGGAGCCCTGTATGGGAGCCTCATGTACAGTCTGATGCAGAGTTGAAAAACCCTGCTCTCAGTCAACCTCTTGTTCTGTGCTACGGTGCAACATTGAGACAAGAGTGAATTATCCCACTGTGTACTTGCTTTTGGAAATGAAATGGGGTACCATGATAGAGAAACATATTTAGAGAGCATATTTAAACTTTGAAATGATAAAAAAAATAAAACTATAAACTGAAATTTACAAAGAATGGCACAAGTATTGGAAAAAAACACATACAACCAACTCTTAAATTGAAAATCCATCAAATTTCATTGTAAAGGGGAAAAGAAGTCACTGGGACTATTTTCAAATCTACAACATTTCTGAAGTCAGATTCCAAGTTGTCTTTCAGTTTTTGTTTATAGTATTTTTAGATCTCTCTCTGCATGCTATGTTTTCCTTTAGACACACTGCCAACTTTTTGTATCTGTCATCTGGTTTTGAAAATGAGGTTTCTCATCATTTTTTAAGCATTTCACCATTTCAATTGTCACACTAATGCTTGGTACATCTGGAAGTTCCTATGATAGGATGGATTTAGAATCTACATTTAAAAGCGTGTCAAATAATTACCAATATTTAATTTCATGTTCCTTCAGAAAAAAGAAAAATCCATTAGAGGTTCTACAGTTCTTCTTCCGTGCCATCTCCTAAATTAAACTTTATATTAAAAAAAAACTAGATTCTAGGATTTCTCAGGCTTCACATTTTCAAATTTAAATTCAAAAAAGCAGAAAGAAATGATATGGAATGAAGTGATTTATCCTAGGGGTTTGTTCTTTTTAAGTATAAGATAAACCGAGAATCGCAAGGGGAAGAGGAGGGGAGCAATCACATGAGCCAGGCTGGCATCCTCATGTTATTTCTGTATGTGATTATATATTGCTTTGGGGTTTCTATTTCAAGAACTAGTCATTTATTTTTTCCTCCAATACAAATGTATTCTTGATGACTAGGATACCATTTTAATTATTTTTAATAAAAATCATTTGGCATCTGTGACCTTTTATAGTGTTTCTGCAAAAGGTTCAAAGTATTAAACAAAAGTATCCTTCCATCCCCAAACTGTAATATGACTTCAGAAAGTTAATTAATGTCACATCCTGAAGGATTAGGCTGTGAATGTTGTTTGGGATGGTAGCAAAGAGTATAAACTTGGGAATCAAATTGCACAGGTATGAATTTAGATTTGCCACTTACTTGCTAGATGACCTTGAGCAATTCCTTAAACTCTGCATTTAAAATTTATCATCTAGGGGCTCCTGGGTGGCTCAGTCAGTGACAGGTAAAACTCCTGATTTCAGGTCAGGTCATGATCTCATGATTCCTGAGATCAAGCCCCGTATCAAGCTCCATGATGAGCGTGGAAACTACTTGGGATTCTCTCTGTCTCTGTCTTGGGATTCTCTCTCTCTTTATCCCCTTCCCCTCTAATGCACTCTCTCTCAAAATAAATAAATAAACATTAAATAAAAAAATAAATAAAATTTATCTATAACAAGTGAATGGAAATTTATTTAGCTCTTGAATTGTTGTTAGCAAAGATCAAATAAATCAGCCCATGTAAAGGGTCTATCACAATGTCTAATACATAGTTTCAAATATTTATGGACATATTTTACTGATAAAATTTAATAAGCCTCTCTGAAAGGATGCTTTGATAAGAAGTTCTTTCAGTTAGGGACAAGTTTATTAATACCTTCTGTCCTGGTATTAGCTGATTTTCCATCAATTTGTCAAAATGAATGATGGATAAGTAACTGCACAATTAGTAGGTGTGTCCAAGAAGATCAGATTAAGGGAGCTTTCTTGGGAAATTGGTGATAAGATGTGCCACATTCCCTGTAATCATCCCTTCCTATCCATAGGTGCCATCCACCTGTTCCTCTATTCCATACCCCACATCTCCAACACAAAACTACTGTCCATCATATACATATGAGGAAGCAGAAAGGTTCCCACTGCTCAAGAATCTGTGGGCCACATGCAGTTCTCTCCTGACTACTCTCTCCACCTAATGGACAAACAGTGCCTTGTTATACCACAAAGGTATATATACCTTATCTATATATACATAAATATATAGATATTTAGATATATGTATTTAATATCATAATATGAAAACACAATAAAATATAGTATAAAGGAATACTGACAGCCTTCAACTGATGATGGTTCAACTTACACATTTTTTGACTTTACGACAATGAGAAAGCATTATGTAAGTGTCCTTTGAAATTAGATTTTTTTTTTCTGGGCTAGCACTATGCAGTAGGATACTTTCTCCACGCGGTGGACAGTAGCAGCAAGCAGCAGCTCCCAATCACACACGCAATCCCTAGGATAAACCACCTATACACGTACAACCATTCACATCTTACTTTCAGTATAGTATTCAATAGCTGACAAGAAATCTTCAACACTTAGTTATAAAATAGGCTTGGTGCTAGATGACTGTGCCCAACTGTATGGTAATGTAGGTGGTCTGAGTAAATGTGAGTGGGTGAGGTTAAACTAGGATGATGGGTATGTTAGGGGTATTAAATGCATATATATATATATATATATATATATATATATATACACACACATATATTCCATAAAACAATGAACACTCATTTTAGAAAACACTGCATGAGTATATGGATATTTCCAGCCATTACATATAAATACACACACACAAAATTTTGGTAACCCACGGATATATATTTATTACAGTTTATAGAAGTAGCAATAACAATATTGTCTTCTCCTCTTGAGTCCTAAACAAGACAATTAAGCAGCAGTTAAAAGACGCAGAACAGTAAATGTGAAAGCCTCTGTCCCTACTCCTTTCTAGTCATAGAAAAGAAGAAACTTCTATATCCCAGATAGGAAAGGCATCTCGCTTCAGGAACCAGTGTCACCCCTTCCCAATCCCTTGGTTCCATGTCCTTAGGAGAGTAAGAGGAACTCATCTAATTGGTGAAAATGGGAAAAGGAAGTAAACAAGGGATCTCTGTTTCAGTCATGGCTGGGAGGTCTGGCATTGTTCGGGTCTACGTGTAACTGAGTGCCTGGCTTCCACTGGCAGAGGGGAAGTTCGACGGATGACAAAGAGTATTATGAAGCTGCTATTTTGAGCTCCATCATCTGGTTCTTTCTTTGCTGGTTTCTACCTCAGGGAATAGAATGGAGTTATTCTTCGGTCCTTTATATGTCCTTTGTAAGATCCAAATTACCATTCTACAATATGCCTGTCTCTTAATAAGTTGAGAACATTTTCCCCTGTCATTAAATATTCTTTCTTCTATAACACCATCTTTAATTGCTATTCAGCATTTTTATTCTATGATGCTTTATGTCATATTGAGCCAGTCTCCTATTATTAGATAATTGAGATTTAAAAAAAAATTAAGTTGCTGTAATTAAGTTTGTAAATAATACAAACATACAGTATTCTTTCTATACCAGTCTGTTCATTTACTGAGAATAAATTCTTTTTTTTTTTATGAAATTTATTGACAAATTGGTTTCCATACAACACCCAGTGCTCATCCCAAAAGGTGCCCTCCTCAATACCCATCACCCACCCTCTCCTCCCTCCCACCCCCCATCAACCCTCAGTTTGTTCTCAGTTTTTAAGTCTCTTATGCTTTGGCTCTCTCCCATTCTAACCTCTTTTTTTTTTTTTCCTTCCCCTCCCCCATGGGTTCCTGTGAAGTTTCTCAGGATCCACATAAGAGTGAAACCATATGGTATCTGTCTTTCTCTGTATGGCTTATTTCACTTAGCATCACACTCTCCAGTTCCATCCACGTTGCTACAAAAGGCCATATTTCATTCTTTCTCATTGCCACGTAATATTCCATTGTGTATATAAACCACAATTTCTTTATCCATTCATCAGTTGATGGACATTTAGGCTCTTTCCATAATTTGGCTATTGTTGAGAGTGCTGATATGAACATTGGGGTACAAGTGGCCCTTTGCATCAGTGCTCCTGTATCCCTTGGATAAATTCCTAGCAGTGCTATTGCTGGGTCATAGGGTAGGTCTATTTTTAATTTTCTGAGGAACCTCCACACTGCTTTCCAGAGCGGCTGCACCAATTTGCATTCCCACCAACAGTGCAAGAGGGTTCCCGTTTCTCCACATCCTCGCCAGCATCTATAGTCTCCTGATTTGTTCATTTTGGCCACTCTGACTGGCGTGAGGTGATACCTGAGTGTGGTTTTGATTTGTATTTCCCTGATAAGGAGCGACGCTGAACATCTTTTCATGTGCCTGTTGGCCATCCGGATGTCTTCTTTAGAGAAGTGTCTATTCATGTTTTCTGCCCATTTCTTCACTGGGTTATTTGTTTTTTGGGTGTGGAGTTTGGGGAGCTCTTTATAGATTTTGGATACTAGCCCTTTGTCCGATATGTCATTTGCGAATATCTTTTCCCATTCTGTTGGTTGCCTTTTAGTTTTGTTGGTTGTTTCCTTTGCTGTGCAGAAGCTTTTTATCTTCATAAGGTCCCAGTAATTCACTTTTGCTTTTAATTCCCTTGCCTTTGGGGATGTGTCGAGTAAGAGATTGCTACGGCTGAGGTCAGAGAGGTCTTTTCCTGCTTTCTCCTCTAAGGTTTTGATGGTTTCCTGTCTCACATTTAGGTCCTTTATCCATTTTGAGTTTATTTTTGTGAATGGTGTGAGAAAGTGGTCTAGTTTCAACCTTCTGCATGTTGCTGTCCAGTTCTCCCAGCACCATTTGTTAAAGAGGCTGTCTTTTTTCCATTGGATGTTCTTTCCTGCTTTGTCAAAGATGAGTTGGCCATACGTTTGTGGGTCTAGTTCTGGGGTTTCTATTCTATTCCATTGGTCTATGTGTCTGTTTTGGTGCCAATACCATGCTGTCTTGATGATGACAGCTTTGTAGTAGAGGCTAAAGTCTGGGATTGTGATGCCTCCTGCTTTGGTCTTCTTCTTCAAAATTCCTTTGGCTACTCGGGGCCTTTTGTGGTTCCATATGAATTTTAGGATTGCTTGTTCTAGTTTCGAGAAGAATGCTGGTGCAATTTTGATTGGGATTGCATTGAATGTGTAGATAGCTTTGGGTAGTATTGACATTTTGACAATATTTATTTTTCCAATCCATGAGCAGGGAATGTCTTTCCATTTCTTTAAATCTTCTTCAATTTCCTTCATAAGCTTTCTATAATTTTCAGCATACAGATCCTTTACATCTTTGGTTAGATTTATTCCTAGGTATTTTATGCTTCTTGGTGCAATTGTGAATGGGATCAGTTTCTTTATTTGTCTTTCTGTTGCTTCATTGTTAGTGTATAAGAATGCAACTGATTTCTGTACATTGATTTTGTATCCTGCAACTTTGCTGAATTCATGTATCAGTTCTAGCAGACTTTTGCTAGAGTCTATCGGATTTTCCATGTATAATATCATGTCATCTGCAAAAAGCGAAAGCTTGACTTCATCTTTGCCAATTTTGATGCCTTTGATTTCCTTTTGTTGTCTAATTGCTGATGCTAGAACTTCCAGCACTATGTTAAACAGCAGCGGTGAGAGTGGACATCCTTGTCGTGTTCCTGATCTCAGGGAAAAAGCTCTCAGTTTTTCCCCGTTGAGGATGATGTTAGCTGTGGGCTTTTCATAAATGGCTTTTATGATCTTTAAGTATGTTCCTTCTATCCCGACTTTCTCAAGGGTTTTTATTAAGAAAGGGTGCTGGATTTTGTCGAAGGCCTTTTCTGCATCGATTGACAGGATCATATGGTTCTTCTCTTTTTTTTTGTTAATGTGATGTATCACGTTGATTGATTTGCGAATGTTGAACCAGCCCTGCATCCCAGGAATGAATCCCACTTGATCATGGTGAATAATTCTTTTTATATGCCATTGAATTCGATTTGCTAGTACCTTATTGAGAATTTTTGCATCCATATTCATCAGGGATATTGGCCTGTAGTTCTCTTTTTTTATTGGGTCTCTGTCTGGTTTAGGAATCAAAGTAATACTGGCTTCATAGAATGAGTCTGGAAGTTTTCCTTCCCTTTCTATTTCTTGGAATAGCTTGAGAAGGATAGGTATTATCTCTGCTTTAAACGTCTGGTAGAACTCCCCTGGGAAGCCATCTGGTCCTGGACTCTTATTTGTTGGGAGATTTTTGATAACCGATTCAATTTCTTCACTGGTTATGGGTCTGTTCAAGCTTTCTATTTCCTCCTGATTGAGTTTTGGAAGAGTGTGGTTGTTCAGGAATTTGTCCATTTCTTCCAGGTTGTCCAGTTTGTTGGCATATAATTTTTCATAGTATTCCCTGATAATTGTTTGTATCTCTGAGGGATTGGTTGTAATAATTCCATTTTCATTCATGATTTTATCTATTTGGGTCATCTCCCTTTTCTTTTTGAGAAGCCTGGCTAGAGGTTTGTCAATTTTGTTTATTTTTTCAAAAAACCAACTCTTGGTTTCGTTGATCTGCTCTACAGTTTTTTTAGTTTCTATATTGTTTATTTCTGCCCTGATCTTTATTATTTCTCTTCTTCTGCTGGGCTTAGGCTGCCTTTGCTGTTCTGCTTCTAGTTCCTTTAGGTGTGCTGTTAGATTTTGTATTTGGGATTTTTCTTGTTTCTTGAGATAGGCCTGGATTGCAATGTATTTTCCTCTCAGGACTGCCTTTGCTGCGTCCCAAAGCGTTTGGATTGTTGTATTTTCATTTTCGTTTGTTTCCATATATTTTTTAATTTCTTCTCTAATTGCCTGGTTGACCCACTCATTCGTTAGTAGGGTGTTCTTTAACCTCCATGCTTTTGGAGGTTTTCCAGACTTTTTTCTGTGGTTGATTTCAAGCTTCATAGCATTGTGGTCTGAAAGTAAGCATGGTATAATTTCAATTCTTGTAAACTTATGAAGGGCTGTTTTGTGACCCAGTATATGATCTATCTTGGAGAATGTTCCATGTGCACTCGAGAAGAAAGTATATTCTGTTGCTTTGGGATGCAGAGTTCTACATATATCTGTCAAGTCCATCTGATCCAATGTCTCATTCAGGGCCCTTGTTTCTTTATTGACCGTGTGTCTAGATGATCTATCCATTTCTGTAAGTGGTGTATTAAAGTCTCCTGCAATTACCACATTCTTATCAATAAGGTTGCTTATGTTTATGAGTAATTGTTTTATATATTTGGGGGCTCCGGTATTCGGTGCATAGACATTTATAATTGTTAGCTCTTCCTGATGGATAGACCCTGTAACTATTATATAATGTCCTTCTTCATCTCTTGTTACAGCCTTTAATTTAAAGTCTAGTTTGTCTGATATAAGTATGGCTACTCCAGCTTTCTTTTGGCTTCCAGTCGCATGATAAATAGTTCTCCATCCCCTCACTCTCAATCTAAAGGTGTCCTCAGGTCTAAAATGAGTCTCTTGTAGACAGCAAATAGATGGGTCTTGTTTTTTTATCCATTCTGATACCCTATGTCTTTTGGTTGGTGCATTTAATCCATTTACATTCAGTGTTATTATAGAAAGATACGGGTTTAGAGTCATTGTGATGTCTGTACGTTTTATGCTTATAGTGATGTCTCTGGGACTTTGTCTCACAGGGTCCCCCTTAGGATCTCTTGTAGGGCTGGTTTAGTGGTGACAAATTCCTTCAGTTTTTGTTTGTTTGGGAAGACCTTTATCTCTCCTTCTATTCTAAATGACAGACTTGCTGGATAAAGGATTCTTGGCTGCATATTTTTTCTGTCTAGCACCCTGAAAATCTCGTGCCAATTCTTTCTGGCCTGCCAAGTTTCAAAAGAGAGATCAGTCACGAGTCTTATAGGTCTCCCTTTATATGTGAGGGCACGTTTACCCCTTGCTGCTTTCAGAATTTTCTCTTTATCCTTGTATTTTGCCAGTTTCACTATGATATGTCGTGCAGAAGATCGATTCAAGTTACGTCTGAAGGGAGTTCTCTGTGCCTCTTGGATTTCGATGCCTTTTTCCTTCCCCAGTTCAGGGAAGTTCTCAGCTATTATTTCTTCAAGTACCCCTTCAGCACCTTTCCCTCTCTCTTCCTCCTCTGGGATACCAATTATGCGTATATTATTTCTTTTTAGTGTATCACTTAATTCTCTAATTTTCCCCTCAGACTCCTGGATTTTTTTATCTTTTTCTCAGCTTCCTCTTTTTCCATAACTTTATCTTCTAGTTCACCTATTCTCTCCTCTGCCTCTTCAAGCCGAGCTGTGGTGGTTTCCATTTTGTTATGCATTTCGTTTAAAGCGTTTTTCAGCTCCTCGTGACTGTTCCTTAGTCCCTTGATCTCTGTAGCAAGAGATCCTCTGCTGTCCTCTATACTGTTTTCAAGCCCAGCGATTAATTTTATGACTATTATTCTAAATTCACTTTCTGTTATGTTATTTAAGTCCTTTTTGATCAGCTCATTAGCTGTTGTTATTTCCTAGAGATTCTTCTGAGGGGAGTTCTTCCGCTTGGTCATTTTGGATAGTCCCTGGCGTGGTGAGGACCTGCAGGGCACTTCCCCGGTGCTGTGGTGTATAACTGGAGTTGGTGGGCGGGGCCGCAGTCAGACCTGATGTCTGCCCCCAGCCCACCGCTGGGGCCACAGTCAGACTGGTGTGTGCCTTCTCTTCCCCTCTCCTAGGGGCGGGATTCACTGTGGGGTGGTGTGGCTCGTCTGGGCTACTTGCACCCTGCCAGGCTTGTGATGCTGGGGATCTGGCGTATTAGCTGGGGTGGGTAGGCAAGGTGCTCGGGGGCAGGAGGGGCAGGCTTAGATCGCTTCTCCTTAGGTGATCCACTTCAGGAGGGGCCCTGTGGCAGCGGGAGGGAGTCAGATCCGCTGCCGGAGGTTTGGCTCCGCAGAAGCGCAGAGTTGGGTGTTTGCGCGGAGCAAGTTCCCTGGCAGGAACCAGTTCCCTTTGGGATTTCGGCTGGGGGATGGGCAGGGAGATGGCGCTGGCGAGCGCCTTTGTTCCCCACCAAACTGAGCTCTGTTGTCAGGGGGCTCAGCAGCTCTCCCTCCCTTTGTCCTCCAGCCTTCCCGCTTTCCGAGCAGAGCTGTTAACTTATGACCTCCCAGACGCTAAGTCGCGCTTGTTGTGGGAGCACAGTCCGTCAGGCCCCTCCGCTTTTGCAAGCCAGACTCGGGGGCTCTGCTTGGCCGGCGAGCCGCCCCTCGCCCCGGCTCCCTCCCGCCAGTCCGTGGAGCGCGCACCACCTCGCCGCCCTTCCTACCCTCTTCCGTGGGCCTCTCGTCTGCGTTTGGCTCCAGCGACTCCGTTCTGCTAATCCTCTGGTGGTTTTCTGGGTTATTTAGGCAGGTGTAGGTGGAATCTAAGTGATCAGCAGGATGTGCGGTGAGCCCAGCGTCCTCCTAAGCCGCCATCTTGCCGCCCATCCCACGAGAATAAATTCTTAAAAGGACATTGGGTAGGTCAACATAGATGACTATTTGAAATATTTTTTAATGTACAGTGCAAAGTTATCCTCTAGAAAGTTTGGGTCATTTTATGTTTCCCCTACAAGTAAATGAGAATACTTATTTCCTTGAATACTTACTAGAGTTAAGGAATGGGATTAAAACAATATGTCAAATTTCACTTCCTGAGATTTCATATGCTTTAGGTAGTGGAAAAAAGCCAGGGTGCATCCTTTGTTTGGAAGGCACTGTTTAACTACAGTTTGCCCAAGTGTGAAATGCCAGATTTCCTTAAATCAAGTTACCTAATCTCTTGACATTAACAAATATTAGCATTTTAAGACCTGTTTTGAAATTAAGACAAAAGCAAACATCATTGCTAATGTACATCTGAGAGAGGAAGGAGAAAGAAACCATGGAAACCAGCAGAGGAATTAAAATGGCAACTAAGAATTAGGCACCAGAATAGAACCAGCAATAGGCCAGATGAGGATTTTAATTAGAACTGATTTGACAAGAATTATAAGGTGTTCCTTTGCAGTTTTCTTTTTTTCTTTTTTTTTTTTTTTCTCTTTTGGTCATGCTTTTTAGGAAGCCTTGATAAATCTTACCTCCACTGTACTTTTGCTTCTAATAAAACTCCTTAAAAATACCACAGGCATTTACTACACACAAACACAGCTCAGTTTTTAGGCCACAGGATGGCACTCTGGGTGCATATAAATGATGAAGTGCCACTCTTCCCCCTGGAAAAAAAGGCTCTCTGTCCCTAGGGAGGTTCTGACAGACATGACTCCTAGTCTTAACTCTAAGTCCAGCACCTATCCATGGGAGGAGTTTATAGTGACTAAGATTTCTCCAGAGAAGCCTAAGACTTCTCTCAGGTGTTTGTCTCCATACATCCAACACTGGCAAAGCACTTTCAAGAACACCTAACCTGTTAACCTTCTCATTTCCTTGAAGGTTACACTTACGGGGAGAGAATTTTCTTCACAGAAAGCAGCTATATCCCCGAGATGAACACCTCAGGAAATGTAACCACTTCAATGCATATGGATCACATGGTTAAAATGCATTTCCATATGGTTGACAGTTCCAAGCACCAAAAATAGCAGTGTTGTTTTTCTTTAAATATAATTAATATTCCGTTGTGTGGGAGTGAGGTTAACATGTGTTAAATGCAGTTGCAGGTAAAACATACAGAGATTTTTACCCATATTTGGACAAATGAAGTTGTCCTTATTATTATAGTTATCATCCTTATTATTGTTTATCATTAAAATGTGATGTAAAAAGAAAAGTATCCTCAAGCTTTACATGTTGGCCTCTGATATAGTCATCAGAACATTAAAACACATAAAAGATGACATAAGTCCTTGGAAGACAAAGTGCATTTAACCAAATCTTTAGTAAACTATAAATAACGGTAAAAATATTTAGATTGAAATTACAATAATGATTTACACTGATGGCACAAAAAAGGAAGAAGTTGTCAGGCAAGCCATGGGACTGGTGAGTGGATGACAAGGAGATACTGTGGGTACAAAGTGAACTCCAGTCAAGGAGTTATCACAAAATAAATCAAAATTTAAAATATGACAAAATGACAAGAAGCCTTGAAAGCCAAGCTAAGGTTTCTTTAAGACATGATTCAGACACAGAATGAAGGCTTTGGGAAGGGAGGGACATTGTGTGATGGAGATACTGTTTTAAGATCAAGCAGGTGTCTGTGCAGAAAAAACTGAATTAGGAAAAAAAAAGGTAAAGCATAGAGACTGAACGCATGGAGGTGTGTTAGAAGGATCCTGCAGTTGACTAATGTAACAAGAACTCAGGCAACAGTGGGTCAGAGGAAATGGAGAAAAATCTGCAGGTTAGAGAGATACTGGGAGAAATATGGACTGTCCAGACTAGGTGACTAAGTGACACTGGCAATGCAGCCTTCAAAATCGCAACTTCAGATATCCCAGCATCTGAATGAACACAACCTCCAATCCTGTCAGCCCAGTACAATAATTATCTGAGCTGATCTCCAAGGACTCATTTTTCTTCTTCTGTAGTCCCCTCCAGGCTTCATTCCTTTTCCTGCTCCACCAGAACAATATCCTCAGAAATATCCTCAGTTCCTTTGCCCCTCAATTTAGTTGGCAAAACCCTGGATGAACCCACCAGCCATCAGGTTTTTCCCACCCCTACTGCATCCATGCAGATTGATAATGATGGGTCTTTCCCAACGAGACAGGAGGATATAGGTATAAATCCATGAGGCATGGCCTTAAATTATCCAGAAATTTTACTTTGCTATGTTCCACCTCCACCCTCAGCAGCTATGGTAAGCATTTTCACATGCCCCTCCTTACTTTCATCTGATAATCTTGCTTCACTCCCTTTAAGAATCTCTGGAAACTGTGAGATGGGAAATTCATCTCAAATCTAGATACTAACTGGGTCTACACCCATTTTTTTTCTGCCCTTTCATTACGATGGGGAAAATTTTCTTCCTCTCATTAAATGATATAACTACCACATGTGCACAGGATCTGAGTCCTATTCCTTCTGAAAGATGTCTCTTTTGTATTTTTGGTCTCATACTCTATAACTGATAGTTCTCATTCACACATAAACATAATTTAGAATATCACTCATTTAATTGTCAAAGTTTTTATGAGTATCTGCTACGTATCAGGTGTTCTATGAGTCAGGAATAGATCAATTAAAAAAAAAAAACATACCAAAAGAATCGCATGAAGTTCTAGACTTTGCTAATGCTAATTTGAGTTTCATCTCAAAACAAATAAAACAAAACATAAAAATAAAACAATCTAAGTCCCATTTCTACACAGTCTTCTTCAGTGACCAACCATTACTCTGTTCCATTTCTAGAAAAACTTCTTCAGAGCTGTGTACATATAATGTCCCCACTTTTTCACTTTGCAATCACTAGCAAACCACTCCAATCTTGCTCCTGTTCCCATCAGTCCACTAAAACTACTCCAACTGAGGTCTGAAAAGATATCGTGTTGTCAAATCCAACCATTGCTTTTCAGTCCTCATCTCATTTGACCCCTTGGCAGCATTTGATTGTGCTGTCAATGCTTTGTTCTCAAAGTATGCGTCTTTTGACTTCTGTTATACTGTACTCTTGCTGGGATTCTTCCAGCTCCTTAATTATGACACTGTATATAATTCTCTCTGTGTGAGCAATGATCGTCTTTCTCTTAGTCTGCCTATATGCCTCCACTCTTCAGGACTCAGCTTACATATCACTTCTTCCAAGAAGTCTTTTCTATCCAATGGATAATGTGAACTTCAATTTTTATTTCATGTTACCCTATTTTTTTCCTTCCAGAACCTTTGTCACAAATTTGTATATGTGCAAATTATTTACTGTTTGTAAGGGACAAAACTGTAAAAAAAAAAAAATTAGCATTATATGCCAATCTTATATTGCCAATCTAATAATGGCACCGTATACAATTATATACCTAGTGCCTGATATACAGTAAATAGTAGCAGAATAAATGGACTAGCTACTTTGCTCCCTTTGTATTGAACCATGTTTGAAATTGAATGAGACAGAGTCAAAAGTAACTTCTTGTCTTTCAGAGTGGATAATAATGAAAAGTTAGATGAAGTTCATAGTGCAGGAAAATTTCAAAGTGGACTAGTTCTAGGAGGAAATAACGTGATCCACTGGGGGACATGTTTAAGTTATCATTGGAACATCCAAAGGAAAGATATAGCACACTCATGGAGACACATGACTTCTTCATATCCATTCGACCCCTTTCCCATTATATAGAAGCCATAATACTTAGTGGTTTGACCTCTCCTCAAGCAGTAAGCAACTTATGTTACTTTCATTCTCTCTTATCAGGGATTTGTTTGTGAGTCCAGATCTAAGCCAGTTGGTACAATACATTCAGTGACAATAGGGATTGGTTCAGGAATGAACATGAGGCCCAACCAATATAGAAAGACATGAAGAGGTTTCTTACGACATATGGGAACAGTTTTCTTGTTCAAGGAAAGTAAGAAGAGATGTGTCCTTTATCCCATTGAGCATAAAGGAGGAAGTATGTGGCCCTAACTGCTACTATTGATTATTCCATGTACAGCCAAAGGAAAGCCATACTTGGGGAAAAGCCAACGTATGGATAGCAAAGCAAAAGATAGAAAAAAACTGGCTTCCTGATTACACCATGAATGGCTGGGTCAACAAACCCAGAAGCTTCCTAGCTCTGCTATTTCCTATTATGACCCCATAAAAGTATGGATAAATTATATACATAATTCTTTATCTTTTTTGGGAGTGAAAACTTCTTACCTGATACACATAAAACAAGGGCTGTGGAAAATGAGTGAGAGTCAACCTAAGAAAATGGACAAGTTCACTGAAAGAGCAACATCACTGTAAAAAAAAAAAGGAGGAATGAAGCAACAAATGTATTATTTGTATTATCTATAAAGAAATGATTAATGATTAGAAAAAATAGTATAAATGGGGACAAATAGGGTAAAAAACAAAAGCCACCTATCAAAGTCACTTAGTTATCTATCCTGTTCCTTACAGGAGTATTGTTGGTCATACTAATCATATCAGTACAATAATATGTAAGAGAAGCCCCAGTGTCAGGTTTGTGAAAATGTATTTTTAGAGAGAAACTTCAATAAAATTCTAAAAAGGAATATTACAAATTAGTTCATTAATTTACCCCTTAATAAATATGATATAACTTTGCATGCAGTTCTCAACTGTTTTACCAGGATCTTCCTAGTACTGGGTCTAAGCAACACATCTGACCTCACATTACTCACAGACTTCTAGTAGAGGAAACAGACTAACAAAAGGTACACCACAGTCTGGTTAATCCTGTTAAATGGAGGCAGGGGTACTGTCACTATGGCAACTACACTACCCAATGTTAATGGAGGTGGGCTAGGTGAGGCAACGTAGGGAAAGAATGCCTGAACTTTATGTCTAAGGAAGAGTAAGAGTAAGAGTAATCAGGCAAAGGAGAAAGCAAATTCTTGGCAGAAGGAACAAACCTAGAGGATTGAGAAATGCATCATGACATAGCTCTTGAGGATGAAGTGTGACTCTTGCATCCTGACCTGAATTGTACCTCTGTGGTTGAAAACAGTGCTCTTACATAGTGTCCCCTCAGTCTATAAGAGGCCAATCAGCCCATTCCAAATTGGAAAATAAATGGAAAGTGTCTATTAGCCATGATGTTGTAGATTACCATTTACGGTTAGATAAATGAACACAAGATACCCTGAAGATACCAGATCTGTTTGTTTTCATTTTGAAAGGCAATGACTCAGATACCATTTTCTCTGGGATTTATCTCATCTGCTTATAGGAAAACCTATAGACTCAGGCGCATAAGGCCATTGCTCTGTTTATGAACCAAGTATGCAAATACTGCTATCTAATTACATTGTATACACCTCAATACAATGCACAATGGGCCCCCAGAAAGGTTTCTCTCAGAATATCTAATTATAAGTAAATAGCAGTCTCTTATTTTCTAAAATAGAAACTGAGCAGCAGAAAAGCAACTTTTATCTGTGATCAAAAACATCTTTTCCTGATCAGTGGAGTGAGAATCCAAACAAGTTGACTATTTTGAATTCTTCACAGGCTTCTGATATGTTAAGACAATCTGCTATCCTGATTCTTATTATTTCAGTTGCTCTCTTTCTTGTGCCTAGGGAATCAGGAGGGAAGGCCAGTTTGCCTAGTCGTTTCATGGAAGGAAGTGTCCACTTTACAAAGGTAGCTGTGCTATGCATGTAAACACAAGCAGATCCTGGCCATCAGTGGCACAGGAAAAAAATCTCCCTTGCAAATCACAGAGGCTGAATAATTCACAATCTCCCTCAATAGCTAATTCTTGTCTTCAGAGTATTCCAATTTTGGAGAAACTCTCCTTCAGGTCTAATCCAAGTCTATCTTCATGGAAAATAACTTCCTATAGTATCAGGGAAGCTAAAGAAAATATTCTGTGTGGTGAGATTCAAGGGCGGGTAACTGAGTTCTTGTCTCCAAAATATCTCTCCTACTAATAGGACCTCAAATCTATGGATTGTAAGATATACTATTACTTTGCAAATGACTAATAAAAAATATTGGCAATCAAACTACGGACAAATGCCTTATCATTTAATTTATTAACTTAGTGAAAGAGCTCTTAAGACTTATGTAGACATAGATTTTGATTGTATTATTATTTTGTGGAAAATATAAAACAAATTCCTAATGCTTCTTTATATATGGAATCTCACGCTTCAATTTTTCTTTTTTTTTTTTCTTTTTTTTCTTTTTTTGGTTAGAGTTATAAATATCTGTGTTTTATCACAAGTAGGTATTCTCTATGCTGGAAATCTGATGATTCAGCATTTCCTAAAACAAAGTTCCACATAGTCTTTGTGATTTTCCTCTAAACTGTTGACAACTATTCTCTAAGTTCTATTGTTGATGCTTTCTTGATCTTAGGTTTAAATGGGAGGTTATTAGGGCTGCCTGGGTGGCTCAGTTGGTTAAGCATCTGACTCTGGATTTAAGTTCAGGTTATGATCTCACAGGTTCATGAGATAGAGCCCCACATCAGACTGCACTGACAGTGCAGAGCCTGCTTGGGATTCTTTCTCTCTGCCCCTCTCTCACTCGTGCTTTCTCTCTTTTTCTCAAAATAAATAAATAGACTTTAAGAAAATGGACTCCATTAAAAAATAGATGAAATAAATGGGAGATTATTAAACAACTAAGACAAATCTTTTTTAAAATGTTCACTAAATGTCAAGTTGCTGCTTTTAAAATACAGATAGCAATTAAACTCAATCTATATTACTGATAATGCACATGACCTGACTGAATTTTGCTCATAATTCAGGTTTATTTAAATTACAGTTAAGAACTTGTAGCATAATATTAGTTTCAGGTGTACAAGACTTGATCGAAGTTTTTACTATGTGTATGCAATGACATTTCCATTATTATGGTCTCTTGCCAAGAGTGATTGAATGCAGTTATCAACTGTTTCAGGGATATTAAAATGTAAAAAATATAAACTTCTTAAAATTGATGAAATATGGACCTCCCAATGGAAGCTATTTATTCATTTATCTATTCACTCATTCAGTCATTAAAAATTATATTTATTGGGGCGCCTGGGTGGTGCAGTCAGTTAAGCGTCCGACTTCAGCCAGGTCACAATCTCGCGGTCCGTGAGTTCGAGCCCCCCGTCGGGCTCTGGGCTGATGGCTCAGAGCCTGGAGCCTGTTTCTGATTCTGTGTCTCCCTCTCTCTCTGCCCCTCCCCCGTTCATGCTCTGCCTCTCTCTGTCCCAAAAATAAATAAAAACGTTGAAAAAAAATTAAAAAAAAAATTATATTTATTGAGCATCTACCATGTGACAGGCACGTGGATAAGGATCACAAAATGAGGAAGTGAATGGACTGGTTTCTCTAATCAGAAACTGAGAAAATAATGGATCTAAAATTACATACTGTTAGAGTTTATGACCTAATCATAAATGGGAGTTCCTAGTTTCTCACAAGGTATTTGTTAATGAAGAAAAATCCTGGGAATTACAAGAGAAACTTTTGCTATCCTGCCAACATGCAATTTAACCCTAATGGGAGAAACAATAGATAGGTTTCTGGAAATAAATAGATATATTAATCTTAGATAATGTTTACTTAGGGCAGAGAAAGATAAGACCAGACAAAACTAAGTAGGCCAAGGCATTTCTGCACTTGGATTGAGAAAAAGAGTATAAAAGTAGAGGTAGGCTGGGTGAGAGACATGTTAATACCACCCATTTGGGGCTATGGAAAGGGGCTGAGGGCATCTTCACTTCTCTCTGGACATTCTTAAAACTTTTGTGAGCTTCCCAAATTCTATAAATTTCTTGCCTAGATATCATATATGGACACTCAATCCCTATCTCATACATATCCCTGGATTTGGCACATCTGCCTGCTTCATGCTGTATTATACTATCACCAAAGAATCGTCAAATGGAACTCCTCAAAGAATTCTAAAAAGTAATCCAAACATCAGATTGTTTTAGAAATAGGGAAACCAGGGCCCAGAGACAGAATGCAAATAGAAAAAAAAAGTAGTCCACTGTATTCCTGTCATATATTCTTTTCTGACAATGGAGACATTCAATTTTTACACCTCCAGCATCTTCCAGCCACTGATTCAATGACATCTCTGTGTCAGATTTCTAAGAATGATAGTAAGTTCCCATAGAAGACATAACTTCCACAATTTGTGGTTCATTGAGTTAAACAGCTTAAAATACATACACATTCACATGTGCATACACACATATATCATTCCTATATGTTAAGTACTGCCTTGGAATTAGATGTATGAAAGACATAATAATGATATTCTTCTTCCTCTTACAGATTGCATTCTCCACAGAGAGAGGAGAGCATGCCAAAAGTCCATGTAATCATTACAATGTGGATAAGGTACCATTCAGAGATGATCTCAGAAATTCAGAGATGATCTCAGAGAGGAGGAGATGCCTGAGCAAAGATAATTAAGAGTTTATTCTATAAGGTAGAAAGGTTGGTGCAATGAATATCTTGATTTGGCCTAGTTAGTGGCCCTTCCTCCTACATCTGAAACAGCAATTTCAATTTCCTGAGAGACCTCACCACTCCCTCACTTGTATTCCATGTGATTCACCCCACCCTTGATTTGGAGCCACACATATGACCCAGGTCTCACCCATCGGAGTGAGGTCCCAATCAGGTCATTGACCTGACCAGAAGATTGGTTTAGTAATGGATGAAGAAGTTAGTCATACAAATGAGACCTGAATCTGGGACTTTTACTAAAATAAGTGAGAATAAAAGCAATCTCTCTTTCAGCTGGTGTTACCAATAGAATAGACTATAATATGGAGCAGATGGCAGCCATCTTGTAATCATGAGGAAGAGCTTCTCTGAGAATGGAACCATTACAAAGGAAAGCAGGACTGACAGATGGAGAGTGAAGTCAACACCTGATAAAAATCATTACAGTATCTGGATACAGCTGTACTATGTCTACCTCAAATTTTTCAGCTGTGTGAGTTGTTTCCCTCTTTTACTAAAGCCAGACTGAGTTGTACTCTGTTTTCTGCATACAAAGGACTCCTAATGGTGGGTGTGGGTAGGCAATGCTCATAAGAAGAGATGGATTTTGGGGGCCAGAGGGTAGAGTGTTATGGGCTGAATTATTTCCCTCAAAATTCATATGTTGAAATCTTAGCTCCCAGTACTTCAGAGTGTGACTATATTTGGAGATAGCGTGTTTAGCTTGGAGATTAAACTTAAATGAAGTCATTGGAGTGGACCCTAATCCAACATGACTGGTGTCTTTATAAGAAGAGGAGATGATGACACAGACATGCACACAGAGAAGGCCATAAAAAGACACAGGGAGAAAGTGGCATCTCTCAGCCAAGGACAGAGGCCCTCCAAGGAAACCAACCATATTGACACCTTGGACTTCTAGCCTCCAGACTGTGAGGAAATCAATTTCTGTTGTTTAAGCCCCCTAGTATGTAGTACTTTGTTAATGGCACCCTAGCAAACTAATAGAGGCCAGCTCCTGGGAAGAAAGAATGTCAAAGATAAAGGACAAGGATTGTCAAAATGGGTACATTTAGAAAGACTGAGGTAGAGAGGAAATAATGTAAAGTATGTTCAAGTGGACACAAAGAGGGAAAGGGGCATATGTCAGCTTCATCACGATTTTGTTCTGTCTCATTCTCTCTTCTTTCACATATAATCTCTTTGTCCATGATGGAGAACAAGCCACACTGCTTAGTCTTTAGACATTGTGACTCAAGTCTTCAAACAGTTAGTTGTTTTGAAATGTTTCATGACCCACTTCTGCTAAATATAATCAGTCCTTCCTGCTAAGTTTATGGAATAAGCCCCTTTCACAAGGGCCCCGCGATTGTGATGTGCAGTCTGATAGAAGTCTGGCATTTTCAAGTTGGTCTCTTCAAGTAGCCTGGCTTCTAAGAATTGGGTTATTGTTGATTTTTGCTAAAATGGTTTGTGGCTCTATTTTGTCTGTGCACAACAGAGTACTGATGAAACAAAGTATAGTGTGGCCTTTAAATGATGACAAAAAAGCCTCAGTTTTTGAACTTTCAAAAACCTCCCAGCCTCAAAAACATGTTCTTCACTGTTACCATAATGAAGTCCTCTAGCTCCGGGAGTTAGAAGAAGAGTAAAAGTGAAGGGTGATCCAAAAGCTAGAGGAAGAGAAAGAAGAAACTTCCGTTCAAAACAGATTTTTAAAATCTGTTTAAAATTGTATTTGTTTGCCCTTAGCCTGGGTGTGAGGACTCATTATGGACTAAATTCCTCATGTTTCATCTGGATACACAGAGACAGAGCTAGGGCTGTAGCTCGAGGGAACCAGTCTCCTGTGTTATTTCCAGCTCTCCACTTGTTAAAGTTAGGCCAATGCTATTTTCTCGGCACCGAGTTCTATCAGAGACGTTTAAAGTGCTCTTTACTAGCTTGATAGAAAGCATCTGGGCATTCTTGAGTGTTTTCATGGATTTTTACCCATGCTCATAAAAAAACCATAAGGTTCTTTAAAAAAAAAACACCATTTCACTTCCTGATATAATTGTTTATTAATTTTCAGATCACTCTATAAATCATGTCCTTCATATGAGGCTGTCATGCACATTCAAACTTCTACATAGTAAACAAAAACAAAAACAAAATGCCCCCCCCCCAAAAAAAACAACTTAGAAATTATGTTTCTGTCTCATAGTCATTGATGCTAGCTTTCAATTTTGCCAGAGATATTTTCTTCTGAGTCACTATAAAAACAACTCCTTCTAAATGCTTTTTATACTTAGGAAAAAATGAAATCAAGTGCGTTCTTATCATAATAAGTGAATGTATTATATGTTAACAAGCATTTTCTCATTTTTATAATGGAAAAAATTGTTAAGCACTATTTCACTCTCCTTAATTGTAATCAAGAAGATTTGCTTTCAGACTGACATACAATAAACTCCCTGGTTAACAGCAGTCAACCCAAGGTGAGGTTGAAATCCCTGGGAACATGCTGACCCTCTCTTCATAAGTGCATGTCATTCTATAGATAGGTCAGGGCTTTATGGCCTCCCTAAAATATATATTTCCAACTGGTTTCCTGCTTGATAGTTTCAGACACTGAACTATAAATGGAAAAAGAAAAAAGAAGAACAAGAAGGAGGAGGAAGACAACGACGATGAGGGGGACGAGGAAGGGGGGACATTATTTTGGTAAAATCCACAGTTGCACATACAATGATACAACCTTCTATTTATAAATAAAGTTTCAGTAAATTTGCAGGAGCATGCAGCCAGCTGCAGCTATACCAACTTTTAGAAAAATATTTATCTAATTCCTGCACAAACAGCAAGGTCAGGCTTTTCTTTTTCTTTTTCTCTCTTTCTTTCTTTCTTTCTTTCTTTTTATGTTCCACCTTCTCTATCAGGCTTCCAACCTCAGAGCCAGCCAATGGTGATCTCTCTCCCCAAGTTCCTGGAGTATTTATTCTTGCCACCACTGGTTGGCACTTAGCATATGCTAACAAACTTTGTCAATTATCTTTTTTACATACATGGCCTGTTTGTCCAAATAGCAGACTCTCCTTGACCGTAAAGGCAGTATCTTAGAATGTTTTCCATCTCCAGCACACAGCAATGTGTTTTGCTAGAGTAGTTTCAACATACGTTTTTGGATGATGGTGGTGATGATGCAGTCAAGGAGAGGCATTATGCAATGTGCCCTGTGACACGAAGACATCTTGAAAATTGCTATAATCTACCATCCAGCTTGGTATGTTGTAGGAAGTTAGCACATGTTTGGTAAGTTTTAAGCAATTTTTCTTCAGTCCAGGTAAGTTGGTATCCAGCTATCGAACTAATTCACACTGCATTTCTGTGTAATTTTATTCCTCTAGGATGTTCTTACTCTTTAAACGCTTCTTAGTGGCTCTCCATCCTGGCTTCATATCTGCATTTGCCTCCAAAGCTTTTTAAAATAAAGGTGGCAGAACCCCACCCAAGATCCAATATACCGAAACAGATGGAGATGGAGATGGGATTCAAAATCTGCATTTAGAAAATACCTCTGCTGATCATTTCGATGTGCAACCAGGTTTGAAAACCATTGAAAACCCCAAACACTATTTCCTTGCCAATATTTGGCCTTTCCTTCCTTTTCTAAACTTTTTTTTCAGACTTTACACATCAATTAAATCATACATGAAATAATGGTTAATGCAAAAAGAGATTAAATGTCTATAATTTGTATGTGAATAAAATATTTAATTAAATATTTAAATCATTAAATGTGAATGAAGCAATAAAATATGTTAATGCAATATTCCTGCATTTCTCACACTGTTTTACAAAAAGATTTAAGGCAGCTTTCAAAACAATTTAGAATAAAACAAACTTTGAGGGAACTGAAGCTGAAGGAATATAAGGGCAGAAAATAAGCATCTACAGAAAGAAGTGAGGGTAATGTTTGCAGACTGAAATGCATAGTGTCCTGTCAAAGGCATAAGGTAGTCCATAAATTCACTTAAGTCTGTGTTTCCTAGAATCCAAAACAAAGAGAGAAACACAGGTTCTGTATAATCTCCATGAAATAAAAGCAGCTCATTTTTCCAGACACTGATGGATCCCTATAAAAAAAAAAAAAAGACAACACTTGGGACGCCTGGGTGGCTCAGTCGGTTGAGCGTCCGACTTCAGCTCAGGTCACGATCTCGCGGTCTGTGAGTTCGAGCCCCGCGGAGGGCTCTGGGCTAATGGCTCAGAGCCTGGAGCCTGCTTCCGATTCTGTGTCTCCCTCTCTCTCTGCCCCTCCCCCATTCATGCTCTGTCTCTCCCTGTCTCAAAAATAAATAAAAACGTTAAAAAAAATTTAAAAATAAAAGACAACACTTGTAGCTGTGATTGCACCTCCCACTGAGTCATTCCTACAGACAATAGTGTTTTTTCTCCCACAATTTATTTTTTCAATTTTTTAATGTTTATTTGAGAGAGACAGAGAGAGAGAGAAAGGGGGGCAGAGAGAGTGAGAGAGAATCCAAAGCAGGCTCCGCACTGTCAGCCCAAATGCTGACGTGGGGCTTGAACCCACGGACTGTGAGATCATAACCTTGTTGACTGTGTTTTTGATAATGATTCATAAAAGTTTAAGACTCTCTTTAAACATGGAGCCTGTTGTGTCAATATTCTCTATGTTTAAGGACATTCACTTGATCATCATCTCTGTAGAGGGATAATTCTGTTCTTTTTATGAAAAATAAAAATTGGGGGCTCCTGAGTGGCTCAGTCGGTTAAGCCTCTCGCTCAGGTCATGATCTCACAGTTTGTGAGTGTGAGCCCTGCATTGGGCTCTGTGCTGACAGCTCAGAGCCTGGAGCCTGTTTCACATTCTGTGTCTCCCTCTCTCTCTGCCCCTCCCTCACTTGCGCTCTGTCTCTGTCTCTCAAAAATGAATAAACGTTAAAGAAATTTTTAAAAAACTGAAACACAAATTGAGACACATGCTGGAGATGCTGAAACTCCATCTCTAGTGGTAATAGGAAAAGAAGGTTCCCTTTGAGTGGGCTAAACTTTTCCTCAGAAAACAGTTCTCAGTCAGCTTTCACACTGGAATAGTGCTTACTGTATAACCTAAAATGCCCTAGAGTTGAGCTATGCACTGCATTTTCCCTTAGATATGAGATTTCAATAAATATTCTACTCTGTTTCCTCTCCTTACTGGCTTTCCAGATAGAAATCTAGAGGTGATGGTCACCTGAAACTAACCTAGAAAACCTAGTCATGTTGTATATGTCTTTCTTTTTTTTTTTATGTTTATTTTTGAGAAAGAGAGAGAGCACGAGCAGGGGAAGGGCAGAGAGGGAGACACAGAATCCGAAGCAGGTTTCAGGCTCTGAGCTGTCAGCACAGAGCATGACACGGGGCTCGAACTCACAAACTGCAAGATGACGACCTGAACCAAAGTCGCATGATCAACTGACAGAGCCACCCAGGCGCCCTTGTATATGTCTTTCTTCAGTGAGTACATTTAACTGAGAGATTAATCCAAAATTATAGGATCTGGATACAGAAACGTGAGCAGCCATAGAGCTGAAGATTCCTGAGGAACTGAAGTTCTGCCTCCCACTATGCAATGGTTGCATGGCCTTGAGCAAATCCATTCCTCCCATACAATGTTAGCGTTTAACTCTATTTCACCATTTTTCTTGGCATTGTTGCTAAAATTAAATGTGAGGATGTCATTAAACATTTTTTGTAATGTATAAAATGCTTGCTAATTACAGGTATTAATTTTTCTTTGGATTCTTTATAAACAACACTAGCACAGAGGCTGAAGAGGAAAACCTGATCTCTTATGAATCAATGGACAGCAGCCCCCTATAAGGTTACACACACACACACACACACACACACACACACACACACACACACACGAGACCTGATTTTCTCCTCTTTCCTCAGTTTTGCACTTGAGTGCCATGTGGTTCTATTTTCATAGTCCTCATGTTACTAGCTCAGTCCTAGGCCTAAAGTCTGAAATATATCACTAACTCCAAAACATTCTTTTCCTGGCTTTTCATTTGCGATATCTGGACATTTATTGTGTGCTTATGATTTGCCACATTGCTCACAGGCACTAACCTTCACATTTGACTTCCCACATAGACAGTAAGTCCCAGGAAGACAGAAGTCACCTATGGGGAGTAACTGCCTCCCCAAACCCTTGCAGAGTGTGGGACACAAAGTAGGCATTCAATAAGGAGATGTAACAGGGTTTCTCATGCATTTGTTCATATAACATTAGTATTATCATTATCCCCATCCTTTAGGTGAAGAAATTGAGGCTCCACGAGCTGGTGTAATTTGGACAAGGTAATGAGGCTAATGTGGCAGAGTTCAGATTTGAACCCACTTCTACAGAGCTCTCATGACCCTATTATGTATTATTTGCCCCTATATGATGTAAACCCTCCAAGAACTCAGGGGCCCCTTGTGCAGCTAGGGTTTCGTGTGTCATGCATCAATTCTTATTTGTGATGAGATAATCTAGTTGGATTTATATGTATGAGCAGTAAGTAAAATAACCTTATAAAGTGTACAGTCTTTAAAAGAAAAATTTTGTATTGCCTACTGTGTTCTTGTGCATATTAGCTGAAATGTTCACAAATCGGTTCTTCACTCCCTTGTTACTAAAAGAAAGAATCTAAAAAAGAAAAAGAAAAAAGAAAAAGCAGGGGGGTGACTGGGTGGCTCAGTCAGTTAAGCATCTGATTCTGGACTTAGGCTCAGGTCATGATCTGACAGTATGTGAGTTCAAGCCCGGCATTGGGCTCTGCATTGACAGTGCAGAGCCTGGCTGGGATTCTCTTTCTTTTCTCTCTCTGCTCCTCCCTTGCTCTCTCACACACATGTGTGTGTGCATGCTCGCTCTCTCTCTCTCTCTCTCTCTCTCTGTCAAAATAAATAAACTTTAAAAAATGGAAAGTAAAAGAATCTAACACTATTGGCTATAGGAATTATAGTGTCTATGAGCCACTAAAAATTTACAAACTGAAAGAAAAAACCTCTAGATTTTTAAAAGAAGCATTCATTTTTCAATAGTAAAAATTGAGAGTCTTTTCTCCATGAACTTTACTAAAGAGATATCATCCAAGAGCTCTTCTGTAGCACTGATTTTTGGGGAAACAAACATTGTAGTAAGTGCCAGGATAGTTTGAAGGCCTCAGTAAACTTGTATTTGACCCAAACCCTTGGATTGCAAAGGTCTGGCTTGATTTAGAGGTACAGTTCTCCTCGTATATGCTCAAATCATATCTCCTTTGTGTGGAAAAATAAGATTTCATGCACAATCAAGTTTATCTACCTCAAATCAATAAAAGCATTAAAACAGATATAAAAGAAATACAGTTAACCAATTTAAATATTATTGAAAGTCTTGTAGAACTAGAGATATGCTGAATGTGAAATTTCCTAGTTGAAAGGTGTGTTGAAAGCGTTTCAGGCAACACTAGAATGCTTTCAAATGATGCGCAGCCACTTATGAAAACTATTCAGGTGCTTTCCCTAATCTGAAAGGGAGTGCTTTTTCATAGCATTAGTTTTATAATGAGCCTTTTCAGGCAAATTTCAAAGGGTGCATGGTTCACATACTTTAAACTAAATTCACTCATAATTTAGCATCCGACAAAAGCTAATGCTTAATTGTCTCTAAAGAGGCTATAGAAGGAAAACATTTTCCTTATTCACAAACACAGAGCCAAACAGTGGGGCTCCCTCGCATGACCACCCCTCCCTAATTTTCATAGGAACAATGGCTCTGTAAAGAGCTGGCCATGAGGAGACAGGGAACACAGATGCCAGGGCGACTCAGGAGGCTGAGACTCACTGGCTTTGCACAATATTGCCTGCCACCCCTGGTCTGAACACCCTTGGGGATAAAGACTTTGGCCTGGAGAGGGGAGGGGATCGAGATGTGTAATTTATGTAACATGGGATATATAACAGTTTACTATTGGCTGACACCTTGAGATAAGTCATTTAAATTTGCTGAGCTCCACCCAGCATCCTGGATGCAAAATGAGTAGGCTGTGCTTGACAGATGGTCTCAATTATCACAGTGCTTAATAGCACAGACAGGCATAAAAGCCAGAGGCTGAGCTTCAGAGTTCTTGCTCTGCCACTCCCTAAGTGACTTTGGACAAGTAAATAAAACTCTTTGCCTCGACTGCCTCATCTATAAAATAGGATAACAGTACAATCCTCCAAGGCTACAGTGAGTATTAAATGAGTTAATGGACATAAAGAACTCAGAACAATATCTGGTTTGGGTAAGGAAATGCTCTATACATACATGTTAACTATTATTATTATATTCCTCCCACTTTTATATTCTGAGTCTCTTGGAAAAGCAACAAGCCATTCTCTCACTTTTATTCATTTATTTTTCTTTCTCTCTTGTGGGTCTTTGGATTAGTGGCATCCCTTGGTAAAACCTCTGGATGTTCTGTTTTTCCCTTTGTACTAGAACTTTTAGTTTAATATACAAATGCCTTTTGAGGTATAGGGTGCTGGGGAGAGGGAGTTCTTTTAAATGACTGCAGTAAGGAAGATGGCAGCTCCCTTGGAACACGATATGTCAAAATATAATGATTTGACAAAGCCTTCTGCGGAAAAAAATAAAAGCAGCTTTTGAACCTGTCTACTCCTGAGATAACTGTAGAATAAAGCAAATGGGAAAAAAAGTATAAGACAGAAAACATAATCTCGCTTTTGTAAATCTTTAAGATCTGGAGTAATTTTCATAATTGTGACACTTGGTACAGTTTGATAGTATCTTATATTGATTCTCAGGTTTTAAGACAATAATCATTACATTATTATCTGCAGCCTAAGCAGTGTAGCATAACCTCCTAATTAGGATAAAAAACAGAGCCAGGAGCGGCCACAGCAAGTCACAACAAGTCAATATTTTTAATAAGGATTAATTAAAAAAAAAAAACTCTACAAGGTTGTATTAGAGGCAGTTCTGGCATGTCTATTGATTAACAGTTGGCATTACATCTCATAAAGGGCTCATTATGTAAAGCATCAATCTAAGTGTGATGTCCCCCCCACCCCTTAAATACTATTGATTTGTTTTGATGTGTCTTTTAAAGCACTGTTTGCGAACTGAGAAGATGGAGAACGGGGTCCTGGATTCACATTGTCCATCACATTGCAAGACACCCAAAAGAAACGGCAAAGGGGATTAATGTCTTCTGTTTCTCCCCTATAGCCAGCTTCTACTGACTTCTCAGGCTGGCAGAGAAAATCTGCTTCACTACACTGTCAACCAAAGGGATCCAGATTCGAAATAGGCACTATCAACTCCTGAGAAGGTTGTCTGCTAAGGGTGGCATATCCTGAAAGAGGATAGAGTTTTTTTTCCTCTCCCCATGCCAGAATAATTTTATGTGTTTGTTACCCACTCCCCAATATTTCCTTTATATATTTATTTATATGCAAATAAACAATGGTGCCATTTGGGAACAACCTCCAGTGCTTCTAAAGACAGCAGCACTAGGAATCCACAGGAAGACAGTAGCCACAGGTGCCTGCAACTCATGAATATGCAGCTATGACATTTGAAACTCTTCAGCAGATTTCTCAACTCCTTTCTTCATTGACACCAATTCACTCCCAATCACAAGGGTTTTCAAGTAAACAACATTGGTTGGAAGCTGCTGCAAATATTTCCAGAAGTAATCTCAGTCCCTGCTTCTTAAAAAAAAAAAAAAACAAAAAACAAAAAACAAAAAACAAAAAAAAAAAACCGCCTTTGTGGTTGATGCTAGGTGGCAGTGCTGTGTAATTAAAACTCACAAAGATTCCACTAGACTCGTGAGTCAGGCCACCTCCCCTCTAAACACAATCATAAGGTATAATTATGAGTAAAATACATTAGGAATTCATAGTTCCTTCTTAGAAACTCATTAAGAAGTCATAACAAAGCCTTTGCCACATGAAGGTATTTTTCAAAAACAACTTAAAACAGGATTAATCTAAGTGTATATGTTATGCATTTTTAAAATGACCAAACTAATACCAATAACTTACCACAAAATGTATTATTTAGATAAAACAAACTATATTTTTCTGTTACCTGTGATATCATGCATGTTATTTGAGGAATCTTCCACCAGTAATCTTTTAATGATGGAAAAATCTAGAATACCTGCAGTCTAAATGTCATACTGTAGCATCACCAGGAATCCTTCATTCATTTGTTCCAAAGATTTATCAAGACCTATTATGTAGGCTAAGTATAGCAATAGGCATGATGAAGAAAACAAATATGTATAATTCATGGTCCTCACACTCAAGGATATTACACTCTAAAATGAGAAAACTAAATAGCAGGTCGACAAAGTAGAATATAAGTGAGGCTTGCAAGAGGGCATATAGCAGACTTGACAAAATGACTCAATAGGCTAGGATAAACCATTAGTGGAGGTTACAAGACTTTGAGACTTGCCTGTATTCCTTCTTCCTCCCAGTGAAATCCTTTCCCCATAAATGATCTGCAGGGGGGAAACAAATCTATTTACTTTTTGTCTAAACTGAATCCTCTCCCACACAGTGTGGGAAAGGAACACTGGATTAGCTCTGGTTTTGAATGGAGCTTTGGAATATGATCACTTTAGTTTTTTATTCTGGCTCTCCCTTTAACTAGACACATGACATTGAGCAAATTGCTTAACCTTTCATGTCTTAGTCCCATCATTAAGCAAAATTATACTGGACTTATCTCCTATGACTGTTATGAGGGTTAATGGGATACCAGTTTTCTTTCTGAGGTGATAAAAACTGTTCTAAAATTAGATTATGATGATTATGCCACTCTATAGATATAACCCGTAGGTATCACTGGATCATATACTTTTAACAGGTGAACTTTGTGATAAATTTTCTATTAACAAAGGTGTCAAAAAAAGATTAAACTATGGTATATCTATACCATAGAATACTACTAAGTAATAAAAAGGAAAGAAGCATTGATGTATGAAACAAAAACTTAACACATATAAAATGGTTTTGCAAAACGAGTGTATGCATTTAAAAAATATTAACTCATCTTTTGGCCCTTCAACCATAGGTCACATACTCTTGGGAAAGTCATGTAGGACACTGGGAAAACCTCTTGATGCTTCAATCTCTTTCTTTTTAAAGTGAGGCATTGGACTGTATTTCCCTATAAGAAGTTTTAGCTCCAAGATTACTGTAGATCAAGGAAATGGTTTCTGAGTTTTCTTAAGTTCTTATGCCAATGATTTTCCCTTCTCACAGGTAAGGCTCTGTATTATTGCTGCCCAGAAAGTGTCTGCAATCTTCCACTGAATGTATAGATTTTTTTCCACCTAAAAAAATCCTTACTTTTATACAGATTTTGGAAGCTGGACTGCTCCAGGAAGAAGCAGAAGGAGGAGGAGGAGGAGGAGGAGGAGGAGGGAGGATAGTATACTGTAGAATAGTAGTTCTCAACTCTGACTACATATTAGGGTCACCACTTTTTAGAAAGCTTTTTAGAAGGTATTTTTAGAAAACATACCTACACCACTACCCACACCACACCTTATGCCAATTAATTCTGAATTTATGGTGGCTCCTAAACAATGATTGTTTTTCAAAAACTCAACTGATGTCCATGTACAAGGAAGGTTGTGAACCAATGCTAAGTAAGTCCAGAGCAGGATGAAATTTTGTTCACCTAGAGTGATCATGAAAGAGAAGGCACCATTTGATCTGTGTCCTCAAGGCTGGTAAGAGATAGATGTGGAGATGGAATGCAGGAAGGGAATTTCTAAGGAAGGCAGACCACCCTGTTGCATCTTATTCTAGAAGATGAAGCATTCTTAGAGGTGTACAAATAACCTAAGAAAGAAGCAGAAAGAAATATATTCTGAAGATCTAATAGGCAGTCGAAATCCAGATCAGGATATTGGCAAGGAAAGGGACTTAAAAAGAAAGGAAGAAGAAAATGGACTCTGTGGTCAGAGAACAGGACAGTATGGAGAAAGCCTCCCAGCTAAGAACTATGTTTGCATGATAAGGTAAATCTGTCTGCTGCTAGCCAACTTCAGGGAATCCATCTTATTTAGCCAATGGGCCCCTTAGTCTTCTTGTGCTGGCTGTGACACCATACCTAATGTCAATCTCCAATTCAACCACCATCATTGCTACTGAAATCAGAATGTCAAATCTATTTAATCGAAAGCCCCATACACAATTTTCTTCTGTTCTTAAAGGAATAAGATAGCTAGAGAATACCGGTTACCTATCCAAAGAGAACATTGTGACAGAGATACTGATGTATAGACAAAGAACAAAGCAGGCCATAAAGGGAAAAATGGGGTTCTATTTTGTGCCTCTGAAATACAAGAAATGGGGGAAGAGTTCTGAATCACAATTTTGCGGTAGCCCACAAAAGGGTTAATTTGTCTCTGGATAATTGAGGATTGACTGTACAGTTTTCTCATGCATCTAGGCCCCTTCAGACACTGGAGCGATCTGTTGCAGCCAGCTAGAACCAGCTCAGAAATGGTGACTGTTACATTTTCAGGGATTGGGTGACCTAACTGATGTCAGGTTGGTGTCCTGAAGCTGATCATTCTGGGAATATGTGCACGATAAGAATTAGCAAATGCCACAAATCAGGGCTTCCTCACTCCTAGAATCTGTTGCTAAACATTTACCAGCACACCACTGCTTGAGGACACAGCTCGGTCTAGCATGCCATCCACATAGACTCCAATGTGAACATCTCCCCTTGAAACTACCATGTGAATTTTCCTCCTGAGGTAATCACCATGATGACCTTGCATCCCTTTATTCTGATGTTTCTTTGCTAGAAAAGTAGGCTTATTATTCTATTTCTGTCCAAATAATTAATCCTTGTAAAAATGGCCTACAGTGGCCAACTTGACAAGACATTGGTTACTAGCTTTACAGTCGTTTTCAAACTCTACTGCACTAGTAGGTCACTTTTATTCAAACTGCAATTTCTGAAGACCCCATATAATTCAAAACTGGCACAATTTGAGGTAAATTTCCTCATAGGAATATAGATCTGCAACCATTAGTAGCATAATTGGGTTTTATTTCCACTTTTAATATTCTCAATATTGCTTCTAATATTCTATGGAGGCCACTATTCCAAATTAATAATATAGGGTATATTAGTGGTTGTTAGATCTTTTTAAAAAATATCTCTTCTAGGGGCGCCTGGGTGGCGCAGTCGGTTAAGCGTCCGACTTCAGCCAGGTCGCGATCTCGCGGTCCGTGAGTTCGAGCCCCGCGTCAGGCTCTGGGCTGATGGCTCGGAGCCTGGAGCCTGTTTCCGATTCTGTGTCTCCCTCTCTCTCTGCCCCTCCCCCGTTCATGCTCTGTCTCTCTCTGTCCCAAAAATAAATAAAAACGTTGAAAAAAAAATTAAAAAAAAAATATCTCTTCTAACTCCCTTTTCAAAATGTGTGCTTAGCGTTTTTCAACATGAGTGAGAGCATAAACTTTTAATGAATACCTGGATGGCATGATTATAATATAAAAGATACAAAGCAACAGTGAATATGGCAATGATATAGCAGAAATTGCCAACATTATTTGAATGAAAGAAACAATGTGGTTGAACGATACAAATAGGTATTTGAAATTACCAACTAAACTAGCATTGCTGATGGTAGTTTATAATTCATCTGATCTGCAAGCTTTAAAATTGCAAATCTCAACTGTAATTTTTTATAATTTGAAAGAAACCCATTGTTTCAAATTTTGCCTACAATATGCATTTTGTTTTATTATGTTAAAATTGTACTATTTCAAATTCACACAAAATGTGGCATACTAGTCACAAGAATAAACTGGGATACTTGTTAAAAATGGAGATTCCTTGTTTCTACCCCAATGTATATATGGGATAGAGTGCATTTTTTGTCAAGCAGCTCAGATAACATTAGAAAATTCTGGTGTGGGTGGTATAGGTGGTCCAATGAAACACTGATGTAATTCTTCTACTTTTTGAAAATCTAAGCAGAAAAAGCCTTAAATGAAAGGCTTCTGCTTATATAAAATGAAGTAGATTTATTTTTATACAGTTCTTCAAGTTTAACTTTGTATAAAGCAAATATACTTGAAATGCACTTCATCATCTGGGGAATGGTTCAATAAGCCATGGTACATCTATGAGCCAAAGGCCAGCTACCACTTTGTACCTTATCAGTCTTAAAAAGCTCTACAGGGAAAGCATTGTATCTGAAAGATTCATGCCACACCTCATTTTAATCATGGACACAATAACCCCCATCTCTTCAAAGTCATTTAGCTGTGAATTTTCAAGAATACATCAAGAAGATTTTCTATGGGCCCATCTGTGCGGCACATTTATTTTCTGTGACTGTTTTGCTGAGCACAATGAAAACCTTGACTACTAATGAACGAGGGACCCAGAGAATGGCAGGGCTGCTGCTGCCTCTGCGGCTCTTGGTGAGAGAAGAATCCGTTTCACCTGGAGTGGCAGCTGTAGGTTGATCTGCGGAAGCTGTTCAAGGAAAGCCTTTTAGTTGAGATGCTTCTCTTCTCTCTCTTCTACTCTCTGAAGGAATAATTTCTAGATGTTCCTCCAGGTCATAATGCCAAAAAGCTAAAAGCAATCTTCTCTACTGTGTTCGTGTCAACAAAACTTGGGGTTCAATGAGACATCAACCTCTGAAACTATTAGAGAGAAGGGAACTGGTGGGTAAGCACTATACATTGAGAAGAATTTGGGCTTTGGAGACAAATCTTCTATAACCCGCACAGATTTACTGTCTGTAAAAGGAGACTAATAAAATTTACCTTATGGGATTGTTGTGGAGAAAAGGAGATAAAGCATGTACAGTTCTTAGCAAAGTAATGACAACTGAAAAGCATACAATCAGTTAATATATATATGATATACAATATTTGTAATATATATGAATCTGATGTTAATGATCATCAGTATTACTAAGAACAGAAACAAACTATAATATCAAAACATCACAGCTAGTCAGCCTATGCATAGGACAGCCAATAATAATCTTCTTTCACGGTACTAAATATGAAACACCCACTGCTCCTGGGATTATAGTCTTGGGGACGTGGGATAATTTATCAGGTTAGCACTGGATGAAAGAAATAGTTACTATTATGTTATCATCCTGGTGAAAGAGTGAGGAAAACACATTCCTGAGCCAAGAACACTTCAATACAGCATTGTGAATAATAAATATATTTCTAAGGAAACTCATATTATAGTATGGGCTCTGGCATCTGATATTCCCAACTGCATTAAAAATGATTATTCTCTGAGTCCACATGGATATCTCAATGATAGATGATGATCAAACTATATAATTTCATCAACTCTTAGATAAATGTTTATGGTATTTTATAGAATTTTAGTCTGAGTTAGACCAATATAGAATTCATAACCCATCACACAAATTTTATCCAGTTGGTTGAAATATAATTTTTAAAATATTCACAAAATCTTAGTAGATTGATTATAGTCCAATTTAGACACAACAGTTGTTATTTTTTTTTTTTTTCAGAAGGGCCTAGGAAACTGGTTTAACCAAAAGCAGAACTGTGAGATAATTTTTTTGAGGAAGACATTAATCAGGGGACAAGAAAGTATTTGAAAAGAGAGACTGAAATGGAACCTTAAAGTCCTTCAAAGCTCCCAAAGCTTCCCTGGACCTCCCCCAAGTTTGTCCCCTTCACAGAGTTCCCCCAGGTATTTGTGAGTCCAGTAATTACCAGGCTACTTTGTTTTATCATTATTTGCTTATCTGGGTTTATTAGATTGCAATATCCTGAAGGAAAGGTAATACATTCTCATTTCTGTATTTTCTCCCATATTGCCTAATATACAATTTCACTGGTGTTTTCTCCATATACTGTCACAAAACTGAATTGAAGTGTGAACTCTACTGCTCAAGCTTCATAGAAAAACTTGTAAAGGCAGGCATTTAAAAAGGCAATGGAAGTGCAAACAGATTTGGCAGTTCAAGAATGAGTATTAGTTTAAGAAAAGGGAAATTTATTTCTTTTTAGGTCGGATAAATATTTTAATATTCAGAATTGCTTTCTAGAATATGATTACTTCCTTTCATGCATGCGTTCACTAATCTCACCTATCAGGAAGAAGCATAGCAGGCTGAGTAGAAATGGACTCTGCTCTAAATCGTTAGAGTTTCAGCCTTGTGTCAGCCACTACTGGCTACTTGATTTCTGGTAAGTCATATCACTAACCTGCAGTTTCCCAGTATGTAAAATAGGAATAACACCTACAATAATACCTACCTCATGGAGTTCTCATGTGAGATTCATGAAATAATCCACGCAATGCACTAAATAAATTTAGCCATCAATTTTACTTGAACCTATTATATTTATAGCACTGTGCTATTCAATGCATGAAGTTTAAGATATTAAGGCATGATCTACTCCTAGAAGTTTGCAACATACCGGATAAGCAAGGCACAAAGGGACAAGTTTACTGCATATGACTAATTGTTATATCAATTCAGTGGCCAATGAGAGTTGATATAGCTGAATAAGGGAAGAAAAGCATATACTTATTGAGCTTTATTAGTATCAGACATTATCCAGAAAACCAGACCTTGCTTTCTCTCTCTCTCTCTTTCTTTAGCAGTTGGGCTACTCCTGGACCCTGAGAAATGTGGGATTTCAAATTCTGGCACTTTAACAGAATTGAGTGAATTATGTGAGGGAAAAAAGTGGTTTTACAAAAAGCAGGAAATACTATAAAAATAAATCATTAGCTGCCTTAAATTAGAAACCTTAATCGCTCAGTCAATACAACTTAAGGAATAACAATATTACTAAAAATAACTAACACTTATTGAATTCTTTCCATATGCCAGGGAAGCTAAAGTGCTTTTCCTATGCATTCTCTCATTTATCCCTTATAATAGTGCCATGAAGTAGGTACGATTCTTACTCTCGTTTTACAAATAAAAAAAAGGAAACTTGAAGAACTTAAGCAATTTACCCAAAGTGCCAAGATAGTGTGACTGTCTGCCAAGACCCAGCAAGAGAAACATGAGTAGTTCTGAAGCAAGTTGTGTGCAAGGGGCAGAGCTTTCTAATTCTTCCGGTTTACTCCCCTTAGGAAGCTAGAAGCTGCTGTGTTCACTGCTCCCTCCTACCCTAGGCTGAAAGAAATCTCCTCAGAACAATTTTGTTTCCATTCTGACCACAGACTTGAATAGAACAAAAACCAAAGACAAATGGCTTCCAAAATGTAAACTACAGGTAATATGTTTCAATAGTGTGATCTGAGGTTCATTTATTTGGATATCAGGAGCAACGTTTATGGGGCCCAAAGATCTCACAAGAACATGAACAAACCAAGACATGGGAAAACATCAAGGTCTTCATTAACTTAGCTTAAATTACACTGGTCTTATCAAGAGGAGGAACAGGTAAGTGAGGCTAAGTAAAATCCCTGTACCTTTCCATCTTTTAGAAATGAAAGCCTTTAAAAGAGCTTTAATCCATGCCAATATACCAAAATAAAGTGACTTGCAGTCGAAATCTTAAGGTAATGTACACATTCTCTATGCCTTAAAAAAACATTAATTATGGGGCGCCTGGGTGGTTCAGTCAGTTGGGCGTCCGACTTCGGCTCAGGTCATGATCTCACAGTCTGTGAGTTCGAGCCCCGCATCGGGCTCTGGGCTGACAGCTCAGAGCCTGAAGCCTGTTTCGGATTCTGTGTCTCCCTCTCTCTCTGACCCTCCCCTGCTCATGCTCTGTCTCTCTCTGTCTCAAAACTAAATAAATGTTAAAAAAAATAATAATTATGTCCATGTGGTTCTAGAGTTCTCTGGTGCATGCCAAGTTAGCAGTTCAAATTTATGAGACCATTCAACTGCTTTCTGCCCAGGATGTGGTACCTCAAAGAGTTTTCCTCTAAATTTCTAAAGGCTCAGTCATCTACTATTAGCTCAGAATGATTAAAAAAAGACATTAAGCTGTGTCAGTTTATCTTAATCATATCATTGCAAAGAATGAATGTTTACTTGTCATAAATATCAGAGACAATATTAAATGTCTAGCGAGAACCAACTAAAAATTTGTATACTGTTCCTCTCTCTCCCCGTTTCTCTCTCTTCTCTCTTCCTCTCTCTTTCTCTCTCTCTCTCTCTCTCTCTCTCTCTCTCTCTCTCACACACACACACACACAGATGTACACACACAAATTTTTCCAATAATGCACATCTTTCTCATGAGTTGATTTCAATTAAAAAATTGTATTAGTTATTTGGGGCACCTGGGTAGCTCAGTCAGTTAAACGTCCAACTCTTGATTTCTGCTCAGGTCATGATCTTATGGTTCGTGAGTTCAAGCCCCTCGCTGGGCTCTGGGCTGACAGTGCAGAGGCTACTTGGGATTCTCTCTCTCAATCTCTCTCTCTCTCTCCTCCCCTGCTTGCATTCTCTCTCTCAAAATTAATAAATATAAAAATGATAAAACAAAAGGTAAGAGAATATTACTTCCTTCTTGAAAGACTTAAATAAGAATATCCCTCTGTAGTACTCATGTAGCCTTTTACACTTTAGAAAGCATGCTTATGTATGCTGTCACATCTTGCTGTAAGGAAACTGAAGCCCCAGGAAGTTGGGTGGCCAGAGTCTGAGGACACCTGGCACAGACTGAGCTCTAAGTAACCGCTGGCTCCTATGTGCCTCCAATAGTCTAACCCTACAGTTGACTATAAACTCAAAGCCCATAGGCCTCAATTGACTTACTGATATGTTTTACATGGTCTAAACATAATTTTTCAGTTGACTTCCTTGCCAATATTTAAAAACAGTTCTTTTGTAACATAAATAAAATATTTATCTCTGGTTAACTTTAAAATCAGAAGATCCAACACCTCTAAGCCAGTATCACTCAAGAGGACAGTGGGCAGGTGCTCAGTCGCTCTGCCTAAGTGTTTTCTGCCTTGCTTTGGCTTTGCCCCATTCATCTGTGTAGCCTTATTGAGGCATCTGAATTTAGACCCTGCTCCTATCATGTGTACTACAGCAAAGATTCCTAATCCATGGAGAAATGTCATTGATGTCCCATCAAGAGAGAATGGGAACAGACTGAAATTTAGGAATCAGAATTTTAGAACTGGAATCAACTTTTATTCAGTCTCAAAGTTCACCATCAAGTGTTGTAAGGCTCTGGGGCAATCTTAGAAGACAATTCCTTGAGTTTTTCTAATACTAAAATCTAATTACCCATGCACTAAATTGGCTTCATTTTTCTAACATAAAGTTATCGTATTTAAAACTTGATTCTAATGCTCTTTTTTATATCTTACATCTTCTTTCAAGATGCTCTTCTTTTATGCATTTTTTGATGTAGCAATAATTATTTCAAGTCACAGTAACTAACATTAGTTGAAGTCACTGGTAATCAAATGTTTCAATGATATGTACCTTAAGGTAACATATGATTTTGACAGATAAACATGGGGGGAAATTTATTTACTACTAAATATAATATGGTATTAAAATATTTCTAAACCTGGGTCTACTGGGAGATTAAAGAGAGAGAGAGAGAGAAATCTTTGATTAGTGAAAAGATTGGGAAATATCAATTTTTAATACCTTATTTATGGAATACAGAAGAGACAGTTGTAGCCCAAATAAATCAAGGGACTCAGATAAGATTACACAATGGCCAAAGCTTAGAACTAAAATTTTAAGTTACATGATCTGCCCAAATTATTTTCCATGAGACTTGGGACATGTTTAATTCTCTCTAGTATAGATTAAAACATTCACTCCCCTAGAATTGTATCAGATACTGTGGCAGGCTTTGGGAATCCCAAAACTAATTGCTCACACTTCCTCTTTCATGGGACCTTTTCCAGGGATGAAGGCAAGCAGAGAGATAAAAAAAATAAGGTGTCATAGGTAACGTGACAAAAAGGGGCAGAAGAAAAAGACAGCACAAACATTTTTGTACATGTTAGGAATGGTCATGAGTTCAGTATTAAGTGGGATAAAGTCTGAGGGGACTGAAATGTAGTAGGCAGGGCAGGTGGGTATCTGAGTATGGTATGCAGAGTTCTTCTCTCCATCACCCTTAACTACTGGTGTCATATCAATAAATACATTCCACAGCAGAAGGGACTTGGGAGATGTAATTAAGGTTGCTAATTATTTAACCTAGGGAAATTATCTGGGATTACCCAGGTGGTTCCAATGTAATCACATGAGACTTAGAAGAAGAGCTTTCTTTTGGCTGAGAGAGTAAAAGAAGTCAAAGTAGTGGTAGGAGAGTTGGAAATCTTCCAAGAATGAGAAAGATTCAAGGCACCATTGCTGGCTTGAGATGAAGTGAGCCACATGTCAAGGAACTGGGAGCTTCACTCTTAAACCACAAGGAACTAAATTCTCCCAATCACTTGGATGAGTGTGGAAGTAGATTCCTCCTCAGAGTTCCAGAAAGGAATGCAGACTTGCTGACATCTTGATTTCAGCCTTGCGAGACTTTAAACAGAGAACCTTACTTAGATACACTGTGCCCAGACCTCTGACCCATGTACACAGTAAGATAATAAATAAGCATTGTTGGGGCGCCTGGGTGGCTCAGTAGCTTGAGTGTCCGACTTCAGCTCAGGTCATCATCTCGCGGTTTGTGAGTTCGAGCCCCACATCTCGCTCTGGGCTGACAGCTCAGACCCTGGAGCCTGCTTCAGATTCTGTGTCTCCCTCTCTCTCTTTCCTTCCCCCTGCTCATGCTCTGACTCTGTCTTTCAATAGTAAACGTTAAAAAAAATTTTAAAAAATAAGCATTGTTTTCATTTACTAAGTTCAAATTGTTAAGCAGCAGCAGAATACTAATATGGTATCTTAACTAAGGTTTGGGAGATAATGTAAAGGAAAAAATTCTTCCTCATTCTCTAGCATCTTGCAGTTCAAAAGGATAGTTATCTACATGTAAATCTGATCTTTCAGCTGAAGATTTACATTATTTAAAGTGGGGGTGGATGTTAGAAAGAAAAAGAACTGGTATCAAAGGAAAACAAACATTTAGTGGAAAGAGTCCCTTTACACTTAGTGGAAAGCATCCCCTAAGGTGCTTTGCATTGTTGTTTAATCTTCATACAAAAGTGGTGGAAGGATATATTATTCCTCCCATTTTACAGATGAGAAGACTGGGGTTGATAGGTATGAGTGACAGATCAAAGACCAAGAGCTAATCAGCGGGCAAGTCAGGATAGGATTTCAGATAAATTGGGTCTTGTTGATGAGGAAGCTCTCATGGTTCATTTGTAACATATGCATGAGGTCTGTCTGTTATTCAGACCACAGTTGTGTGTATTTACATGTATACAGCAAAAAGGGTCACTTTAAAAGCCCTGCTTGAAACAATAATTCCTGAGGTTTGAAGAAAGCTTTTGGCAAATAGGCCTCTAATCTGCAGGAGACGTAGTTCTCCCTGAGTAATTATTTCATTTTCTCTGCCATAATGTCCTCAGACAAGGACACCAGGCTTCCCTGGACCTGGCATCATAGTAAATTTGGCCACTGCAGCATACAGTGCCTTGTGCTAGAAATGTGGCCCCTCAATTCCAGAATTAAGATTAGCAATCCTAAATGGGATTTCACTGAGGATGTCTGTGCATTTCTACTTCCTGTGTCGAGGGGCAAGAATCTTCTGGCATCTGCTTCAGGAAATCTGTGCATGCATTTCATCTGGAAAGCTGAGGGGATTTTCTCACACTCCGGTCCATCTCGCTCCACTTTGGTTTGTCCACATTAATCTTCTCGCTGATTTATCTCTTCTCATTCTGAACAGCTTGGATGCTATTGCTTCAATTGCTTTCTTTGGGAAATTATTCTGTTGTCTAATTGACCTACTATTAATTTTATTTTCTATTATCTAATTTATTCCACCCTCCTCTTTCCCTCCACCCCATAGTTTCAGGCCATTACTTCTTATTTCTTTTAGTTCCATTCAGTTGCCATTTTTTTCTTTCCCAGGCCTTATAATCATCTCTAACATTAGCAAATACTTAACAGGGAAGAGAGAACATCAACAGCGAAGACACAGAGACGCTAAAACTTTACATTATCCACTCACTCCTTCCACTGTGAATATTATATGGCAGATTTTCTTCTCCTGGACATTATAACTCCTCACATTTTTATAGTGTTCAAATTATCCCTTCTTTTTCTTCCTTCCAACCCCTTTTTTTAAAATTTTTTTTTCAACGTTTTTTATTTATTTTTGGGACAGAGAAAGACAGAGCATGAATGGGGGAGGGGCAGAGAGAGAGGGAGACACAGAATCGGAAACAGGCTCCAGGCTCCGAGCCATCAGCCCAGAGCCTGACGCGGGCCTCGAACTCACAGACCGCGAGATCGTGACCTGGCTGAAGTCGGACGCTTAACCGACTGCGCCACCCAGGCGCCCCCAACCCTCCTTTTTTAACTTTCCATTCATTCCTCTTCCTTCTCTTTTAACTCTCTGTCTTCCTTTCTTTCCCTCTTTATGAAAGGTGCACTATTCTCATGTGGCTTGCAGAAGCAAAATGTGTATTTGATATATTTTAGAAAATACAAGAAAGTGTAAAAAATAAAATTTGAAAAAAATCCATAATCATAAAGACCAAGATAACAGCCAATAAAATTTTACTAGAGTCCTGTTACAAGTGCATGACTTATTCTAATCCACTGAGGGCTCTATCAAAATCAAAGCTCTCTAACCTTTTGTAAAGAAGAGTCTCTACTGTCCACTGTCTTCAAATGCAGAGGACTTTCCTTCCTACCCAGCCAGAAAGTTATAAATTTCTACAATAGTTCTAGGCAGAAAATTATTGTTTCAGTCTGGAGAGATGAGGGCCTGCTTCAGGAAAGTGGTGATAGGTAAGTGCTACTATCAAGAGGGCGTATGGGGTCAGTTCTTGAACTGTCATTGCAGATAGGGAATAGGAAAGGCATTTTAGAGAGAAACTGTGGTGTGAGAAAAAGAGGGACAGATTTTGACCAGGAGAAACTGTATCTGAAGAAAACTGAGTAGTCCTTCCTACGTGGGCAGGAAAGGTAACAGAAGGGATCCAGTGGAAATCTGGACGAGCAACTTACATTAGCCAGAAAGTATAAGGGTGGTGAATGTCAAGGAAACAATGTAGGGAACAGAGAGCCCTTGAATATTTCAAGCAGAGTCAAGACTCCACTACGCAAAATTATTCAATTAGCAGTGAGAAGTGATATTGTATGGTGAAAGAAGTATGTGTTCTGAATCGTACTGGGGCAGGTTCCAATCCCAATTTCTCCCTTGATAAGATGTGTGTGGCATTTGGCAAACTGAATATAATCACTATACCACAGGTCCCTCATCCATAAGATATGAATAATAATACCATACAGGAACTTGGTTTGAGTTCCCTGGAAGCAGAGCCTGAGAGGAAGAGTCATGTGTAAGTGACTTATTAAGGAAACTTTTCCAGTAGAGATTTCTCAGGACATCAGAGAGAGGGAAAGGGAACACACCAAGCAAAGTTTCAGACTAAGGCCATAGAGATTAGCTTCAACCTCCTCCTCCCAGGTGATGCTATAATACAAGTTACACCTCAGATATATCCTGACCCAAAGCAAGGGAGCTATTTTTTGTTTGTTTGTTTGTTTGTTTGCTTTTCTACTCCTAGGTGCCACACCAATGACCAGGAGAATGGGAAAGTCATTCACTGAAATATACTTGTCAAGGTGCAGAATTGTGAGGAGGAAAGCAAGGCGATAAATCTCACTGTGAACGTGATTACACAAGCCAGCAAATGAAGAAGAGACATTGCTTTCTTCTAAAGGATACCTAAGCATAACTATGTAGTTAATTTTAGCGTGATAAGAAAAACAACTGACCATTATTGGTTATTTAAATGCTTTCCACTCCTCCTGCAGAGAAGAGTGAATCCTGAGGAAGGTAAGCTCTTTGCTGAGCAAGATGAGGGGGTGGGGATGCAGTATTGATATATTCAAAGAGAGGTAGGCAGACAGAAGAGGTAGGGAAGGGCAGATCTAAAGGGAAAAAGTGAGAGATGCTGCAGAAAGATCTAGAGGAAGAACCCAAAAGGATAGGAGATATTCTAAGAAGGTCATGACCACTGCATTGAGAAAGGAGATTTGGGGAACCCAAGAAATCTTTACCAGAATGTTCATAGAGTTTTGCTACATGGTATTTCTCCCCATAAAAAGTCAACAAAACTGGGGTGCCTGGGTGGCTCAGTCGGTTAAGTGCCCAACTTCGGCTCAGGTCATGATCTCACAGTTTGTGAGTTTGAGCCCCACATCGGGCTCTATGCTGACAGCCTGGAGCCTGCTTCAGATTTTGTGTCTCCCTCTCTCTCTGCCACTCCCCTGCTCATGCTCTGTCTCTCTGTGTCTCTCAGTATCTCACAGAAATAAATAACAGTTAAGAAAAAAGTTAACATAACATACATCTTTAACTGGCATCTTTAGGAGTAACTATTGGGGCGTGTATGAATGTGTGTATTGGAGGGAACAATTGGAGGGAACATTGGGTTCCATGTGAGACCTGGGGACCCCTCTTTGTGCTTCTCACAACTGCCTGCCTTGGAGTCAATTATATTTGGGTTATGCAAGAAACCAGTTCACTATAAGAAAATGCTAAACAGCAGCTCTCAAAGCATGGTCTCCAGGCAGTCAGAAACAACCCAGAACAGAGAGTGGAAACAGTGGGGAGAGAAAGGAAACTGCATCTGAACTCAATTATATCAGCCAGCCAATCAGTTCTTCAAGGCACTGCATATTATTCCGAGTAAAAGTTAAAACAAAAAAGAAAATAGAGACTAATCATAAAAAAGCCTAATCATGAAAATAGAGCACACGCATCTCTAAACAAAGAGCTCTTAGAGCCAATCACAAGCCCAAAATGAAGAGATATACAGTACAGTTGTAAACTGGCTGAAGCATCAAGAAAAAATCTCAAGTTAATCAGAAGGCATTCTTTCTATACATAAGCTCATACCCATTACAATCCAGTGTGTTAATGACCATTACTCAAAATGACAACATCGTAACTAAAATCACCATTTGTTCAAGTTAATTTCTTAAAAATCTCTGATTTTCCTCCATTACATTTAATATTTATGAATCCTAAGTCACTGGAACTTCTCTATTTTCTGCTTATTACCATCATTTTCAGGATGTAAAATGAAGGTCATTAAAGTTGGACTTCTCCTTTTCTTTCTCATTTACCTAGCAGTGCGTCTTTAAAAGGCAATATAATTCCAATCAAGGGTTTGGCATACAATAACAGTTTTACCTTTGCTTGAATATTATGTTATTGGGAACAAAATTCAGGTCCCATTACCTTAATCAGCTACAAACAAATATTTCTCACTTTAAGCATAACCACTTTCTAACAAATCTGGCTAGAAAGTGAATACTTGAGTTAGGTAAATCCTGATTCCACTCTAACTTCTTTCATAACAGAGGGAAAAAATACTCAAAAGAAATTGAAACCCACTGGGGAAGAAGAAATGAAGTTGGTAGGAAGGTTAATGGCATGCTGGACATAATATTCTGTGTTTTTCTTCCTTATCCTTTCTTCTTTCCCTGGAATTTCTCATTGGTATCGGGATTCCTTTGAGATAGAATGTGTTTGGTTCTTGGAAGTCAGGGCCTCCCCACGTCTTCTGGGCATTTAGTGTGTAAATGAAGTAGGTTCAATATGCCACTGGGTTCCACAATCAAAGAAGATACTTTACAAATTTAATTTTAATTTTACAAGTCCTAGGATTCTAAAAAGGAAATGTATACCCTATGACAGAAATTACTTAATGGAAAAATCTCTAAAATTTAATCCTGTTGCACTTAAGATTGCCCCATGCACTCATTCACATGCTATTCCTCTCATGGCTTGGCATCACTGGGGAGACAAGTTTTAATTAAACACATTAAATAAAAAGGGAGATTTAAATCTCCATAAGATCCTATATATTGGGGGAAGACTTATTCTTAGACCTTGGTTCTGTGTAACAACTCTCCACTCCCACTCCTTATCCAAATTTAGAAAACACTTTTTGCAGGGAGAAAATTCCAGAAAAGTTTCTCTGGCATTGTCTTTGGACCCCTCCTGTACATAGTTGAGAGAGAGAGAGAGAGAGAGAGAGAGAGAAAGAGAGAGAGAGAGAGAGAGAGAGACAGAGAGAGAGAGAGAGAGAGAGAGAGAGAGAGAAGGAGAGAGGAAGAGGTGGGGGAGAGAAGAGAAGGAGAACTTAATGCAATAAAATGGTGACAAAAATAAGGGCTAACTGAAAAGTAAAAGGCTCCACTCAGACTGAACTAATATGGAATGGTCTCTCACGCTGGGAAAATGAGTTGAAAAGAGCCCATACTGTGAATCAACTCCCACCATCACTGTAAAAAATAAATATGAAAAACAACAACAACAACCAAATGTTTAAGGCCAGTTTTTAGTTCCAAACTAAATGCTTTGCCTTTGGAGAATTCACATAGAAGAAAAAAAAAATTGGGGGGGGGGGGTTGTTGGAAGGAATTTCTACTTTACTCTAAATTAAGGAAAAGATTCAACCTTTTTCCATGGTTGGCTCATTATCATAGGAGGCAGTGGGTGGTGAGGAAAATAGAGCCTGGTGCACACCAACCTTGCAAAAAAAGTACCTCAAAGTACCAGCACCTTCCAGACCAGTAGTCTATGCCCCTTCCTCCTCAGCCATGTATAAAGGAGACAAAGTTATACCTCAGCCCAAGGACAATTTACATACCAAGGACAAAGTAGGATGGGGCTATCTCTTGGGCGCCTAAAAGAAATTCCATTGACGTTTGAAACAATAAATAGACAAGAAAGAAAAATGCAGTCTCTTTCTCTAGGAGCTCATATTATAATTTAGGGACTTGACAGCCAGTTGAAAATCACGTCAAAGGGAAGTAAGGTAATGCTACCAACCTCAATGAGTTTACTTCACAGCAGGGAGAAGATGCGAAGCGAAAGGATGCAACTTAGAAGGGTCAAGCCAATAGAAATAATAGCAGATACTGAGAAAGATGACACAGAGAAAACCGGAGCTCACTGCTTTCCTGAAAACGGCAGAGTCTCCCGTCAGTTACTGCCATGGCAATGGAAGGCAGATTCGATGCATGGGAGGGGATGGAGGGATATGCCATTAAAAGACTCTTTAAGTGCTGGGCCTGGGAAACTCAATAGATGGTGGTAACTCAAACAGTGGCCCAGAAGTTGATCGTGAATTTGATCCTTCCCTCCAGGGAAAAGATGAGAATGCCAGCTATAAGAAGGTATAAATTGCACCACCAGATAGCAGGCCGATTAAAGCAGAAACATATTACTCTTCGTGCAACTGAAAGTATTCACATGTCTTTATGTTCACAGTCCTTTAAACACAGAGCAACTCAATAAATTCTTATTTATGTGATGCCATCAGCAGCAGTAGTGCCTAGAGAGTCTCCTTCTTTGTTTATAGGCAGAAGGGGACACAATGCAGGGGATTTTTTTTTCCCTTTCATATCAGCCAGCCACTGCCCTCCAAGTTGCAACCGTAAGATGGGGATCGAAAGATTTTGACAGTTTTACCATACATCTTTCTATTCACAAAGACTTCTAATCTTGAAACTGGTCCTTTGTTTTAAATCAGGCATCTATTGATTAACCGGGAGACCCAGCGCAGCTCACCAGGGGCTGAGGTGGGGTATACACTATGGAATTAGGACAGTTAAACACTGAAATCGATCCTGCCTTTCTCCTGCCGCTGTTGCTGTAGCAAGCAGTTTCTCTAAGCTATTAATTTTATTATTAGCACACCTGGAGGCATTGCTTCCCTCAGGGAAAAGCAATTCAACTGTGTGTGCTACACGGCTAGTGGCGGATGATCAATGGCATAGCTGGGATGGGACAGGGAGCTGCGTCCTGTCCCCGCCTATGTGAAATGTGGGGGTGATCTTTCTTGCAAAGCCGGGGACACAGAATGAGATGTTGTTTCTGATCTCCTGTCTCCACTCTTTCAGCAAACTCCGGTTACCCAAAAAAATGTGCTTTGTGTTTGTGAAAAAAGAAATGTGGAAAGAGAAGTCCTCTAAATTTTAGCTCCAACCCTGCCATTTCACTGTGTGGCTTCCTACAAGCCATTTCCTATCTAGTCTTTATGTAAAATAAAGAACTGCGAGGGACGTGTGTGTGTGTGTCCCACCCAGATCTGAGTCTGCAAACTGGCAGCTCACAGGCTTAACTGTCTTTTCCAGGGCAATTCTTTTGGCCAGTGTAATGTTGGTCCCCTAAACTGTGTAAAATTTTATGCAATTTTTGAAAACATAAATTACTGATTTTCAGAAAGCAGGATATTTCCTATAAGCATCTGGATATCTGGTTTCTCATTAAAAAATTGGATACACGCACAACACTGGACCTCTGTGGCATATTGTGCAGAGGAGTAGCTGTCCCTTTTAGAGAATGCATGTGCTCTCTGGTTCCATGTCTTCATTCAGCCCACACCACCCCATAAAGGTATACGTTCAGCCCCTGTACAGTTGAGATTGCCATCTCTTGTGGAGATTACCTCTCTAATAATTTAAATCACCTGAGAATATTCCAATACAAGCAACTTCCTTCTCAGACTATTTCAAATCTCTGTCTTCCCTCATTCTTTCCTTTTCCCCCTTTCTTTCTCCCTCCCTGCTTCTCTCCCAACCCCTCGTAATCCTTAACACAGGTGCTTAACAAGAGTTCCTTTTATAATAGATAATATAGCGTGGGACTTAGGGTATATCCAAGCCAATATCACTGTTTTAAAGATATCTAGGTGATTGGGTTGAGGTTTCCTGGTTCATAATCATACGGAGATTATATGTTCCCATATAATAGTGTACACAGTACTGAACCAAGTGACCAGAGAAAACCCAAAGCACAGTATATTCATTTTTCTTGTCCATGTCCTGGTGTTCTGCACTGGCTGGGGATGTAGAAGTGCACCTTACAATGAGGAGAAGGTTTTGCTCCCAAAGACTCTATCTACTGAATTCTGACAGTACCAGGCAAAAATACGAAGAGCGTCACTGACCCTTGCAATCCAATTTCTGTATCCTCTAAAGACCATGCCTCTCTTTCTTTTAACTAATGTTTATTGAGCAAATACTACATGCTGGGTTGTGTTCCAGAAACAAGTAATGTGGATTAGGTGAGATCGCTGCCTGGTTTACCACCACCAGAACTCATGGGAATCCACCTATGGCTTCTAGCAAACCCTGTTGTACACTGTAAAAAGCCCATGCTTTGGAATGAGACAGATGTGAGTCTGAAGCCTGGTCTTGCCACTTATTAACTGTGTGTCCCTGTCAGGTCACTTAATTTCTCTGAGCTTACATACCTTGGTTCTTACACAGAACACTAATGAATTGGTCAAACGATACTCGTCTCTATTAAAACAGTAGAAAAAGAAATAAGTGCCCCTTTCTTTGTTGAGTCCAGATGGGATCTCACTGAATTTACTGTCCATCTTGGCATTCACGATCTCAAATCAGGGAACAACTTCATAGGGTGCATGGTAAAACATGTTATAAACATCGGAGTAGTGTGATTACTGTTAAATACAGTCAGAATTTCAGTCAAGAGTTTTGCATCTATATATATGTACATAGTGTATATATGTACGTAAATAAAATAAACTACAACAATAAAAGTGTGGGAGGAACGGGTACAAAATGGAGCTATAGATGATATGGTAGAATACTGGTAATTATTGAAGTTAAATGATGGGTATACAGAGGTTCATTATTCTATTCAGTTTATTTTGAATTTAAATTTTTTAATATTAAACTATCCATTCTCTTACAAAATGAATATAACAATATCACTAATAACAGCTATCATTTATCAAAAATTTAGTACAGCCTAACTCTGTAACTAATGCATTATCAGAACACATCATTCCTTTATATATTGTCTGTAGCTACTTTCATGCCCCAAATGCAGAGTTGAGTAGTTGTAATAGACATTGTATTGCCCACAAAGCCTACAATATTTGACCTTTTACATAAATAATTTGCCTTTATCCCTGCCATAATATATGCTCATTAAAAGCTTCCACCTTTTCTGTATGAAAGACCAGTTCCCTCAGGTCTCTTGTAGGTGACTGAGAACTAATTGGACACATTAATTTAAGCTATTAATGGCTGATAATGGTTTAATATGTCACCACTCCCAGATAAGACACGAAAAGCCCCCCTTAAAATGCAAATGCTAGCACAAGGACACAGCTAATAAATCAATTCCAGGAAGTGAGATTACAGAGCCCTTTTGTGGTAGTGCACTTTTTTCCCCACTGAGATTGTCTTTACTGACTTCCTCCAATACATCCCACCAGCTGCTCTTGGTGTTTATTCTATTTTTATAATTTCACAGATCAGCATAAATATATCATAAGCCCACATAGGCTAGCTGGAATTCTCTACAAGAGTTAAACCCTTTTAGGAAACAAGCGAAGGGAAGTAGTATAGTTGTTAAGAGCATGATGTTTAGCAACTGACAGACTTCACTCCCTGCTCTGTTAGTAAATAGCTGTATAGCTATTCCCATCTCCAATGTCCGGATGAGGACAGCATTCATCTTCAGGGGTTTTGTAAGGATTAATAGGAAATTGCAAAGGAAGTGCTTATCACAGCTAACATTTATGGAACATTACTATTTTTACACCTTGTGTTGCAAATGTCAGTACCTCCCAGGGATAATGATCCCTGCTAAATTGGGTTTGTCCAGGGACCAAAAGTTAGTGTGCGTGACCTTCAAGGGCTGCTCCCTGTCCATCCCCCCATTCCTTCTCACCTTTATGAGTCCTTGACTCAAAACCCAATTTCAGAAGAAGGGGAACAGCTTTCATAAAGTCACAGGTGCCTCACATGGAAATCTCTTCCAAATTTATAATTCGGTTACTCTGCATGCTATCTTAATAGTCTACAGTTCCAGTAATAAAGATAGGTTAATTTTGCATTAGATGAGCTTTAATGTACATTTAGAAATCAGAAACTAGCTTATGTGTTCATTAGTGAAAATCTTGCTTAAAGTGGGTCATGCTGAACTAGAGGAAATTCAGAGGGTTTGGGAAGAGGGAAGGTATTTTCCTTCATGTGTCATCTTCTATTATTTATGATAAATGGAATGGTTTTGAATCAGAGGAGCCTAATATGTGTCCCAATATGTATCACTGGTACATAATGGTGTGAGAGATCACCAGGGAAGCAGCTCTTCCCATGACTTGGGTATCCTGTGCCCAACTTCAGCAAAGGGTGGCTGGGGGCTGCTATGGTTTCACCTCCAGTGAGGTAACGCTTGGTAAAACCTTCCCAGTTGACACAAAAGCAGTGAGGCATCCTTAGCAGTGAGTTGGCCATATCTGGAGATGTTGTGCAAAGAACTTAGCCTTGAGATAAAACAGATCTGTAGCCGGCTCCTGGCTTCACCAGGAGTAATCTTGGGCAAAGTGCCTCACCTTCGGAAGTCTCAGTTTCCTCATCCAAAAAGACAGAAATAATGTTTGCTAGGACAAAGAATGGTACCTGTAGAGCACAGTGCACAATTTCTGTGAAATAAGCTATAAATAAGCTTATTATGTGTGAAGGTCCTTGAAGAGTACTTCAATACAGTAAACACTCAGTAAAGGGCAGTTAGCATCATCCTCACCACCTTCATTGTCACTGTCGTCATCAAAAACTGACCGACAAGATCAAAAATTACTTTTATAGACCTCATAGTCTATCACACCTCAAATAGAAACAGTAATAGGCTCAAATGACAGTATGAACTTCACAAGTTAAACCCACACCTACAAATAGCTATTCCTCCCCTGGGCCTATGACTGACTAAGGTTAGAGGGAGTTGTATGTGAAAATGGAGAAGCCCTTCGTAAATGTTGAGAAGAATGTTTTTGTTTTGATTTCCCCCCACCACCTTTTGTCTGATATAAATTGTGCAGTAGAGAGATTCCCCAGGCTGTATACAAAGGAAAGAATTCACAGGCTCCAGTTAAAGTGAGCCGAAACACAAGAAAACAAAGATTTCTTCTGCCTAAGTTTCCCAGGTGTACATAGGGAATCAGATTCACACTTCCACTTAACAGTCACAGGACTTGCACACCTACAGTGATTTCCCAGGGGCTCAATGCTGAAAATGTACCCCAAGGTGTCAGGAACAAATGTGTGTAATGATGTCTGTCTTTCCTGACTACAACCACAGTGTACGAGTCTTAATGGATTTAAAAGAAATGGGAACTGACACTAAAATGACACTTTTTGTGAACAAGATATATTACATGTTCATTCCACACTCCTCCCCCCATAGGCGGCATTTTCCCCTTTGAGAGAAAAATGCTCAGTCTGTGCCTTAATACTGTGGTAGCAGCACAGATTCAAATGTGGGTGTTTTCCATTACTGATCTCAACTTTGCCTGAAAGGGAATCTGGATACCACACATAAAACTTCTGTGCTGCCTCCCCCCTCATGTCCACTGCATGTACTTATGTCCTACCATACTGTTTTTCTTTCTTTCTTCAACCTCCCGTAACGCAGACAGGTGCAAAGAGCATCAGCGCCCATCACCTTCCTGAATAAAACTCCACGTTTGTAAAACTCACAGTGTCAGAAGCCCTCAGTCTTTATCCCACCTCAGCAAAGTGTTCATGTGCTTTGATTTCCCAGCCCTGGTGGCAATGGTCAAAACCAACAGAAGATAACCGGTTTCCTTCTTCATTATCCTCCCTCACTGATGCAGTGAAAGACCACACTTTTCATGTGGTTTGTTCTGACTAGTGTAAGTTGTGTCAGAAGTCTGGAAAGTCAGTTGTCATTCCTGGGTCTGCTGTGGTTAACTGCAGGCACGTGGGGGGACTTCCAAATCTTACCCAGACCTCACTGTCTTCACACATAGAGTAAATGGGGATGAGAATTTTTTTCGTAAAGTTTTCATGTCTTTTACCGACACCAATGCACTGAAAGTTACTGTTTGGATAGCTGTGTCAAATGATGGGTTCCAGGACTGCAACCTGGAACTCAGCAGAAATGCCCTCACGGTTGAGGGGTATTGCCTGCACTTAGATGGGGGGAAAGAGGGGAAGCAGAGAGTATCAGCTTTGCTGTACCTAAGTTATACCTGAATGATATATAAAAAATCTTATCATCCAACTTCAGTACCGAGGGCTACTAAAGAATTTCTTGAGAATAAAATCATCACTTTCAATCCTGGGAAGCCATGCATGGATGTTACTAATGGATCTGGTAATGTGTCAGCATGCCAACAAGACCACCTTCTCTGTCTCTAACACAAAGTCATGTTATTTTTATGCAAAAGACTCAGAATTCAACTATTAAGAGGTAGAATAGTTTTTCACGACTGTTGGCTCTCACCTACTTCAAACCTTTATAAGCACACCTAAACAAATTGCCCATTTGATCTCATTGCAAGTGCATTTTAAGTCCTTAAAATAATTATATTACTTTCATAGTGGCATATATTTCATTATATATATATATATATATATGCATATGTAAATGTCATAGACAAATATGCTATGTCTTGCTCTTTGCCTCCTTGCCTACACCATATAGACTTCAGCTACACCCATCTCCCCATTTTCAAAATGACAATTTCCTATTACTAATATGCATTTTCTTCTGTGCAAAGGGGACAATAAAATTAATATGTTGGTGCCCATAATCAAAACCTTATCCTCAAATATTAGTTACTATTAAAAAAATACTGACACAAGAATTCTATTTGAATAAAAAGGTTCCTTTTACTGGACTTCTACCATCCTGTGTTTGGTCTTTGACCCTTCTAAGTACAAAACCCATTAAATTTAGCAAGGAACCATTTATGAGTTGGTTCCAGGTATTTGACTTTAATTTTTTATCAAGAAATCACTCAAAGGAGAATGAGGAATGACAACTGTATTAGTTTTCTATGATTGTGTAACAAATTACCACAACGGTGGCAGCTTAAAACAAAACATTTACTATTTCACAGTTTCTATGGGGCAAGAGTCTTGGCATCATCACCTGGGTACTCTGCTCAGGGTTTCACAAGGCTAGGGTCAAGTTGATGACTGGACCTGAACTGTCATCCAAGGCTTGAGGTCCTCTCCAAGCTCATAGGTTACTGGCGGCATTCAGTCCCTCGCGGTTGTAGGACTGACGCCCTCAGCTCCTGGAGGCTACCTGCCGTATCTTTCATCCAACCTTTTCCAGAACATGACACTTATTCCTTCAAGGCAACAGGAGGATATCTGTTTGCTCTCCTTCTTTCACAAGTTTCACCTAATTAGGTCAGGCCCTCCCTTAAATTTAAAGTTAACATATTAGGGATTTAATTATGTCTGAAAAAATTCCTCACATGTGCCATGAAAGGTAACTTAAACAAGGGAGTGTAATCCCATTTTATTCATAGGCCCCACTCACACTCAAGGGGAGGGGACTACATAGAATGTGGATACAAGAGGGCAGGAATCTTGGGGACTATCTTAGAAATCTACCTACTCCAAGTATATGTGGAAGCACATGAATTGTCATTCACAGGAAGAAATGGAACAGTAAACAAAGAATTCCAGGAATGACCAGAAATAGAGTTTTCAACATGCAACCAATCTTATTCATGAAATTATATATGTATATTTATTACCTATAAGTATCATATATGTGCATGCATGCATCATGTTATGTATTCCTGGCACCATTTATTCATGTACTAATGAGCCCAAAATACAAAACAAAGGAAAACAGAAAAATAATTACTAGTTATACAATAAAAAAGCAGAGAAGAATTTAAACACATCTATAAATGTATAGATTTTAAAAACTGAAGCACAACAAATATTGCATAAATAAATCATATAGAAAGATTCAAGCTTCTAATAATACAAAAGAGACAGTGTTGCCTACTTGTTTAATAAGGAATTTTTAAAAAATTCTTTTTAACGTTTACTTATTTTTGAGACAGAGAGAGAAACAGAGCTCGAGTAGGGGCAGAGAGAGAGAGACAGACAGAATCTGAAGCAGACTCAAGGCTCCAAGCTGTCAGCAAAGAGCCCAAGGTGGGGCTTGAACTCACGACCCATGAGATAATGACCTGAGCCGAAGTCGGACATTAACCAACTGAGCCACCCAAGAGCCCTTAATTAGCTATTTTTAACAACGAGCCTGCATGGGTCGATATGAGTGGCTGAAATGGGCCCCCCTCAAACACTGATGCTGAGCGTGTAGCAAAAAGGAAGCAAGTGGGCCTTAAAAATATTTATAACCTTTGGGGCACCTGGGTGGCTCAGTTGGTTGAGTGTCCGACTTCGGCTCAGGTCATGATCTCACAGTTGTGAATTCGAGCCCCATGTCAGGCTCTGTGCTGACAGCTCAGAGCCTGGAGCCTGCTTCAGATTCTGTGTCTCCCTCTCTCTCTGACCCTCCCCGGTTCATGCTCTGTCTCTGTCTCAAAAATAAATTTAAAAAAAACATTTAAAAAAATTAAAAAAAATATTTATAACCTTTAACAGATGATCATAGGGGAAGGGAAGGAAAAATAAGATAAAAACAGAGAGGGAGGCAAACCATAAGAGACTCTTAAATACAGAAAATAAACTGAGGGTTGAATGGGGCTGGGGTAAATGGGTGATGGGCATTAATGAGGGCACTTGGGATGAGCACGGGGTGTCATATGTAAGTTATGAATCACTGGGTTCTACTCCCGAAGCCAAGACTACACTGTGTGTTAACTAACCTGAGAATAAAAATATATATACTTATAGCTTTTGACCTAGAAACTGTATTAGGCTATCTGGTTCCTTCTTCCTCTGATGCCATTGTCCTTAGAAACCTGGGGTAAAATATTAAGAGGAAAAATTTACCTAGATAAATCCTTAAGAGATTTTATTGGGCACACGGCTTAAGTCACACCATGAGCATCAAGCAAAATTCAGATTCCAGCCTGGCTCCACGATAAAGACTTCGGCAAAAACAACAACAACAAAAAGCAAGCAAACAAAACTGCCAAATTTCCAAAAATATATGATTTCTAGAATTAAAAAAAAAACACAGACATAAGAAATAATATTCAGAGCAAGTGTACACTTGGCTTTTCCACCTAAAGATCCCTTCCGGCTGTGCTGAATTATTTTCATCACAAGCAATTGTTTCAAGGCATACAGAACTGGTCATATTGCTTGTCAAAAATTAAAAACCTTGTCAAACTCTTCCCTTTGTAGCATTATAAACAGTCAGTTGTCAAAAGTGAGCTGTTTGCAAAAGCACCATAAAAAGGGGGAAATAATGGTCTATTTCCCTTTTATACTAAGTGAAGGGTTTGCTATAATTTTTAGCAGTCATTAAGATTTACTAATGAAGACTTGAGATGGAGTCTAAAAAAGGAAATATAAAGTTAAGTGGCTCATTTTGTGTTTTGAGAGGTAAAATATTAAGAGGAAAAAGAAGTGCTATCTCATCAATCATAAACCACATAAAGCTGGAAAAGTAATGCGGCCCTTTCCAGCAGTAGCCTCCGCTGAAGAACACCGTGGGCCTAGGGAGACCACCTTCTAATAGGTGAGAGGCTATTTCAATCTCCATACCCATTTAATCACAGGGCTGTTTGAGCACCGACTGCCAATTATCCTGAATTATGTGTCATATAGTAGGTTTGTGATCCGAGCTACAGTGCATTAGGGACCCAGCAGAGACCACCATGTTGATTTGACAAGGTTCTTAGAGCCGGGATGAATAAATTAACGCAACAGAATGATTCTGATGAACAGAAGATTGGAGCCAAGCTCCCAGAGATGGAAGATTAGTGACTAATCAGCTCTAACACCTGGTTTCCATAACACTCTAATAACAACTCCTTGCACTGCTGTAACAAAACACAACAGCCTCTGCCAGGGGGAGAAATGTGAAATAGCCTCAAAAGTTATGGCTTGGGGTGTTTTATTCATGACGGGATGTATTTCACCTGTTCTTGGAAATTAAGAGCAGCAGTAATCCTCCCCCCACCCCACCCCTGCCCTCTTTACAATGGGATGGAGGGCAGGGATGGCTGTGAATTCCAAACAACCAGGTTCCCAGGAGAACAGATTGGATGAGAAATCCACTGCCACTAACTTTTCAATTCAACTTACATCAACTAAAGGGGGGGAGGTGGAGAGAGAAGGAAAGGAGGGGGGAAGAAGGTGGATGAAGTATTAGAAGAAAGAATCCTAATAGCTAATGCTGATCGGACTGTAGAGTCACATCCTACATTGAAGAGAGACCTCAGGTAACAATCCGGTCTGACTTCTTACCTTTAAGGTTCAGGATAAACAGATGCAAAAGCCCCCAGACCAGTACTTTGGTTAATCTGGAGAAAATGCCAAGCTCCTAACATCTGTCATGTTTAGCAAAGATGGAAGACAACGGCCAGACATCTCATATAAAAGCAAGCTAAGATCTTCAAATATACTTGGCATTGCTGTTCCTCACCAAACACGTGAGGGAGTGCTGTTTTGGCCAGTGCTGGTAATCATCATCAGAGAAGGCGGACCTCCAAGACCAGGTCGACCCACTGTCAGTCATCCTTTTGGCCACCCCTTTCACTTCTTGAAAGGCAAGTCACTAATTCTGACATGTTTTGTTAAATCGGAAAGCACTTAACCGAGAATAGTTGATTCTCACAGAACATCCAAAATGTATGCTGAAATAGCATTTTGACATCTAGCAGATTTGAGATATCAAAGCATTAGCATGATTCTCTCACGACTGCTTCAAAATTTGTTGGTGCGTCTCTGTACTAACCTCACCGACAAATCTACGAAACTAAGAGAACCCGATTAAATGACAACTACGTGTCTGAAGGCACGGCTGAGGGTGAGGAAACGTAATTCGCATTGCAGAAGAAACAAAATCTGTTTAGCAGAAGACACATCATTTATTCTCCTCGAATTTTTCAATCACGATTTGCTGCACGAGAAGGAGATCGACACTCAGCCTCTCCAAGAAACGAGGCAGGTCAGACCGCCTTTGTACCTGCCATTCACAACTACAATTTCTATCCACACAACTGGACTTTCTAGTCACAATCTGTTTAATTCTGTAACTTAATCTCTAGCCAGGGGTCGGAGCATCAATTTAGATTTCGTGTTTCTTTTTTTATTCAGGTTATTTCCTCGCATAGGACACGACGCTGTGCCCCACATTTGGCTTGTCAGCGTGTGAAGACCCACGCTTTTTGCCGTGACTGACAAGAGAAGCCAACCGCACGTTGTCCCAAGGGCTGTTTCCAAATTTGGCCTCCCAAAGGGAAGCTCGCTAAACTCCTCTAGGCTTGCTTTAATACCGACCCATATTCACAGCTTCATTTGTTCTAACACCTGATTCCTTCTTTGCCTCAGCAAGCCTCACTGAAGGCGGACTGGAGGAAAGCAGCTGTTGTTTAATCTGTGCTGCACTAGAAATCATTTCCTTCACCTCTTCTCCAGTTTTTCACCCCTGAACTCGAATTCCAGCCTAAATGTCAAAGGGGAGAGACACCTCCCTCAAATAAAGGTGTAGCAACCAACCTGTAAGAATTCATAGGTAATATTCTTTTAAATGTTTTATTTTCTTTGTTGAAATATTTCAGTGAGTATTGTTAAATGAAGTAAAGCTTCCTCTTGAAGCAGACGATCAAAGAGAAACTCGGGGTGGGGAGAAAAAGGAATCTTTAAAAGGGCTGATTGAACTTGTAATCATAAAAGCCACACTCTGGGACATTTGCTGAATGCCAGTCTGTTAAATGTTCCATCGTCTTCCCCCAAATTATAAATGCCCTAAACCAGAAAGTAGAAAAAAGGCAGATGTCACCAATGTTCTGCTGAGGAGTTACCCCTGCCACCACCAAAGGGGACTGAAGATATATTCACAGGAGCCAGTGAAGCTTCAGTGGGAATAGTGGGGAGCTATGTCATGCATACAAAGCATAGGTGAGGACACAGGTCTTAGGATAGCAAAATCCTCAAACTCTGAAGAGAGGCCTTGTCCGTGCCCCTAAAAGACACACTGGAGCTCTCTGAGGGGTATGAAAAGAGCATGGAGGTTTGTGGCTAATCTGAAAACATGCCATTTTTCTAAGCAACTGAAGCTCACAAATGATCTTCAAGAGATGGAACCAAATGCTATTCCAGTCTTGTCTTTTACGCAGTTCTACATCATAAAGTTTATGCCACACTGAACAGGCAGGAATTCCATATAAGGGCTTGAAACCTGAGACAGTGACTGCTGGTGGGTCGTAGAGCTTTTGAGAATGTGGAGAAACATATAAAAACCTCACTCCAGAAAATTTCAAGTATTCGCAGACACATAACCATGCATATACTGCTTCAGGGTTTTTGCCAAAGACAAGACTCACTGTAGAAGATAAAAATAATATAATTTATTTTGGTCATTTACAATGTCTTAGAAGCACACTAAAATCCCCAAATCAACTGAGTTCTTAGCTTCAAGATGCAGGAGGGAAAATGGTATGTTTGATGGGTTATGGTACACACAAAAAGGAGCCCTAATTATCACCCCTCTCTGCCCAAAGCTTCAATCGTGAAACACTGAAGGGGGAATGGGAGGGAAGGAGAGAAGTTGCAAAGTGGAATCTATTGCTTTGCTCAATTTGCTATCATAAGAAGGAAGTCAAAGAAATGCTTTCTGATTGTGATCTCTGTATCTGAAAGTTTAAATGATCAACGGGGGCAAAAACATTAAGGCAAGGAGATGCTATAGGAGGTACCTTTTCCATGGGCACTAGATGGTACTTCATAAAATGGGAAAGATGCAATTCTTTACCTATAAAATCAGCATGTTGAGTGTACCTAACAGGTGGATATGGAAGATTAAATGAGTTAATGTGTCCAAAAAATATTTGCAGACTTTTAGGTACTATACAAATGTCAGCTATTATTTTTACCAAAGGGCTGCAAACTTATAATAATAATCAGATTGGACAAAAACACAGAAGGTGCTGGAATCCCTTCTGCTTGCTCCTACATTAGTCTAATGACCCGCCAGCAGAATATGTGCTCTGAACTCTGCTTAGAGTGCTAAAGAAGTAGACAGTTATTTACCCCAACAAAATTAATGAAGTAGCCGAAGTTAGGAGTTCAGCCTGCAGCCATGTTAAACTAGTAATAACTATGTCACTTACACCTTGGATTTTCCAAATTATTTAAAAGAGGGATCTCCAAAGGAGATGGTGTGCTTCAAGTTTGGTCGTAAGAAAATCACTGGGGTGGAGGGAAGAATATATGAAAACTACTATTCACTTATAATTCTTTCTCTTGTTTTTGAGAAAAATAATCATTTTTATTTAATAATATGCATAATATATTAGTACAGTTACATACATATTTAATTTATATATGAATATATATATAGATACATACATACACATTAGAGAGTCTGGTTCATTATTCTACTGCTTGGTGTGATGCTCAAAAATTTTTAATATACAAGTTCTTTTACATATGCCACAGTATTTCATCTCCTGGATGTATTAGATCATTATTCCTACTATAGAGTCAAGGAAACCAAGTGTAGGAAAAGTGATTTCTACATCATCTTATCTAGCAAGACCAAGATAAAATTCCAGGTTTCAGCTCTAAGACCTACACTTCAGATCTTTACAACTAGACTGCACCCTTCTGAATTCAAGTTTTGGCAGAAGTCATCAGATTGGAGCCAGAGGACTGTGAAACAGAGTGGTGTTCTATCAGCATGCAGTGATCTCCAATCAGTGCAAAATGATCACAACTACTATTACCATGGATAATCCTTTAAGTGCTCCAGATACTCAAATATGGAAAAAGGAAAAAGGAGACACTTCTCTCAAATCCCTCAACCAAAAAAAAAAAAAAAATTAAAGAAAATGAAAAAAAAAACACAAAAGAAACAAAACAAAAAACAAAAGTGAAACAAACAAAAAACCCAAAAACTTGTTACCATCACTATGTTTATGTGTTATTTATAAATGGCATTTTCAGTCTTTCTTGCACTTTCCTATCTTAGTGTAAGGTGCTATATAAATGCTAACTATTGTTTGTATTTAACAAGCCTCATCCAGAGGAAAAATGTATACCTTGATTTCTACAGTAAGGACAAAAAAAAAAAAAAGCTGAAAGGAAATTGCCTATTCTGGGTTACAACACATAAACTTGACTTTCTCAACATTGTATTCTCCTCCCTGCTTTCTGGTTCAACACTGTGTTCAGAGCCAAAAATTCATTTTCTTGGATATTTTCAAAAGGTATGTTTCAACAACAGGAATTAGTATAATTCTTGAAAACACCAAGTAATCTGGGGTTTTTTTAGTAAGTTTTGTGCGCACAGGTTGAGTGGCCAGAAATGGGTCTAAAAATACCCTATTTTCCTGAACGTGGAGATTTCAAAGGCATATGTGCTTCTGGGAAAAATAAACGTGAGAAAACTTTGTCCTTTTAGAAGTCAAAAAGAAAATGCAAAATTGCCTTTAATGTGTAAAATGAGATGGGTACTTAATAATTAATTTACTATATTAGTTGTAGTAAATTAATTACATTGGTACATTTCCATTTCTGAAACCTGTGTCTGAAATATGTCTTAAGAATTCAGTAACTGGCCATTTTTTCCTTTATGGTTCAGATGGCTCATATTGCTGATTCTGCAACTTAGCGTGCTTGGATACGAGCCACTTACATATAAAATACATATATTACAAAATCATAGAAACTGAAGGCTGGCAAAATCTTTAAAATAAGCTACTGATCCCTTATTTTGAGAGTAAAGAATGTCCCTTAACTGGAAAACCAAACAGCTGGGTCTATAAATAACAAGAAACCTAAATACGGTGTATTTAATCAACAAATAATTGCTGAGTAAGAAGCACTGGTTTGAGTCTGGGTATAGAGTTGTATTCAAAAACAGTAAGACCACATTAATGATCAAAATTAAGAAAGACATTAATTGACAAGGAAGATGTTTAACAACATGTTATTAGGTCTTTACTATGTAAATAAATATTCTCCAAAAGGGCAACTTCAATTTAAACACCTGTTTACTAACAAAAATTATACCTATCAGATTTGCATGCCAGGAAATTGAAGGGAGATGATTTCCTAAAAACTGTATATCAAGTAAGAGGTACAGTCAGGACCACGATAAATATGAGTTATATGGAGCTGAATGCATCATCAAAACAGCATCATTTTCATGCTTGACCTTTCATACCATCACCTCTAATCATGTGTATGAATGTGAGGTATCAAATAGACAACAATGAGGGATGATTTACAGCACATCACAGTGAAAAATACCATAATGGGCCTTTAAATGCAACCTTGCCTAAGTTGTATAAATAATGTTAGTTCTCCTTGCTTGAATTTCCAGTAAAGAAAAAAAAGGACAGAAACGAAGACCTAATGGGAGATAAGTTAAAAAAAAAAAAAAGGGGGGAGGACATTTTGCCATCAGAATCTCTTCCTGAGTTTAAACAAAATGTTAACATTGTCAAAATTAGGTATAAATATTTTAAATGCATCCATATTAGTGGAAATACACACATTTCATAATATCTCCCTCAAATAATTTTGACCTCAAAATAGCATAAGGCTGTCATTATTATTATTAAATTTGGGGATGATTCCTTGTAAAAGCAACAGAGGAAAAATGGAATCATAGATTACCATGTGTCTGAAGTATTATGAACATAGGAAATGGGTAGACTTGTATGAAAACTCCTTTTATTTGCATACCTCCACTTAAAAATATAAGAAGATACTTCTCTGACAATTTATTTGGTGACAGAGTAAAAAAGCAAATGGAAAATTAGAAGTTCTGCATTCTTTTAAATTTAGGAATGTTCTAAAGTTGTAAAAACAATGAAGAACATAAAAGTTTAGAAAATATTTTAGAAAGATTTCTAAAGTCTTTTTGTAAAGAACAGGTTTTTTTATTCACTGTTACAAAATAGCGTAGTAGAAAATGGAAGGAAAAAATCAGAATGAAGCTCAAAATTAAAATACAACACAATTCAAAGAGTACTTTTAAAAAGCAACAAGAGTCTTTCAAGAAAATAAGAAAGATTTATGTAATGTTTAATGGATGCATTGAACTGCTGTAGCAGCCTATTTGGAGAATAATTTCACATTCACTCAAATGAATTTAGAAAAAAATCATTATAAATATAGAGATATTAGAAGAATTTTCTCCCATGCAGGAATTCTTTTTATTTTCCCAACTTAAATCAACATCACAAGCAATGCTGTTTTCTGGATGGAAAATCTAAGCATCCAAATAGCAAATGCTATAAAAATGTTTAACTGAAATGTTTTGCTACTTTATTTAAATTTTGTTAAGAAAGCAAATTGCACCTACATACTAAATTTGATAGGGGTTATTAGTTATCAGAAATTACAGAATCTTCCTTAATTTAACTCACATTATGAGTGAAGTCTCAAGATGTGCTACTTAAAATAACCTTTTTTTTTTGGAGAAATATACAGAGACTACCCATACATAGTACCTAGACATGAAGAGTAAAGAGAAGTGTTTTAATTCTAAGTCCCTTCTAAAGAAATCTAAGATTTCAGGCAAAATGCAGTAATATAGATTTTTCTGAATGCATAACAAGACAAAAAACTGCAAGAGATGAAAATTATTGTATGTGGTATGTTGCTGTTTTGCAATGAAAAATTACTCAGTGTGTTTGTCCATCACTCCACCAAAACCAATGTATCTCACAACTTTTACTATATATAGAATTGACTATATAGGATTTTAATGTTTCCATTAACATATTCATATGCAAAAGTAGGAAGGCATTTATATATTTTGTCCCATACAGTAATATTTCTTTCACCCATGTTGAGCCAAAGACACACACAGACCTTTTCTGCTTCACAATATTATATCAGTTACCTATGTTAACCTGAAGGTAGGATATGTGGAACACACACACACACACACACACACACACACACACACTCACATACTTGCACACACACATGCACACACAAATTAGCTGCTCCCTAGAAAGGCCAGGGAATCGAGAAAAATCAAAGATTTAAAAATACAAATGTCCCTGCTGTTTTAAAAGAAAGAATGAAAGGAAGGAAGGAAAAGGGGAAATTAGGAGGGAGGAAGGAAAATTCATTATGATAAGGAACAGAGAAGAGTAAAGGGCTAACAATAGAGTTGTTTCTAATAACATTGACGGTCTCATTTAAGGGAAAATCAGGCCAACTCGTTCAGCATTTTTGCTGTCATAGGTTCTAAAATACTATTGCTGTTGTCCGCAAACTTCCTACAAAATCTTCTAGGAAAACCATTGCTCACATACAGCCCGTGGTTATTTCCAGCCACTCTCTCTGCCAATCTGCTTGAAGACTCTCCTCACGCATCTAAGAAATCCAAAGGTTGAGGAAATGAAACACGTGCTGACAGCAACACTCAACCAGCCTGCAGGTAACTGGGCATGTCGGACTTAGGCGAGTTATTTCTCCAGAGGCCGTGAAGAGGAGCCAAGGAAAGGAAGGGGCAGAGGATTTGTAGATAAGCATTTAATCTGAGAAGAGCCACGGAAGAGGGAAAGGTGGGGAGAAACAGTGAAAGCATCCTGTCAAATGGTACCAAAGTTGACAGCATTCTCAACCCTGCCATCTATGAGAATCCCTCAATCCCTCTGTTGTCTTGTCCTTCACTCCTGTTCTCCCATCTGGGAAGAACATCATCTTCATTATTTGAAAAACTTCTTCAGGAAGCTGCTATCAGGGCATTCAAGCTTCACCTCCGTGCCCCAACCATAGGGGAACCAACTCTCCTGGTCTGTCCGGGACACTGGAGCTGCCTGGCACCTGGGACTCCCAGTGCTGAAGCCAGAAGCGTCATGGAAAAACTGGGTGGCAGGGTGGTCAGCCTACTTAACCATTCATTTCTTCTCTTGTGCTCAGGTCCCAACAGTCACACAGATATTCTTAACTAAATCAGGGCAAGAAGTAAGAAGGAATCAAAAGTGACGTTCTAAGTATATAACCAGAAGTTCAGGGAGGCCTCGGGAAGCCTATGCCATCAATAAGCCTTATTTACTAAAGGGAAAAAAAAATGCCTGCAGCGTTTAAATCCTATGGTAACTGTTAATCCTCTCCAGAAAAAATAAATAAATAAAATAAAAAAGAATGCAGCTGATAAATTACTTAACCGAAAACGTAATGCTCAAAGCAGTAACCACAATGCAATAATTATTGGACTTGATTAAACATAAAAATAAATCTGTCTTTTACTTCTCTCTCATCCCATTAGTACGTACAATGAAAAGAAAAGCCTTTTTAAAAGGTACCTCATGGCCAATTTTTCCCCCTTAATTCTGCATTGTAACAAACAAAGGTAAAATCAAAAATCATGCAAGCAAAGTATAAGCTTTTCCCCATTATCCTTAGAAAGGTGACAGTGCCGATTAAAAACATGTTCCCATGAAGCTCTCAGCATATGCTTTTTTTTTTTAATTCCTTGATAGTGGAATGCCTTATTAAGAGGAAAAGTATCACAAAGTATATGGCTTATAAATCATCAATATTTCTGGCAAACTCAATCTATTGGTCTCATTTGAAATGTACAGAACCTCTCCCAACCTCATTGACATAATGTTGCCTGTTCAAATGCCTGAGACTAAAATAACCACTTAATATCTAAAAATGAATGCTAACAGTATTGCTTTTCTAAAAGCAACAAGAAAAAGTTAGATTATTCAACAAAACATAGTCAAATTTGAGTTATTTCTGCTCTAAATGGAAAACTGTGGCCATATTTTATACACATGTGTGCAAGTCTCAATGTGACTTTTTTTCCCTCTGTTGAGATACTTGACTTTGATTTTATTTTTATCATTTACGCTCTGAAATGCCAACACCACACCATTCCTACAAAACACACTTTTATCCATTTTTTTTTAAGTCTGCGTTCAAGTTAGAAAGTAAGTCATATCTCCAGATCTCGTTTTGTAAAGGTTGTACTCGCCACAGGCTTAACACAACGGTTGGAGACAGTGTGGAAGGGATCGATAAAGTAGTATTACCCTTTGTGATGGTGAGTCTCTGCAGGACATTCCGGCTTAACTCTGCTGTCTGTGCTAACACTCCATCCTTACCCACTGGGAGAGTGCACTAAAGCACAGCTACGGACCAAGGGCTCCAACGAGGATGAGAAACTCACTTCCTTCCCCTTGTTCTGGAGCTACTTTAATAAAGCTGGAGAAAATCTGGATGCCGTAAGAAAGAGTTTCAAATTTGAAAGACAAATGTATAAACACCCTGAAGTCTGAGGGCATAGGCCTTGACATTCAGACAGGTATATGCATCATTCGGGAAGTTTCACTTTGGCAGGAGGCCTATCAATGCAGCAATTCTTCAACCTCAACATGTCACTTGTGATTTGAAAAAGCTAACTACTGTGGTTGCAGGGAGGCAACAGTGCGATGTAATGAGCTTATATTAATTGCCTCCTTCACTTGCCAAGTGGACTTAGGGAAAAATATATTAAATTTGCCTCCAAATGAAATGTTTATAATTTTTCATTTGTCACCGTAAGAGTGAAATTACAACTCTATGGTTACGAATGCTGTAAGGTGTAAGGATATGATCACACTCTTCCCATTCATGTTAACAAAGAGTAGCTACCGCTCTGCAGGCCGGAGACTTGGAGGCTTTCATGCTGTACAACGTAGATCTGCTATAGTTCTTTTTTATTTTTATTTTTTTCCCCTAATAAGTGTTCTGAGAGTTTCGTTTAATTCAATAGACCTCACTTTTTTATTCTGGCAAAGTGAGTGATAAGTAATACAAATTCACATGTATGGCCTTGTGACGCTACAACTAACCTCAATCCTTTTCTGTGCCCCAGTGATCTTTCAGGCCACATTTTAACTATTTTCTCTGATACAAATATGGGCAGCTGCCTGTCACGTGTATTCCCTCACATCAAATACTCCTCCCATCAGACATGAACTCTTCTCTGAGCCTTGATATCCATCCTAGTTCCTAAGATAAAAACCAAGTCTCTTCTCAATCTATTGTACATTTTCATAACTGACCCAAACAATGACAGACACCGTACTCTAGAATGAATGCAAGTGAGTAAAGGAAGTTCTGCAGAGAACTTTACTTCCTGCCTCCTTAAGTAAATTAACTTCAAGGGATGTAAAACCAGCTTAAATATGACATTTTCAAAACCAAACAACTGGAGGAACCCTTCTCCACTCTAGAAGGAGAGAGGTAGGTTTTAGATTTTGGTATAACTACCTATTTCCTGTACTAGTTGGTAGTGGCTCCCCTGTGTTCTAATATTTGATAACTTATATTTACACTTTTCTGAAATGATACTGTGATAGATAACTACCATCCATTCAGCATAAAATCCATTCATTAAATCTTACAGGCTGCCAGATTGGAAAAAAAAAAAAAAAAACAGAGAAAAGAGATCTTTGACTTCATCATGCGGAACAAATTTATTTCCCCTTTGTCTCAACTTCTCCTGCCTGGACTACACCTGGCTGTTACTTTTATAACTTAAAGTGCCATTAACATGATTAATGAGAGAAACAGCTGCCCCGAGCCAACACCCTCAGCAATACTGAGAACTTGCAAAAGCTTGCACGCTGCAATTTCTCTTTACCATGTCCCAGATAAAATTGTGAGGTTGAGCTACCTACAGTCTCCAAAAGTGACAGGGGGAGTATTAAAAATATATTCCCCCATCCAGATCATGCCACAGGGATCACACAGAGACTACTTCCTTTTTCCATTCTGATAGCTATTATTCTCCCCTACTTATTAAATTGATATCTTTTGTATGGTTTTCGGAAAATATAAAACTATGTGTAAGGCACCTTACATAGAAGATACAATTGTAAGAGTAAGGCTTGCCCTCAAAGAACATAAAATCTGACGGAGAAGAGAAGTCAAACATACGAATGATTATAATTGGTAACTTCAGAGAACAGAGGTTTTGAAGTCAGATAAGCATGGTAACCTGTGCTATTTTGGAAGCATCGGGCTAACTTGGATTTCTGAGTGACAGTGTACTTACCTTTCAAAGCTGGTTGAGGAATAAACGAAATCCAACTGTAAACCCTCTGATCCAGTGCTCCAAAATAATATATATTTAACAAATAGTCTCTATTTTAATGAAGTTATTACAATGCACAGGCCAGTGAGGTAGAATACTAAAATGATAGAAAAAGTTTCAAACACGTCGGGAGGTAGAGGATGGCCCTACCTGGCTGGTAGCTCAAGGAAGATAACACAGAAGGGAAAGGGCTATGTTTAGTCATAAACACATTTGGCAAATAGAATGGGGTGGGGAGACTCTCAGGGGAGAAAAATAGGCACATTAAAAAATACATGCTTTAGGGGCTCCTGGGTGGCTCAGTCAATTCAGTGTCCGACTTCGGCCTCGGCCATGATCTCACCGTTCCCGAGTTCAAGCCCTGTGTTGGGCTCTGTGCTGACAGCTCAGAACCTGGAGCCTGCTTCGGATTCTGTCTGCCTCTCTCTCTGCCCCTCTCCGGCTCATGCTCTGTGCGTCTGTCTGTCTCTCTCTCTCACTCTCAAAAATAAATAAACATTAAAAAATTTAAAAATACAATTGCTTTAGGGGCGTCTGGGTGGCTCAGGGGGTTAAGCGTATGACTCTTGATTTCTGCTCAGGTCATGATCTCATGGTTCATGAGTTCAAGATCTGTACCAGGCTCTGTGCTGACAGCGTGGAGCCTGCTTGGGATTTTCTGTCTCCCTTTCTCTGCCCCTCCCCCACTTGTGATCTCTCTCTCTCTCTCTCTCTCTCTCTTCCCCTCTCTCAAAAAATAAATAAATCTAAAAAAAAAGTATATTATTCTACATTCTACATCCATGTTGTTTATTTATTTATTTATTTATTTATTTTGAGAAGGAGAGAGAGAAACAGAAAGGGAGAATCTTAAACAGATTTTCTGTCTCCCTTTCTCTGCCCCTCCCCCACTTGTGATCTCTCTTTCTCTCTCTTTCTCCTCCTCTCTCAAAACATAAATTAAAAAAAAAACTATATTATTCTACGTTCTACATCTATTTTGTTTGTTTATTATTTATTTATTTATTTATTTATTTATTTATTTATTTATTTATGAGAGAGAGAGAGAGAGAGAAAGAGAAACAGAGAAAGGGAGAATCTTAAACAGATTCCATGCTCCAGTGCAAGGCTTGATCTCACAACCCTAAGATCATGACCTGATCTGAAATCAAGAGTCTGACACTCAACCTACTGAGCTACCCAGGCGCCCCTCTACATTTTAGGTTAATGTCAAGTACCCACAAAGAACGTTCTAGAAGATCAGCTTGGGAAAATAGGAGAAAGCCTCATTTAGGGGATATCACTGAAGATTTACTCTTTATTTGAATGAGGATCTTTGAATATTTTAGATATTTACCAGATCTTTAGAAAGCAATCTGGTAACTTTGTGCATGAGTTTTGAATTGGGAGAGACCTCAAACAAGGAGGTAGGACCCCGCTGATAGTTTAAGCTTGAGGAAACAGGGGCCTTTAATCAGAATAATGACAGAATAATAAAAAAAAATGACAGAGAGGAGAAACACTTAAGTTGTAGAAAACAAAGGACTTGGCAATTAACTGGGTGTGGGATAAAACAGATGGAAGGAAAATAAAAAGTACATGCATTTCAAGAGGGGTCATCTGAGAATGTGACAAAATGTTAAACAGAAAAGAGTCATCAGTGTTGGAGATGTTATTAGCTTTCAGATCACATAGGTTAGCTTTGCTCTCAGGAAATTTGTTACATTGTTGAAAATTTGAAAAGCAAATTATCCTACCACTGGCCCTCTGAAAATTAAATTACTGATAATATGAACTTCCAAATAAGTATAATATCTTTGATAATATGCTTCAGGGTATCTTTAGAATCTTAGACACAGGGAAACTATTTTAAAAAAATTTAAAAAAAACACTTTTTTTTAATTGAAAAAGGATGAATGCATTTATCCTTAAACCTATCTTAAAGCAACAGGGCATCTGCAATATTTATACTGGGTACAAAATGAAACCTTGTCACATGTTAGTTTTATTTACTAACCGTTTTTCATCAGGATTTCATGAAACAAGGTCTGGATTTAACAGTACTAACAATGTGTCAAAACAGCAGTGTGGGAAGTGAGGGCACTAGGGAGTACCCCAAAACAAATCCACCCGATAAGAGGAAGCATTTGCTTCATGTGACAGAGAAAATTAAATCTTCATGCCTACATAAGTACATAAGAATAAGCCCAAGTTGAAGGTGGCATTAATCTCAATCACTGTTTTTTTGTGGGTGTTTAGACATATTACATGCAGGGTATGTTTCAATTATTGTTGTTTTGAATGGAGCATGCAGCATTTCATTGTGAGGAAACCAGGGAAAGAATTTTCTCAGTTGCAGAACTCTAGTAACAAAGGAAAGAAAAAAAAAAAAAAACTACAAAACTCAGTTCACTTTATAGCCTTGCATGCTTAGCTCTGTATTTATTTCAAAGGATGGAGAAAAGAAATCAAGAATAAACCATTCCCTCAAAATGTTATTAATAACAGAATTTCTTTACCTTGTTATACATTTTATGTTTTAAAAAATCACCCATGGATCATTAAAAAAGATTAAGATATGTCTGAAAAGAATTTCAGTGAAAAAGTGGTTAACATTTATCATAGTTTTTCAAAACAAAATTGAATTCTACTTTATCTGAAAACTTTCCAATGCAATATTACTTTTTCTTACATATACAGCCTGCAACTTACCTAGGGCACTATTTATCATTTGGACAACTTAAGTACGCCACACACACACACACACACACACACACACACACACACACACACAATCACCTTGAGACAAACGACAAATTCTCTCTTGGGAAACTCAAAACTGTATTAAAATGATAAGTAGAAAGTCTTCACTCTTCCTTCACTAACTTAGGCAGACAAGTGTGATATACACACACCAAAAAAATCAAGGTTCCAACATGCTCCTGGTCATAATAATCATCTTTGCTTCCTCCAGTCCACAAAGTTTGTTCATTTTTACAAAGATATTATAAGCTGTGATGGAAAAATCAGTACCCAGAGGAGTCTTCCAATTATCCACACAGGTAGCCTAGCCTAGCCCATGTGGAACCCCTAATAGGTATGGGTCAGGATTTAAGGATTCAAAAATAATCATTGCAAAGGAAGTGCTTGAATGAGTAATTTCTCTTTGGTATTCTATCCACCTATGGTAGTAAACCAGAGAGAAAGGAAGCAGAAATTTGGGTCTTACAAATGTAGCAAAAACACTGTAAGTGGTAAAATTCAGGTTTGTCAATTGTTTTATGTAGGTGGTACACAGATTCTACAAAAACACTTTCCAAACTACCAGCAATCACACCTCACAAGTATCTCTGTCCAAACAGTATATGTGCCACCTGCTATAAATATTCACACTTCTGAAATCTGGGCCCCACATCATAGACAATAAGCCAAAAAGAAATCTATTTCCATAGGTAACATGTATACTTTAGGTGCCTTTTGTATACAGAGATTGAGGCAAGGGATGTGGTCAGAAGGAGAAATACATCATATCTTTAGATTCTGCTATCGATTTTGGTTGAATCCAGGAATGAATCCACAAACTACCCATAAGATAAAATCATACAGGAAATAAAGAGACTTTCTTAAAAAGAAAGAAAGGATTTATCTTAAAAATATCCAAAATTAAAAACTGAAGGCTAGAAACATTAGTAGTTTCTGCCCTCAAACCATCACTGTCCTATCTAGGAGGCAGTCCGAGTTTTAACATTAGTCACAAACTAGTAACTGCACTGTCAGCCCCAGTCTAGGTGTGAGTCCTAGTTCCACTACAGCTAGATGAGTGGTCTTAAGCAAAATCACCCTTCACTGAGCCTCAGGATCCAAACCCGTGAATGCAAAAACAAGGAGTATTGTTGTTAGAAGTTTAAATGAAATACTCTACATTGAACTTAGCACAACCTATATTACATAACATCACATAAATTCCTAGATATAAGGTGCACTTTTCTCAAATGTCCTTAGAAAACATCTCCCCTTTTAATATTTATGTTCTGGTATCTTTTATCAATGCTCTAGATTGGACTATATATTCCAGTATGGTATACTGTTCTCAATTGTTGAGCTACTATGATTTTTGAGTGCCTGTTTTGTAATGTTGTTAAATATTTTGAATATCACTCCTGTTGTTTGGAGAAGATATGCTAGCTTGTGACTTCACCCAATGTTCATTTGGATGCTGTGGAGGTTAACTTGTCAAAATGGAGATGACAACATTTAATGATGATTTTGTAATAATTCCCTGGGGTATGACATTACAATTCTAAGTGCTAAATGAAATATGCCCTCTTAAAGATCCTCTGCTAGTTTATCTTTGCTTGTTCCCCATATCCATCTTCTACTTTTCCCTGCTCTGCTTTGGAGGCTAGGAAAATAAACTCTAGAACTGCCTACTCCTACCGTATTGAATTCAGCCAATGGGAGGCAAGAGTAAGATTTCAGAGGGGAGCCCAGGGTATTTCTTCCCATTCTGCCTTCCCTCTCTCTGCTTCCCTTAAGTCTTCATGGTCCTGAAATTGGATGTATTCTTCTTCAGCTACACTTCTACTGAGTAGCCCCTCCTTCATAGCTCCAGCTTACAGAGAGGCTCAGACAGCATGGTTTCCCTCACTTGTCCCATGCCTGGGGTAGCAATGACTGCCCCCATAGTTGCTCTCCACTGGGTGCTTTACCATTCTGTACCAATTCCCTTAAGCCCACCTAAACCTTCATACATACTTCCTTTATGAACTTCTCCTTACTGAAACCTTTAGAGTGTGCCATCTCTTTCCTATTAGGCTCCTACCTGACAGAATTACTTTAAAAAGCATTAGAGTGACGAGGTATGTTGTGGAGATCATACACATAGGCAGCCCATCGAGGTTCCACTGAGAAAATGACAACTGAGGCTTGAAGGAGGCAAGAGTGAGTCATGCAGCTACTAGAGAGAATAATTGTACAGTAAAACGTTGGATTGCAAGTAACTTGTTCTGCAAGTAGTTCACAAGACGAGCAACAATTTCTAATAAAATTTAACTTGATAAACAAGTGATGTCTTGCAATGCATGTAGTACATGATGCCAAATGTCACATGATCACAGCTGTGCCAATGGTTCTTGAAATTTGCTTTGATATGCAAGTATTTTGGATTACAAGCATGTATCCGGAACAAATTATGCTCTCCAACCAAGGTTTTCCTGTACAGTGATAGTGAATAGCAAGTTCAAAGGTTTGGAATTTTCAAGGCAGGGAAGGAAACTGGTGTAACTAGGACAGAGTTGAAGGGGCAACGGCTCTTGGCATGTAAAGCATTAGACACATGGGCCGGCATGAGATCACCCAGATATGGAATGTTAGAAAAAGAAGATAGGAGGGCTCAGGAAGGAGCTACAGAGCTGTAGAGGGGAAGAAATTGACCAGCAACCAGCAAAGGATACTGAGAAGGAGAAACCAACTTGGTCTAAGCAGAGCAAGAAAGAAGAGTATCCAAGAAGTCAAATGAAAAATGAATTTTAAGGAGGTTTAAGTAATTGTATGAAATCCTGGAGTAGATCAAGTAAAATGAGAAGAGACTACTAGGTTTAGCCATTTGGTTCATTGTTGACCTTGACGAAGGCTGCTTTGGGGAAGTGGTTGGAAACACAAATCAAACTGAAGTGGCTCAAAAGAAAACAAAGGAGAGATATGGGTCAATTCTTTGGAGAATAAATTCAAAACAACCAAAAATGGGCCTCATATTATGCCAATGGATTTCTGTGTCTTGGCTTAACATTCCCAGTTAGAGTATCCTATAAAAGCTTAAACACCCTGTGTCTCAACAACTAAGATAGCAAGTAACTTGCCATGCAAAACTGTTAGATACTGAATTTAGTCAATATATTAAATATTATAAGGTATATCATTATTCTATAAAGTTTATACACTCAATTTGGCCAAAACAACTGGTTTTCTTGTAAGAAATTTCTCATACACACACTAACACAGAAGTGTGCGTGTGCGCGCGCGCGCACACACACACACACACACACAAAATTATACCTGGGTAGCATTTATGTAGTAGGGTGCCATGTTGCATCTGAGATTCCAACCAAATTCTATTTTGCAACTGACCTGAAAACCAATGAAACTTTACTAGGTTAAAAGAGTACTAACAACTAGATTGTACATCTTTCCCCTGAGAAGGAATTGAAAAGAATCATATTTGTTAATCCTCCTACAAGGACTTCTACAGTGTCTTTATCCCTCCTTAAAAACAATACAGGCTATTCTCTAGGAAGGGAAAATCAGATTCTATATAAATATTTCAGTCAATATGTACACTCTTTGGATGTGAGCCTCAAGCAAAAGTGCTTGTGAGCCCTGTCATAGGTAGGTGGCATGCACACTGGAGGAGGCATCAAGACCAAGCACACGTAGTGTGGGTCAGCAGTGTCCTGCTGCGTTTCCACATACTTTCCATGGTGACAGATGTCCAAATCTACCAAGAATTGTGCTAAACATCATATACATATAAGTCACTTAGGCAAGGCTACTCCTTTACAGGGAGTTCATTCCTACAAGTACACAACAGCACAAAACAAACACATGAAGCAACAAATACTTTTCATATTAAGTCTAACACCAGCCCATGTTCCTTTTACTCCGTGGCACCAATGGACAGGAATATGAATCATAATAGGATTTTCTTTTTGGAAAAATAATGTTTTATTGTATAGAGAATAACATTTCCTCCATAAAAATGTCTGTATGGGCAAGTGAAATTTTTAATTAGCATAGCTGTTACTGTGAACAACAGCAGCTAATATTTATTGACTATTTAGTATGGTCTATGCACTGAGTATACAAGTGTAATCTGATTTATTACATAGGAGAGTACTTCCTACCCTTTTGTATTTTACAGAGAGAGAAACAGAGGCTCACGGGTTAATATTCATAAGTGGCAGAGTAGGGATGTGAGCACTGGCAGACTGACCTTAGTGTCTACAAGATATAATATCACTAAAATACTGGCTCATATTTAATGGATACTTACTATGAAGGATAACCTTGACATGGGTTTTATTTCCATATTTTCCTTTCTACAACTACTATCATCCCATTTTACAGATGAGAAACTTAAGCCATAAAGAGTCAAAGTAGATTTCCCTGGCTTACAGTGCCAAAAAGGGAACAGAACTGCAGTTTAAACCCAATTCTTCTGGCTCCAAAGAAAGCACCATATCCCACTGCACAGACACTTCCACTCCAAAGTTTAATTTAATATTATTATGAAACACAGGCATCAGGTTCATTATCAGGAAACATTTACAGCACACTTATTGTCAAGGCCTGTGCAAGCTACTACAATTGACTGCAAAGAATTTTGGTTCCATCTATCATTAATTTTTTTTTAATGTTTATTATTTTTGAAAGAGAAAGAGAGTGTGAACTGGGCGGGGGTTGGGGGGACACAGAGAGAGGGAGACACAGAATCTGAAGCAGATTCCAGGCTGTCAGCATAGGGCCTGACACAGGGCTCAAACCCACGAACCACAAGATCATGACCTGAGCTGAGATCAGATGTTCAACTAACTGAGCCACCGAGGTGCCCTCCCCACCCCATCTGTCATTAATCATAAAATAAAGATAAGAAAACAAAGCACAAAAGCTCATGAAAATATAAGGTTTGATACATTAAACATGATTCAAAATATATTCAAAACATATCAGAAGTAAGCATGTTATTATTTGAATGGAGAAGAAAATTCAGAGGATGAAGCTATCACTGGGGACTTGTACTGCAATTTTCCAAAATGAAGCTTTAATCAATCTTGAAGAAGAGAGATGCACTTTCAAAAATGGACAGGAACAGAATATGGAGAAAGACATGTGGACAGTTTTAGCAAAGACAGCTGGCAAATACGGAGGTAGTCAGTGCAAACTCAAGAAGAGTTCAAATGTCAGTGGAGTATGGACCGTATCCCATAAATGAAGAGATGTCTAACCTCAGGCATGAAATGATATGAAACACCACTTGGAGAAAATAAATTTTCTGTTCTAGGTAAGTACAAACAATTCAAACATATACATAAAAAGTAAAAGAAACTACAACTAACTTGAGGGTTGATGTAAGATTTTTCAGAACACCTAGATGGCATCCCCTGTCAGCATGTTTATGCTTACACTGAAAAACAGGCAGATTGATTTTCCCTGATTAAGGCTGCTTCAGTCTGGTCTGATGAGTAAATACCCAAAGCAGCCACATGCTTAGCTGCCCTCCCTCTGCAATTACCACAAATTTCCTTCCCTCCACCCCATCCGTACTCAAGGTGTAGATCTAAATTTATAATTCTTAATTTTTTCAGAGTAGGCACACATATCTGTCACCTGATGTTGCAATTTCTCTGCTCCTAATAAGAGGGACACTCATTCATTCGTTCATTGTTTACCAAATACCTACAAAGTACCAGGCCAGGTGGTAGGCTTTAAGAGATGCAAAAATAAAATATCATCTTGGTCTTTAAAGAGCTCACAATCTGCTTGAGGGAAACAAAGAAGTGAGCAGTCACAATATGTTGGCTGAAGTGCTGTAACAGTCCTGCATACAGGGTGCTATGTGATCACACATAAGAAAGCCTTAACTCTGCTTCGTGTGTTCTGGCATGTCTTCCAGAGAAATAAATTTTTAACTGAGGTGTGAAGAATAAGTAGCCATTCTCCAGGTGGCTTAGAAGGGAAAAGATATTTCTAACAGAAAGTGAAGACTGCCCAAATGCCTAGGAATCTGGGTAACTATCAGAAAGAATGCTCCAGAGCTGAGTTTGAGGTAGGGGAGTGATCAAGAGGGACTTAGATAGCACAGGGTGTTTGAATTTGACTTAGTGGTTACATTTGAGTTTACAAAAATACATGGAAGGAGACCTAAAGAGTGGAGGGAGAGGAAGTGACCAGAATAAAGTTCATGTGCACCTTAAAGTTACGATTAAAAAGATAATCTAATTTTATCATGTGATGCTCTCCCTAGTCCTAGAAAATTGAAGATACCACACCTTGTCAGAATTTGGACATAAAACTTGCTGATTAAAATATAGATAGATAGATAGATAGATAGATAGATAGATAGATAGATATAGATCTATCTCTTTGTATTTCCCAGCTCTAAGTCAATAATGTCAGCTAGAGAACTGCCATTACACCTCCCTAGGTGTTAACTCTGACAACTTGTCAGCAAAGAATGTTTCTTAAATAGTCATCCAGGTGGCCACAGGTGGAAAATGAAGAAATGATAAGAAAGTTTGGTCTTGCCAATTTACTGGAATTTTAGGTCAGATTCATGACCTGGCTTTTAAACAGGCTTTTAAACACAAGTCTTGGAGTACCGGGTGGCTCAGTTCAGTTAATGGTCTGACTCTTTATTTCAGATCATGTCATGATCTCACAGCTTCATGGGTTCAAGCCCTGTATCGGACTCTGCACTGGCAGTGCAAAGCCTGCTTGGGATTCTCTCTCTCTCTCTCCCCCTGTCTTTCTGCCCTTCCCCACTTGCAGTGTCACTGTCTCTCTCAAAATAAATCAATAAACTTTAAAACAACAAAAACAACAAAATCCCCACAAGTCTTTGGTGATCCTAGGCTCTGAGGACTGGCCAAACTAAATTTGACACTATTGAGAAATGTGTACTCCTTGACTCCGACTCTCTATGCTCTGCACCTCCAGAAAAATGTCAAATTATTAGAAAGGAACACTATAAGATCATTGAGAACAGGCAACTTGGGTATTTAATGACCAGAAATAAGAAGGTTAACAAAAATAATGTATACTGGATACTGAATACCTTCTCTAGATTTGCTGCTTTAATGTGTTATTTAAAGCAGACTCCATTTTGGCAAAAAATTTATATGGAGGTGTGATTTAAATAACTTTTCATAGCGATGACCCAAATTAACTAGGAAAAGACTTGGAACCTAAAACGGTCAAAATAATAGCAAACCTCCCTTCCACATGTATATTTCTTTACATTTATAGGACATAATCACAGACTTAATTCTGCCTGAAGCTCTCAACAATGAGGCAGAAAGGATAGATTTTTCACATCCAGCCTACCTGAGCAGACACAGATAATGGACGGTACTTTCCAAGGACAGGCTGTAACATTGGTACAGGTGCAAAAATTATCACTAATCAGGAAACCAAATATGTAGGCATCTAATGTCAGCTGCATTCTGAGGACCAAAAAAAAAAAAAAAAAAAAAAAGAACATCTGATTCTTCCCCTTCCATCTGAAAGTGTGTGTGTGTGTGTGTGTGTGTGTGTGTAACAAAGTTTTGTCAACATAATTGCTACCTATAACCATGAAATTAAAATAATAACGATAATAACAAGAAGAGCAACAAGTTTAATTTGATGTGTGAGTGACTATTTCCAAAATATTTCTCTATTCACTACCTAATACAAACCTCATTTTCATAACATGAAACAGGTAGGCATCATGATGTTTACTTTACAGACCAAAAACGTGAGATTCAGAAATTTCATTCAGGATTTTGCAGCAAGCAAATGCAGAGGCAGCTGGAGTTGTGTAATTGAATCTGCAACCCAATGTCAGTAGTATTACAAGAAAATTTCCCAGTTCTCCTAAATTGTTAGAAGTGATCCCTTCCCTAATCTCCCTTAAACTGTATTCATACCCCTCCACAGGCAAAGCTATAGTCTACCTTTTATTAACAGTATGATTATTTCCACACCTTACTTTTCTTATTCTCTGCACTAATACCACAGGAAAAGAAAACAAAAGAAAACAAAACAAAACAAAAAACTTCTGTTAGGCCCAGTGTAAGGCTTTCATGTATTGTGTTCACCAAACCCCTTTGACTTCAATTTGGTGTCTAAGTCTTGTGGAAGGGACAGTTAATGATCATTAGTATCTGTGTTCTGTCTTCTTGATGGTCACTCAGCCAGACCACCTACTCTTCCTCTCCTGAAGTTCATGTCAGAGATCTAGCCAATGGAAATTGAGTGGAAACGAGGCCCACCATTTCCAGGCTAAGCCAATTAAGAAAACCCCTCATCTATAATCTTCAGTTCTTTTTCTCAGCCACTCATTAAATAAAGAAGACCCCCAATACCTCGAAAGACTGAAACCACAATACAGAAAGAGCTTGGGTATCTGAATAACATGATGGACACAGTCCATTCCTCTGGCGTCCCCCACTCCATCCCCTGCTTCCACCAACCTGTAGTGGACTGTGTGATGTGAGCAATAAGTAAACTCTTATGATGTTAAGCCAATGAGTCCTGGAGGTTATTTATTATACAGCTGTTAGCCTACCCAGACTAATACAACTCTCCATTATAAAAAGCTAATATCTACAAAGAACTAATATTCAACAGATCCAAAAGAGCATACATTGTGAAGAGATTTTAATAAGCTATTTCATATTGCTGACTGTGAGAATACATTTTTTGGGGGAACAGGAAGCCCCACAATGCTACCCTTTCAAATAAAAACCTTCCAAATAATCATGACTTTTATGATCAAATTTTCTTATCATAATAATCTTTAGGTCATGTTACATAAATGCTATGAAGCACACATTGTATTATAAGACTAGTATCAAGATATTCAAGACATACTAATAAGCAAAGCATGGATGGACAAATCTAATTTAAGGCAGTCCTGCTGAGTCATTTGAGATATCTATCTACCCAAAATGAACATAATCCATTAGCATCAAAATAACAAATTCCCCCAAATGCAAAGGGGTCTAGTTCTGTTCATGACTTTTATCAGCACAACATGTGGCTAATAATCATTTATCAAACAGTAAGGGCAGTGTTTTGCACTCAAATAATTATCAGTTAATGAAGCTTAAAAAAAAGAGTCCCTTACATCTAGATTGAATTATTCTTTCTATGATGCTTACCCTCATATTCCTAAATACTTAAAATGTTCCCATAGCAAACGAGGACAGCTTATGTAAGCTAAGAGCAATAGAATATTTTAGCCTCAGTGCATAATAGCAAGAATATGAGAACACATTCATTCAATTCCAAAATGGAGTCTATTATTCCATACTTGGGTATATGCCTTTTACGGTCACAAATATAGTGAAGGTACATCATAAAAATACAATCTCTAATGTCCTCATAGAATAAAATTTGAAGGCCCAACAATGCTACTCGATAGAAAAGATAACAAAGAGATAATGTGGCTCATCCAAAGCCACACAAGAACCTCTTCCTGAACTAAGGAAGACATCTTCTGAATGCCATTGTGGTGTCTGTTTGTCCCTGTGCCTTTTTATTCCCACCCTGCTCCAATGACAATTGAGATAACAGTTCTTATTGTAAGCTACGATACTTGCCATACTAGGACACACAGTTTTCTGGTTTGGAAAAAGGGGGGTTACTGTTTCTAGGACTCTTATTGTGACTGCACTTGCACACTAAGGCAAAGGGTGCTGGATGCATAATTGCAAGGAACCCCAAAAGTTGGCAATAGGTTGGAAGGCTCAAGGAGGAAGGCTATGATATGACCATCCCTTTCACAGAGGATTTGGAGTCATAGCTTCCTCTCATATTTCTTTACCTCCAGGTCTCCAGAGGACTTGGCTATGGAGGCTATGTCTACCAATATCTTCAAAATAAAATCAATGTACAGAAATCAGTTGCATTCTTATACATTAACAATGAAGCAACAGAAAGACAAAGAAACTGATCCCATTCACAATTGCACCAAGAAGCATTAAATACCTAGGAATAAATCTAACCAAAGATGTAAAAAGATCTGTATGCTGAAAACTATAGAAAGCTTATGAAGGAAATTGAAGAAGATTTAAAGAAATGGAAAAACATTCCATGCTCATGGATTGGAAGAATAAATATGGTCAAAATGTCAATACTATCCAAAGCTATCTACACATTCAATGCAATCCCAATCAAAATTGCACCAGCATTCTTCTCGAAACTAGAACAAACAATCCTAAAATTCATATGGAACCACAAGAGGCCCCGAATAGCCAAAGTAACTTTGAAGAAGAAGACCAAAGCAGGAGGCATCACAATCCCAGACTTTAGCCTCTACTACAAAGCTGTCATCATCAAGACAGCATGGTATTGGCACAAAAACAGACACATAGACCAATGGAATAGAATAGAAACCCCAGAACTAGACCCACAAACGTATGGCCAACTCATCTTTGACAGAAAGAACATCCAATGTAAAAAAGACAGCCTCTTTAACAAATGGTGCTGGGAGAACTGGACAGCAACATGCAGAAGGTTGAAACTAGACCACTTTCTCACACTACTCACAAAAATAAACTCAAAATGGATAAAGGACCTGTATGTGAGACAGGAAACCATCAAAACCATAGAGGAGAAAGCAGGAAAAGACCTCTCTGACCTCAGTCGTAGCAATCTCTTACTTGACACATCCCCAAAGGCAAGGGAATTAAAAGCAAAAATGAACTATTGGGACCTTATGAAGATGAAAAGCTTCTGCACAGCAAAGGAAACAACCAACAAAACTAAAAGGCAACTAATGGAATGGGAAAAGATATTTGCAAATGACGTATCGGACAAAGGGCTAGTATCCAAAATCTATAAAGAGCTCACCAAACTCCACACCTGAAAAACAAATAACCCAGTGAAAAAAATGGGCAGAAAACATGAATAGACACTTCTCTAAAGAAGACATCTGGATGGCCAACAGGCACATGAAAAGATGCTCAACGTCACTCCTCATCAGGGAAATACAAATCAAAACCACACTCAGATATCACCTCATGCCAGTCAGAGTGGCCAAAATGAACAAATCAGGAGACTATAGATGCTGGAGAGGATGTGGAGAAACGGGAACCCTCTTGCACTGTTGGTGGGAATGCAAATTGGTGCAGCCACTCTGGAAAACAGTGTGGAGGTTCCTCAGAAAATTAAAAATAGATCTACCCTGTGACCCAGCAACAGAACTGCTAGGAATTTACCCAAAGGATACAGGAGTACTGATGCATAGGGGCACTTGTACCCCAATGTTTATAGCAGCACTCTCAACAATAGCCAAATTATGGAAGGAGCCTAAATGTCCATCAACTGATGAATGGATAAAGAAATTGTGGTTTATATACACAATGGAGTACTACAGGGAAATGAGAAAGAATGAAATATGGCCCTTTGTAGCAACGTGGATGGAACTGGAGAGTGTGATGCTAAGTGAAATAAGCCATACAGAGAAAGACAGATACCATATAGTTTCACTCTTATGTGGATCCTGAGAAACTTAACAGAAACCCATGGGGAAGGGGAAGGAAAAAAGAAAAAGAGGTTAGAGTGGGAGAGAGCCAAAGCATAAGAGACTCTTAAAAACTGAGAACTGAGGGTGGATGGGGGGTGGGAGGGAGGGGAGGATGGGTGATGGGTATTGAGTAGGGCACCTTTTGGGATGAGCACTGGGTGTTGTATGGAAACCAATTTGACAATAAATTTCATATATTGGGAAAAAAACAATAAAAAAAATAGCATTGTCTTATTATAGACACATTAAAATATTCCAGAGACAAGGGACTTGCTGGGAAGCAACAACCAGCTGGAATGAATGAAATAGCCAAATCTTCCTGGTAATGTTGTAGTTGGGAGCATCAGTAGCATAGCCTGTGGTTACCATAATCAGAAATCCCCATGGAAGAGCTGATTTAAAGGAACTTTCCAAGTTACTAGTGAAACTGTTAAAATCCAATACAGTGGCATGTAACAGGTATAATAGAAGAGTCCAGATAATTCACAAATAAATTATCTTTTATTTCTTCATCATTACAATTCTCAAATTTTCTTTTTCTGGAAGAACTTTTTTTAAGTCATGCACATTTCCAGCATGATTTCATTGCTAACAGAGGTGTGTGTATTCATATTAGAAGGGCTACCAAAAGTCAATTGTCTTTCATTTGGTGGTCCCGCCGAACAAGGGCTATCATTTTTCAAATCCAGGTGGGCACCTCTACTTTCAAACTTCCCTTAAGTCTGTGCCCCATGACTAGAAAAGGCCTTTGTAGCATATCGTGCCCATTCAATTGGCAGGCAAGTTCAGCCAGCTTTAGATGAAAACACTTCACTGTAGCTATTATTTTTAAAAATCTTGCCTATCACTCTATGCTGATAGTGTGACGCCTGGAGTCTGCTTCAGATTCTGTCTCCATCTCTTTGCCCCTCCCCTGCTCATGAGCTCTCTCTCTCTCAAATATAAAATAAAAAAATTAAAAATCATGCCTATCAACAGATCGTACTATGGCACTGGCAAGATCTAGCTAAAAGCTCTTTTCTCCTCATATAGTTCCACCTTTTTTTGAAAGGTGCTCTGCTTTCTTTATGATGAAACTGGTCATGAGTGTCAGTTTCTGGAAATAAACTTTTTTTCCTTCAATTAAAAAAAAAATTACTTTCTTTGTTTTGGGCTTGGGGTCCCATCCCCCAGTCGCAGGGAAATATTTCTCATAAAGAAGTGAATGGACTTTGGAGACGTATGAAAGACTCTCTATTTAAAATTCCAAATAGTGCTATGACTCATCCACCTAGCTCTTGCAAGACTGACCATATGTGAAATTTGAACGTAGATTACAGTATTTAAATTTAACAAGATTAAGGTGTGATTACATTGGTTATTTTGTAATTTCATACTTTCTCCATTAAGGGAAGTCAGCATTTAAGTTCCTCTCAGTCATTTTTAATAGCACGCTGAAGTGAGGAAAAAATGCTTACCATTTTAAGTTACGAGCCACTTAGTTTTTATCTTTTAATCAGTTATTTCTTAAAATACATCTATTTTACATCTTCTTCGCAAATTACAAGCCACTCTACTTTCCTCAATTTCTAATTTCTAATCTTGTTTTCTTAAGATAAATCTCCCCAATATTCACAGTGGAAAAAAAGAGCTGGAAGCCAGAAAAAAAATTTAAAAATATATTGGAATATCTATATTCAATTGATAATAGAAATTTCTATTTAACCATTTCTTAGGGAGGAATAGTGTATAATAGAGTGATTCCCATCCTGGCTTTTGCTGAATACAAGTATCCCACAAGATATTAGTTTAATTCAAGGAAGTAAATCATGGCCGAACCCTAGTGAGAAATGCTGAATACCTGATCAGTTTCTTGGAGAGTCATGATGCACATTTGCATACTAAAGTCTCTTGGATGTCCTCCAGGAAAGAAATATATTGAATTTTCTTTAATTATATCATATCCCAATATATTTGAACATATATCTTTTTTTTTATTCTTGAAGCATCTATTAAGATTTATCAGAACACTAGTGTTAAAGGAACACAGTTTGAAAAACAAATTACAGTTGGAAAAACCATAGGTTTTTGCCTGTGTTTCAAATCTCTAGCCTTGATACATCCAAGCTGTGTGACTCTGGACTTGTTACTAACCTTAACACTCTTTTCAGTTTTACAGTATTTACAGTATTTATTGAGAATCTATGGTGTTCGGGGGGCCTGAGGTTTCTGGGAACAGAGAACACCACAGTAAACAAAACAGACATACCCCACCCTCAGGGTAATTTGGGGTTACGTAGAAGAGATAGATGTTAAACAAATACATGTATAATTAAGAGTGTTGATAAGTGCCAGAAAGGAAAAAAAAAAGAAAAAAAGAAAAAAAAAGTAACTGGAGGAAATAATTACAGGGAAAAGCTAATGTAGATTGAGTGGGCAGGGAAGTTCTGTGAGGAAGTGACAATTAAGTTGTGTCCTGAAAGAGATGTTAAGATCTGGCAGTAAAATGTTTCAGAGAGAGAGAAAAGCAATTGTAAAGGCCTCGAGACTAGTGTCGAATGCTTGCATGCTGACTTTCCTTAAGAGAGAAAATAAACCTACCAAGCCAGAGCTTCCTTAATTTCATTAGGTGAGCTTGTTGTATGTGAGGAGTAGCAAGAAGGCTAGTATGGCTGGGGCCCAGTGCTGGGGGCAGTAGTAGGGGAGCAGTAGGGGCAGTTAGGGGCACTAAAATACACCAGGGTCCGACTTAGGTCCTGTTGATCAGTACTCACATGAAAGAGTGTTAGTTTTACTCTAAGTGCAAAGGACACTGGAGTGGTTTCATCTGATCTAAGTTTTTTAAAAGGTTGTACATGGAAACAAGGATATCTGTTAGAAGATTGTTTCTTGAAAATAATTTCAGCTTCCTCAACAAAATGAGGGTATTAACTCTTAAGTCATATTGTTGTGGGAAAGAGTTAAAACCTATCCAAAAGCTTGGCATAGAAAAGGTGCCAAAATAGAGCTTCCTGCTCACATTTCTCTCCTGAGACATGGAGCCAAACCCATCTAGAGACTTCGATAGACTGCACTGACCTGCTCACTCCCAACCCTGTGCATTCCATCCAGCTTTCTGAATTAGAGCCTCCTGAGACTGTGTGCATTTCGAATGGGCCACAAAGAATGCCTTCTCTACTCTCCCACCTCTTCCCAGTGACAGGTGGGAGACAGCAGCATCGACTTTTCCTTATGAATTCAGAATCCCATCATTGGGGAGGGTGTCACCTTGGCTATTAGGGGGTTCAAATGTGCTTTACTGTTGAAGCAGAACTAAAATGCAGGGTGTGAGGTAGAGAAAACACCAGAAACGAATCACAAAGCACCTCCTAGAAAATCCCTACGCTGGCCATTTGGATGCTTTGCCTTTTTAAGGTCAAAACCACTGCTTTAAAAACAAATGACCCACTTTTTTTTAACAAATAAATTGCAAGGGCAATAAAGGGATTCAGGGAGAAAATGTGTATTTAAGAGACTTAAAAACAGTCCCCAGGCAGACAAATCTAAACCCTAGCATCTAGGAATACATCTCTGTATGGTCATGAAAAGCAAGAAAGTGACAATATAAAGTCAGATTAGTTGTTACTTTCGAGGAATGCCAGGGATTTATGATGTGATGGTATGTCATGTGTAAGACTCAGGTAGGAGTGGCGGGGTGCAGGCCAAATTCTATTTCTTGACCTGAATGGTGGTTACAAGGGTGCTGCCTCTTATTAATTTATTAAGTTATGTATTTGTTTTATTCATTTCTGTATCTGTGTTTTTACCTTAAATGATTAACAAGTGAAGAAGAAATTAAGAGCAAACAAATAAATTTTACATGTCACTTATTTCAGTCAAAGCCATGACACATATTTTCAAAGTCAAAAGGAAAACAGAGCCTGAATTTCACAAAATGACTTGATTTTTCCTGCAATAGGGGAAAAAAAATGAGAGTAATGATAGTGTCATATTTTCTGCGGAATTCTCTTTTCTGACTGTACATCATAAATCACTAATTAAACTGTTATTTCATTACAAAGTTTAATTTATATGTCACTTAGCTGCCCCCATACCTTGATATTGTAAGACACAAGTAAATAATTAAATGAGCAACAGGAAAGCATTCCTGTTGATAAAACTTTTGAGATAGATTATAAAACATCTTACCTTGCAAACTGGACAATTATTTTCATAATTCCTCATTTTAATTTCTAAATAGTAATTCTACATTAGAGTTGATAGGCTTTAATATGACAATAAGTAACAACTTTAGCCTTTCAAGTATATATATGATGTATCATATATATGTAAAATATATGTACATATATATGATATACATATATATATATATCATATATATGTAAAATAAAAAAAAATAAAATAAAAAAGGTTTAGAATTATCTCTCTAAACTACCTTTTCCCATCCCAGACATCAAAAGGGAACATACAGAATTATAAAAGTCCCTAGTGATTGTGAAAGACATTTTACTTGTGGAAAATTTCCAGGTTCTTTGATCATTTCATCTTTGGTTATTTGAGCATAAATTCTCTTCATACCCTCATGATATAGCAATTTGGTAGAAATTGGGATGTCTCATATTTGAGTACTCTGTGAACAATATAAATCATTACCTGCTAAGCAGGTAACAGAGCTCACTCTAAATGAGTGGCTTATCAATAAACAAACCACCCTCATTTCACTTTGATTTACTCTATTTTGGAATAGGTGTTATCTTGTTGTCTTCAACAAGGAGAGGACTTTCAAGACCTAAACACTGGAGAACAATAGCACGAGGGAAGGCATTCTTTGTACAAGGTAAATGGAACTACTGAGGCTACTGTATAAGATATTTTTCTTACTATAAGAGACTGCCAAATTATCACAGCATCAACAGTATGTGAGTCTACAAAACTGCTTTATTAACTCAGAATGCTGGGTTTTATATATATATATATATATATATATATATATATATACACACACATATATATATACATATATTTTTTTTTCAGAAGTTAGAAATACTACAGTATTAATATATAAGCAACAGGTTACCCTATTTTACCATTTCTTTTCCCTTCAGTTTTAAACCCCCTTACAATACCACAAACACATGAACTTAAATATTTCAAAGACAGCAAGAGATGCCAAGTCTAGCCATTCGTACAGAAAATGCTCATAGACCAAGGAATATTTAGAGTCATTTTACTCTGGATAAGGGCTTGACAGAGCCAGGTGTACAGCCAGGAAAGCATATTTTGCACTCTGAGTCTCTCAGCATGGAAGAGAGATCTGGCATGTGCTCATTTGCATGCCAGTACCCACAATGCTTTTCTAGTCACTTCCCCTCTCTGCACACCCACCCCCTGCAGTGTGAGGGCCCAACCTCATGTTGTAGTGAAAGGTTTGGATGCACCAGTCACTGAGGGCTACTCTCTGACTTGAAAATCAAGAAGAGATTGTGATGAGAAATACGATGAGAAATAAAAAGCAGGAAAACTCTCATGGCTTTCCCAGAAAAACTCCATGGGTTAATTTCCATTACAGAATAACCACTGATTAGGGCAAATGTTAAAAAAAAAAAAAAAAAAAAAGTTTGCCTCTTTCCTTCCATCCTATTTGGTTAAAGTGACAATAGTTCAAAATTTGGGAGTCCCATATACAATTCAGTATTTGTAATACCAAAAATGAGGTGAATGGAAGAGCCTTTGCCAGATGTCATTTCTATAATGGCCATCAAACAACCAGGCCTGAAGCTTACCTGAAATGTATGAGCAGTATTTGTGCATGCTACCTAAACAGTGTGGAGTGGGGGCTACCAAAAAATCATTTTATTTGAAAAATCTCAGGTATGTCCAAAACATATGCATATTTTTCTCTGCAGGCACCTCCTTCAGAAATTTATAAATAGATTGTCAGCGAAGTAATAAAGGCACTTGTTATTTTTATTCCTTAGCAACTAGACAAAACCCACTTGTCCCATCACTTCATTTGCCCACTAACAAGACAGCTGAAAGTCATAAAATTAAAGTGCTTTGCTATAGCCATACCCAACAACGCAAGAGTGACAACAGAAGCAGTTAGTAAAATGCAGGGCCCAGGGAATCATTTAGAAAGGAAAGAGCCTGAGAAGTCCAGTGCTGCTCAGACATACTGTCATTTTCCACACATGCTGCGTGACCACAGAAGTGCAGCAAAAGCCCTGTCAGCTTCCCAAAGCTTCCCGCTTCGCACTCGAGGAGTAAATGCAATGAAATGTAAATTAATAGTGCCAGAGTTACAGAGATATCTGTGAGTTGGCTCTTTTTATTCTTTTTTTTTTTTTGTAAATCATTCTAAAATTTCAATCCTTAATTGAGGAAACTTCGTGGTGCAGAACACTGCCAAGGCACGGTGAAATCACTGATGAAGACCTGCATTGAGCCTCTGGTCTGGTCATGGTCATGGATTTAGAGTAGCACTTCCCAAATCGTTTTGTTCACTGTCTCAAGCTCAAGATGCTCTCTCCACAGGTTCCCTTCAAAATAGGCTTCGGGGGGAAGTTTGAAAACTGCTACCTCTCCTTCTTGAATTATCTCAGGGCACACCAGCACATTAAAAGGCTCTGAGAATCCGTGAACAACAGGAACTTGCTTAATCCACTTTCTCAGCATTATTTGACCATGGGACTCTTGGGGTGGAGGGACTTCTTATTATATTTGGACACAGTATACCATAGAGGATAGTTTGGAAAATGTGGCTCTATAAAGCATGATGATATTTTAGCATGACACGACAGGGTAGGTTCCAAAATAACTAAACATTTTTTGGTTTCATTTCTTATGGTAGTCTTCTTGACAGAGCAAAACCTATGTACATTTTCATGAATTCCTAATGTTGGAGGCACAAAATGGACCCTGTCACACAACTGATTCCATCTTTACCACTTCACTAGCAATATCAAAGAAATGATAGGCAAGGGAGGAGCTCTGAGGGGCTGCCGACAAAGGCCTGCCATGCTTGGACAAGTACTCCTTTATAATCAAGGTGGTTATGATGTGATAGGTTCCTCAAATAAGAAACCATGAAAGATTACAAGGCAACATGCATGACCTTTATGCTGTTGTAAGGCAAACAGGATTGGGATATTTAGTAAAAATAGCTTATATCTAGTTAGCACTTTCAAGGTGCCCCAAACTCTTATTACATTATATGTAGTATTTCATCTGTCCCTAAGTGGAAAATTCAAATTAGGTTCTAATTTTCCCCCATTTTACAAATAAGGCAATCCAGGAACTGAGAGGTCACACAGCTAGTGAATACCACAATGGAAAAAAGATAATGCGGGACTAGTTGAAACATGATTATGGATTTGAATTTGCAAGCATTTTAAATCCTAAAGAAATTTCTCTATTTTAGTTTAAGAATCTTCTGTTGTTTCTGGAAGACATCATCTGATTCTGTCATTGTTTTATCAGAGTGAAACATTTTTACTATCAGCTGAGATAATTTCCCAGCTATGTTTTATTGTAATTTTTTTTTAATTTGTATTTTTCAATAATGGAAACACTGGAATCCTTCATGCTTTCACATGTATTTCCTTCATTCACATGCTCAGATTCATCCCAGACTGCATAACTTACCAAGGCAATGGAGAGGTACTGTCTATTCTATAATTACCTGTGTGGTTCATGACCTGCCAGTAAAGTACAAAAATATAAATATTTTCAGCCCATGGAAAGTGATTGCAAGTTTTTAAATACATGTTCCAAACAAAATCTGTCATTGGTTCATTCGCTTCAATAAGCGTAATTTTCACATACAAAACAAAGGCCCTATTCATCAGCACATAGACACAAGAACAGATCCATTTGTCATCTTTATCATTTAGCTTTAGATCAATTGATTATTGGCAGGCTATCTCTGGTGTGAACAATATAAACAGAAATATTCATCTCTAGAAGAAACTCAGCACTCAGTCTCATTTCATGCACAAAGAGACCTTGCCCTTGTATTTCACTGAGCTGAAAGCAGCTTTTATTGATTTCACATTGGACTGAATTTGTTACACTTTCTACAGCAATGGCAGAAACACTATTTGGTGATATTATGAACTTAAAAGTGAAACTTAGATTTTAAAACAGAATGGATGAAAATTAGAAAATGCTATACATTTCTGGGAAGTCTGATAATTGCATTAATTTCACCAAAGTTCTTTTTTTTCTTAGATCTTTTACAAAAAGGGAAAGAGGATTAAACATTTATTTCATTACCTGATAAATGTCTAATAAACATCAACAAGTAAACCCATCCATCTTCATTCGTGTGTGCCATATATATATATAGGCACTTCCAAGTCTGGATACATCAAAATTTGCAATATATATATATATATATACACACATAATGCAGGTAAAAGGAATATTTGTATGCATTTACTGTGATGTTCATATGATTCAAAATAATTACACTCCAATGTAGTCCAAGTCACTAAATATTCCCAAGAGAAGGCAAACTAAATCTCTAGTAACTAGGACACATTATTTGTGTTGGGGCTTTTTCAGACATGTCTAGAAATGTCTGACACACATATCCTTAACATGGACTATATTTGAGAGCTTTCTCTTCAGTTAAACACTGTATGAACAGCTGAGAAAATTCTGGACTTGTATTAAAACTGTACCCCTGTTTTAAACCTGTAAAACTGAACACTGAAACATGCTTCCCACTTTGAGAGGCAAGAAACTCCCTCTTACTAGCTTTCATATTACTTTTACATAAAGTCTTTCATACCACAATCTCTGGACAAATTCATAACCAAGTCTGAACCACACGTGTGTAAATGTACATAAAATTATTATTATAATGATATTTGAAGTTCAGTTAGGCTGTTGCCAAGCCTTTACTTCTTCAGGTCCTTAAAAGTGAATAAACTTCATAATAAAATTTCTGTGCTATTCCATGTAAGTTTCCTTGGAATAAATGAAAAAAAAGAGTGCATGGTACATAAATAAGTAGAAGAAATCAGAACAGCTTGAAAGCATGTATAGTGTCTTGCTTTTCCAATGTGATTATTTCCTCGATAAAAAGTAGCAAATGTTGTATACAAGTGCCTCTGCCCGCGGTTCAAAATTGAGCCCCACACACTACACTGGCTTAACTATTAGGCATCTAAATGGAGCATGCGAAAAAGCCATAGTGCGTGCAATGCCTGGATGGCCGCGGTGTCTTTCTCTTTTACTTGGAGCTGCTGAATGTAAAGAGAGTCAACAGGGATTTATTGACCTCCCACAGAGTGGAAAACCATGTATTACCAAAGGGTTTGAGGTACATTTTTGAAGAAAAAGAAAAGAGCTGGCTCTTTAGCTATCAGCATGGAGAGTTCTAAGCTAGTGCTACCAAGATGTGAAGATGATCGTTAGGTAGCAGCTTCCACACAAGTGCTCCTCCACTGTTACCCGAATTATCCTCAGAAGTCATAAATGCCAAATGTTGTTGTGCCATTGTGATATATAAAAAGAAATTTATATTTGGTCTTTGTCCTCAGTTCCTGGCAAAGAGCTTTAAAACCCTTGGAATTTCACAAGTGGTAACGGTGAGAGGAATATCTTTTGCTCATCATAGCAAGCCCTTGCAACCACCAGGGAGTTTATGTTAATGAGGTGATTTTTGGAAAGTCTTTAAGGACTAGGTGCGGCTGGCTGCCAGAGGAGCCAACCACAGGATTCCAGCCCCGTTCTGAACTGGAAGGGAGAAGGGCTGGAGACTCGAGTTCAATCACGTGGTCAGTAACTTAATCAATTGTGTATTTGTAATGGGACCTCCAAAAAAACCTTCAACAGTAGGGTTTGGAGCATGTCCAGGCTGGCGAAAACACCAAAGTGCTGGGGCAGTGACCACTTGGAAGCTCTGCACCCTCACCCATATACTTGTGCTATACATTTCCTCCATTGGGCTGTTCGTGAGTTGCATCCTTTTTAATAGGCCAGTGATCATAACTGTTTTCCCGAGTTTTTTGAACTATTCTATCAAATTGTCAATCCCAAGGAGGGGGCTGTATGAATCTGTGAATCTCCTAATTAATCACTTGTCAGTCAGAAGTATGGTAGACCCAGAATAGCCCTTGGTGTCTGAAGTGAGGGACAAGCTTGTGGGACTAAAACCTTAACCTATGGGGTCTGTGCTAACTCTAGATGGTTGGTGTCAGAGTTGAATTAAGTTGCAAGACCTCCATTGGCATCCACAGAGAATCAGAGAACAGCCTGGTGTGGAAAACCTACTATTTGGTGACAAAAGTGCTTTGTAGCTAAAAACTAGACTTTAAGAACTGAAGAGTATTACAAGGTCAACTAATTATTTACCTACTTTTACCTTACTTTACTCAAAGGACACCTTGTTGAAAGCAGGCAATGTCATAAAACTTCCCTAAATGAAAAATAAAATAATGTTCAGAAATTCCCCTACACTCCATTTTTAATCGAGTCCCTTACTTTCCATTTTAAATGATCGATCCCAAGATTTCCTTTATCATTTCCTGTCTTCTCAGTCTGCTTTCTAGGAATAGGACATCTTCCAATACACAGTAATCCCTGTTGGAGGAGAGGTTCACTAAAATAAACTTTAAATCCACAAATTAGTAAAATAAGCTAGGAAAAACTCCAAGGATATATGTGTTATAGTCCTGGATCAATCACTTAATGTACCTTGAGTTACTCTGAAATGAGTTTTGGGGAAGATCATCACCAATCTGCTAAGACTGTTCTGATAATTACATTAAATAATGTAATTTTGTGGTCAGGTTCACCCATCATTTTCTTGAAAATGCAAGTTTAATCATACTATATTGGCTTATTATATTACACATAATTTTACTTACAAACATTGCCATGAAAGAACTTTTACATCATCCTGACTGAAGAATAAATTCCTATGAGAGGTGTGTACAGGGTTAGCCTGAAATCAAAGCTGCCTGAATTAGAATTTTAACAAAAACTCAGATAATACATAGGACCATGGACAAATCATGTAAACTCTATATGCCTCGGTTTCCTCATCTATAAAAGACAGAAATTATATTTAATTGGGTTGCTGTGACAATTAAATTAGTGGATCATGTTAAACACTTAGAAGAATTGCTGGCATAGTAAACATTATATAAGAACTGGCTAGGATTGTGAGAGCTTAAAGCAGTCAATTTGTAAAAACTTTCAATTCTAGGACCACTACACTGTTCTGGTCCTAAGATGTGTTTTGAAAACAAGATGATAAGCTAATTAAATTTAATTGATCCCAGGCTTGAATTTTTAAGCTTGTTACAAACCAGTAATTCTCCCCCCCCCATAATGATTATCTTTCTCTGAACTGTCAGAAACAAGCTTATAACAATTCTAATACTAGCAGAAATTAAAACTGCACCACTAGTTTAACAATATAGGTGACCATTAAAGTGCACTGCAATTTTATGGTGAAGGTTGCCCAAGGAAAAGGGGAACAGACACAATCAGAAATGAGCAGGACAAAGAGAAGATAGAAGGAAATAGTGTATTTCATAAAATAATCGTAACACCTATAAGTAATTTTTTAATCCTATATTTGGTTCCCTCCCTTTTCTAATTTCTAGCTGTTTCCAGTGGAGACTTCTTTATAATAGTCATTGCAGTTTTCTTTGAGTGTTTTCCTTTTCTCTTTCTCTCTTCCTTCCTTCCCTTTGCTTCCCATCCTTTCCCCCTCCCTCTCTTCTTCCCTCCTCTCTTCCATACAATAGCTGCCTTGTGCCACACTCCAATAGGTATTAGAGCTACAGCAGTCAATCAAACACAAACCTGTCTGCAAGGTACTCACATTTCTAAGTGGAAGAGATTGGCACACAAGCAGATCATCACAGTCAATGCAATTAGTACACAGATAATCGCAGATGGAAGCAAAAATGTGGAAAGAGTAGAGTGAGGAGGGTTGGAAAGAGAGGTAAGGAAAGTTTTCTGAATGAGGAATTGATCAAGTTGAGCCCTCAAGAATTAGTAGAAAATGACTTGTGGGCACAGAAGAAAAGGAATCAGCATGGTAGATGATCCACACAGAAGGGAAACCTGAAAAAGGCAAGGAGCCATGTGACCTGGGTAGGAAACTGAAAATCAGGTCTATGTTGTTGGACTATCTATACTGTGTGAATGTGTACAAGATTTTATGTAACATGTACTGTCCTTTAAAATTTCCCACACAATATAATATAGAAGTAGGATCTTTATCTAGTCTTCTTGACCATGTACATTTTTCAGAAACACACTAGGTCATATTTCTGGTTAAAAAACCTACTAAACAATAAAGACCTAACTTGTGCCAGACTGTTCTGGGCACTAGATACGGGAGTAAACGGGACAGGATTGATGGAGCATATAACCTAAAAGGGGAGAGGGAAAATAAATAGATACAATTCAAATTGTATCTATTTTGTATTTTAAAATAATGAACTTCTTCTAATTTAAACTATCAAGGGGAATTCATGAATTCGCTTAATATTTATCAGGGTCTAAGTTCCTACCTAAGCTTAGTGGTAAGTTTTACTGTTCAGATTTAGTTCAGCTATTCATTCAATCCACCCGTATTCATTGAGCACTTATTATGGTACAGAATATTCAATTAATTAAGATGCTTGGACTAGATCCACAAACAAATGGGCAAAGAAAAACTTTGAATTCCTTTTTTCCTCCTTTCATTCCTCTGACAGTAGCAGCAGAAAAACAATCTTTGATTCCTGTCTCATCATAAAGATTTCATGAATCTAGAAATGTGTGTGAGTATCAGGAAAATAATTGATTAGAAAGCAAGAACGGCAGCAGTCGGGTCATATTCATGATTCTTTCTCTTAACTAAAATCTACCGGTATTGCATTTTTTTAATGCTTCATTTAAACTATCCAAATAATAATAATAAAAAAAAATACATCAAGGTGTCTATGTAAACACTTACAGCCCAGTGGCATTTTTAAAGAAATACATAAGCCCAACATGGGATCCTTAATGGACACAGAAGTCATGAAACCACAATAAGAAATGTAATGCCAACCACAAGTTATCTAATATTTCAGAGATAACAACATCCTGTAATGTTGTACAATAATTTTAAGGCAGATTGAACATAGTTGTGCAATTATCATAGGGGGAAAAAGAGTCTGCACATTTTTGCGATTTTTCTTTTTTGACACATTAATTGCTCCTCCATACACAAGGAGAACAAAAGCAGCAGCATGCCATATTTATTCAATGAAGGGTGAGCCACAGGGGTTGGGGAACATTTTTTCTCCAACACTAGCCAAATTATCTCAGTGCCCAACTTGTAAGAGGCTGCAATAATACTCGATCATTTCAGAGTGCTGGTAGGGTTATGCATCATTTTAACAGCACGATGGCAGATTGTGATCATCTTCATGTTATAGGAATCTAGGGATAAGTGGCAGGCATGGTGAGTCATTTTCATACATCCTCATTCTGCATGGAAACCTTAAAGAGATAGTCAGAAATTGTTCTCTTCTGGCATGCCATGCTCATTAACTCCAAGAGTAAGGAGGCTTGTGTATACCTGAAGGGTCACAGGCGAAATAATCAAGGCTTTTGGTATTCATTTTAAAGAACAACCCAAGGGAGAGCGTATAGTCATTCAATTGATAATGTGTTATCTAGTAAAAATAGGTTTCAGAACAAGGAAACTGAAATAAAATGGATAGGAAGCTCCATCAGGGCAGGAGTAATGTCAGTTGCCTTTACGGATTTGTATATTTAGCACCTGGCATGGAACTAGAAACATGTAGGTGTTTAGTCAATATCGTTTACTGGATGGAGGAATGAACAAACAGATATATTATAAATGTTCAGTGTGTATGTTAGTGTTAGCTTTGCTCATGGAAACTATTCTCTTTAAGTCTGAGAAGTTGGCTATTTGGCCACTAAAATACATCTTAAAAAGAATTTTTTTTACTTGTCATCATAATATATTTGTATGCACTGAACAGCTACTGCTTAACCACTTGAATAAAAAAGATATTCAGCATGTTTATGCCAATTCAACTGCCATCAACATCCGAATACCCACAAAAAATCATCATCAGAGATAATCAGTTCTTTTGGTAAAGGCACAAAGCAGTTTGGAAAAACTTAATTGAAAACTGGACACAACTGGATGATGATTGATGATGAATGCAATGGTGATGAATTAATTTATTTCTTAATTAGCAGGCTCAGCTCCTTCATTTCCTCTAAGAGATTAGCATATTTAAATACAATATGTTATGTTTCCCCTATAAGATCTAATCTTTTAAGCACTAAAGTACTATTCGTAGTTCAAAGACTGTTTTAATAAAAAAGAAAGGGATAAAAATAATGCCGTGTACAAGGAGAGCTGTGGAGGCACATGTTTTAGGAAAAGGTGTGTCTGTAAATAGGTTCTATATTTGAAATACAGATGTTAGATTAGGTTCTGCCAAGCAACTAAGTCCAAACAATCAAACTAAAATGATGTATTACTGAAAAGGGGTTCCTCCATTCCCTCTAATGCCACAAACATACCATCTAGCGTCCTAAAAACAATACTCTATATTTTATATTAAATGATGAGCATTCTATTTTTCTGTTTATCTCTTCATTGTGTCTTTTTTTTTAACTTTAATTTCTTTTAGGTTTAATTAGTTTCCTTTCTTTTCAGTGTTCTGTGGAGGCATCTTAAAAGCAGAGATGAGGGATTTGATTTAAAATCGGTGTGACACAAAAGTTAGTGAAGGATATCAGAGAATAAAGGAGTCACTTCACTGGAATGGCATTTGAGTCCATTTTCAGGCTTGAGGCAGTCTAGCTTGTACTTGGCTGATATTTATTTCTCTATCATCTGCTTTGGTAAATATAGATTTGGGTTGGATTGTTCCCTTATTCAATTATAAACACTTTACAGAGAGAGCCCAAGTCTTCCATTTCATTTCCACTCCCCACAGTACATGGTAAACTGCCTATGCCCAAACTTAAAAACCAAGTCTGCATTACACAGAAGCCACAGAAACTAAAGTTATCAAGAGATCTCCCAAGTCTGGACAGAAAAGAATATTGAAATAGAACTTTCCCCACGGATCTCATCAACTCACTTGGGGCACCAAGGGATCACCTGAGGCGATGTGAATTAACTCTTAGTTAATGGAATTTTTGACCAACCAGAACTCCTGTTGCCTTACCATTCAAGATAGCAAAGCTTTCATTGTAATAGTGGCATTCATAACAAGACAAGTTAGCCCATATTGTCAGCTCCATAAATAATTGGGTCCCAGAAGGACTGGCAGAGAGCTTTGGTGATATATAGCTACCAAGTACACTGACAAATTGTGATCAGGCTGCCTTTGTTCGAAAAGCAGCCCGTCTCAATATAAACTCAGAATGGCAGGGGAATTGTGCAGCATAAAGCAGTCCGATAAATGAAGCTCCCATCTGTCACAGGGAGTTCCACCCCAGGACAGAGGTCACTGGATAATAATAATAATGATGAGAGCAATAATGTGAATAATGACATCATCATAATAATAGGTGAACGAGCTGTAAAGAGTACAAGGGGTGCCTATTGTCAACTCAGTGGCACTGAAGGGGAACTTTGACTGTCTTCCCAGAAGATGGGCAAATCAAATTCAAATGGCTATTGTTCTCAACAGGGGCAGAATCAGTCATAGGATTTTCAGTGCCATTGGCATCCTGTGACACAAGGCAGCTGGGTGACAGAAAGAATCTGTCAAAAATCACTAGTGTGCTTGACCCAGTACTGGGAGGTGCAGTGAGAAAATGCCTTGGCTCATAGTAATACTAACAAAATAAGAATGTCTTAAACCCCCTATGTGCATTAATACTTATGCCTTAAACCCCCTATGGACATTAATATTCTCTAACTATCCAGTGCACTGAAGGAACAATAAGAGACTAGCCATTTCTATTGACTGATAACTTCACCTGGTAGAACCTGTGAAATTTTTCATTCCTTCTCCATTTTGTTCTCAGAAGTGAGGGGGTGAATTAAATTTGTGAAACACCTGCTACGTATACCCTCTTGTTTTACATAATCTATGGAGTTGGCAGTATTGACCCATTTTAGGGGTGAGAAACTGGGAGAATTAATAACTTTCCCAAGGATATGTGATAGCAATTGGCAAAGTTAGAATTCACATCCAGATCCAACTCCCTCCAAAGTTCATACTCTGTAGTAAGTAGGCTGGATAATGGTCTCCTGAAAATGTACATTGTCTGAATCGCCCGCACTGTGAATATGCTACATGATAAAAGGACCTTGCAGATATAATTAAGGATCACAAAATAGAGAGAGTACCATGGATTATCCCGGTGGGCTCATTATCACAGGAGTCCTTTTAAGAGAGAGGCAGAGGGAGATTCTCGGAAGAGGCAAAATTGTGGCAGAAGCATGGGTGGGAGTGAGGCAGCAAGAGGCAAAGAATGCCCATATCACTTAGAAGTTGAAGAACCAAGGAAGAGATTCTCCCTTGGAAACTCCAGAAGGAAAGAGCCCTGGTGACACGTCAGTTTTGTTTTTTATTTGTTTTGTTTTTATATTTATTTATTTATTTTGAGAGAGAACAAGCAGGAGAAGGACATAGAAAGAGGGACACAGAATCACAAGTAGGGTCCCCGTTGTCAGCAATGAGCCCTAGGCAGGGCTCAAACCCACCAACTGTGAGATGATGACCTGAGGTGAAATCAAGAGCCTGACAGGTAACCAACTGAGCCAGTCAGGCGCCCCCCGCTGGTGACACTTTGAATTGAATTCCCTAAAGACACTTTGGACTTCTAACCTCCAGAAATGAAACAGAATTCATTTGTGTTATTTAAATCCACTAAGCTCGGGGCACCTGGGTGGCGCAGTCGGTTAAGCGTCCGACTTCAGCCAGGTCACGATCTCGCGGTCCGTGAGTTCGAGCCCCGCGTCAGGCTCTGGGCTGATGGCTCGGAGCCTGGAGCCTGCTTCCAATTCTGTGTCTCCCTCTCTCTCTGCCCCTCCCCCGTTCATGCTCTGTGTCTCTCTGTCCCAAAAATAAATAAACGTTGAAAAAAAAAATTAAAAAAAAATTAAATAAATCCACTAAGCTTGTGAAGATTTGTTATAGCAGCAGGAGAAAAGGAATACCCCAAGTAGCAATGCCTTTTTAATAAATTACTGGGCAAATGGACTGCTCTTGCATTAAGACACAGAAGTCATCTCTTTTTCTTTTTTTGAAAAGTTTATTTATTTTGAGAGACAGTGAGTGGGGGAGAGGCAGAGAGAATCCCAAGCAGACTCTTTATTGTATAGACCAACGAGGGTTGAACTCACCAACCATGAGATGATGACCTGAGCTGAAGTCTGATGCTTAACTGACTGAGCCACCCAGGCACCCCCATCTTCAGTTAACTAATAGCATATAGCTGGGTGGGTGGGGCACTAATAAGCTATTTCCTCACAAAAGTAGAAGGAAAGAGATGAGGTCCTAATGGATCCCGTTGATTTCTTGGTCTATGGAATCTGAGTCACCCCCCTGGGAGTGTCAGCAGTTTCGTAAATCATGGACAGCACATAACTCTAATGAATGGAGGAGAGAAATATAAATAAATAAATAAATAAATAAATAAATAAATAAATAAATAAATAAATAACTTCAGAGAAAGGAAACTTTCTAGACTTGCCCTTTTTTAGACTAAGCTTGTTGTACTTTGTAACTCAAAGAAAATGAGGAAGGGCCAGAATAAAGCACCTGGAATTCCTGAGTACTTTACCTAATTAAAGTTATCAGACAGCTGGAATGTGCACGCCATGTTTCTGAATCTCCCGCCACCTACAGCATGGAGCTTTAGCCCTCAGACTCATGTTCGTAGCAAAAGTACACTCCACGCTAGTGACGAAGTTTAGACGGCTCCCGCAAGCCCACACACAAATGCAAGCCACTGCCACCGCCAGTGTAGTCACTGTCATTTAAATATTTTTTTTCCAAATTAAAAATATTTAATGAGATGTTTACGTCACACCCATTTGGGGAAACTAAGCTTTTATTTTAAGTATGAATAATACAGCTGCGTGGGTTTTAAAAATCTCCTAATTTCAATGTGAATACAGCACAGCTGCCTTGATGAGTGATCACAGAAGGGTGGCGGTGCCATTGGTTCAAAGTTGGAATATGTAATGACGTCTTATCATCAATGGCTCCTTTTTAAAAATAAACGCTAATCTGCCAGCACTGCATTGGTCCACAAAGGTGTCGGTCAACTGTGGTTCATATATAAGCCAGGCAAAGCAAAGCATGTGCGAAATGTGAAGTGTTGAATATATATGTGGATATATTTGGTTCTTTAAAAGCACAGTGGTCATCCTTCCTCATATGGCTTTGTAAGAATCGGCTTCGTTAGCATCAGCTGCACAAGTTACTCTTGCATGATGTAAAGCTCCCATCATCTGACATTTTGTTCTAAAAACTATTTTCAAAATGTCAGCAAGTCTCCAGACTTCAACTCACTGGTTAAGGCCTACTCAAAATCTGCTACTAGCAACCACTTCGTGGTCGGTGTGGGTTTTTTTTTCCCCCCTCAGTGAATATTCATACAGGAAAGAGTTCACTGTTAAGATACCAAATGAAGTGAATTTTTTTTTCTTCCTTTTAATCCCACAACATATAAGATACCGATTTCTAGCTCCAGAAAATATTCACAAAGGCAAATCAGACTGAATGAAATTATAACAGAGGAGATAAAATATGGGCATTCCAACAAATGGCAGTAAAGCATATAAAAACCATTAATGATTTCCCACTACTGCTAATTTTGAATTCTAGGTAAAAGCAAACACAATTAGGAAAATCCATAAATTGTGTTTCTGTTTGCACGTTATTGCCAAGCAAATAATTTTAGAGCCATTGTCTCAATTACCCACATCCATGTCATATCTAAGCCTCATCATGTTCATCAGGAAATAAAAGTTCATTCAATGCCTATAAGCACCACAGGACTATACTAATTTGGATTTCCCTAATTCACAATTTGAGGCTAGTTGATACAGATAACAAAGTTTACAATGACAGCAAGCAAACTGATAAAATGGACCATGCTTAAGGGAGTAAGTTTCTGGGCTTCTGCCTCTTACACTTCAAATCACACATTGCTGCAGTGTGGGCCACTTAGATTTGCTAGCTTAAAAGTACGGAGAAGAGTTAAGAGCAGGACACTCAGAAAGTGTCAGGACATTAAGTAAAATTGAGCAAAAGGTCCTCAGATTGGTGGGTGACTAGTCCTAATGACTTGAACGCAACACACACAGAAAAGGAGGAAGGGCCATTTTCGTAGCGTAACAGTGAGGGTACACGTACACATAGATAGGGCTAGGTGTCTGGGCAGGAGTGACAGCTTAACGAGCAAGGGGGCAAGAGTCCTCCCCCCAAAAGGCCCTACCAAGCTTAGAATGCATGGAAAAAAATATTTCAGGAACACGTGTATCTATACACCCACAGCAACATTCTCACACGGTTTTCAGTGCTTTTATACTAAGTCAGCTCATGGAGTTCAAATGTGCTAATATATAAGGAACTGTAGGCAGTGTTAACATTGCTTCATTTTTTCCCCCCAGTTAGCCACTTCATGAAGATATTTTAACTACTTGTCATTGATCATGATTACACACAAGTGAGTACTCCTCATTAAAAACCTGGCACTAATACACAAATAATTATTGACACAATTAAGCTTTGACACCGTGCCCGTCAAATTCCTTTTGTCCTCACTATGCATCAGTCCCACACTTTTCTTTTTTAAAAAGAAGAAAATTATCTGTTTTAATCAGAGCTAAACTCTCTCAAGTTTGTTCACAGTATAAATATAAGGAAATGCTGAATTACTAAAAATAGCCAGTGCTCTATCCAGTATATTATTAGCATTCATAAAGGGGAAATGAAAAAGCAATGTTCAGACACTGAAGGACAGACATCTAACACAATAAAAAAGAATAATTTAGTATGAGAGTCCCCAAATAAGAGAAGTCTGTCATTGCCAATGACTGCAAAGGCAGTGTGGTGATGGTTATTTAAACAGGCTATATGACTGTATGAACGTATAACCGAATATATTATCCACAACCTGTTTAATTTAATTTCCCAACTTCTTAAAGTTGACACAGTTACATGTTTGCTAATATAGTCAGTGCATAATTACTCTGGCCAGTATGAATATTTAACAAGTGTTGCAAAAGAATGATAACCATTTTTCTTTCTAAAATAAAAAAAAAAATGGTGAAAAAATTGTAAAGCCCTACACAATCATTCCCATCAAGAAACATAATACCATCTCCTCTCTTCCAAATATTGTTTAGGCCACATCTGCTTCGAGAGAGCTTGAAATATTATCATAGAAATGTTTGGATAATTAGCAATTAATTTCCGTTGACTGATATACAATAAAAATAGAGCTGTGTATGCATGAAGCAAATCGCAGCGTGTGGTTTCCCTTCCCTCCTGATCACATTTCCACATGGGAAGAATCTGGTAGATACAAATTCTAAAGCCAGTCTGAGTCAACCGAATGGAAAAAATCTACCAACTACATTACACTGAAACTGAAGGAGGCAGAAAACAAAATAGATGTCCCGATATAAATATGGAAGAGGGTACTGCTGCCAAGCTCTACACCCCAGTCCTGCCCTGATGCACTCTGCAATCCACCTGGTTTTAATGGCAGGCAGAGAATAAAGCTTGAACGCTGATTTAAGTGTTTGTCTTTATTCTGCATTAAGCCATTGATAGCAAGCATTTTAAAAGAATCCCTATTGCCCATATGTATACTGATCCCATCTGGTGTCACTCTGCCCTTCAGTCACCTGATACCTAAAGAATCAGAGGGCGCCTGGCTGACAAATCAGAAGGCAGAGCCAGAGACACTCAATGTGATTTATAAGCGCCCAACAGCAGTTCTGTCAGCACGCGTATCACATACCCCACACTATGTAAGATTCCATAAAAAGGGATTTTTTTTTTATTACAAAGCTCCTTAATATTCTCCAATTAATACTATCTGGCATTTATGTCTCAGGCAAAATCTGAGTATTTATTAATATGAAATATTTAGTGCCAGCTTCTAAGAACATAAAACTACCTGAGGTAACCATGGTGGTGAGGGGCAGGTATTAGCTATGGAGTGAAGACGGCAAATAAAGAATGAATTAAGAGTAATCAGATATTGTATAAAGTAGTGTGTGTCAAATGTAAAAGCAGCATTAGAATTAGCATTGTATTCAATTTAGAATTTTGCCACTTTTTAGCTGAGAAACTTGGGGCAAGCCATTCAACCTTTATAAAAATAAGTCTCATCACCTGCGAAAAAGAGTGAAATCCTTTTTATGATGTTAGTGTGGTAATGAAGTGTAAAAATATATGTTAAAGTGACAAGCATCTTTCTTTCTAACCAATAATAAAGCTGTGCAGAACCAAGTGTCATGAAAGCAATTAATGGCATTTCTGAGATCATTACAATCTCTGGTTTTGACTTTTCAGTCTTATTTACATTTCTCTCATCCGGAATCTTTTTTTTTTTTTTTTCATATCTGTATCTTCTGTTGTGTACGTTCAATATGTCAGTTTCATGAAATCTTTTATAGTTTATGTAAAGGATAGACAAATTGTACATAAAGAATTACATTGGGCATTGTAATAAAGTTTTCTGTATGACAAAATAATTTACTAACATTAGCTGGTGATTGACTTCACTCAGGAAAAAGTGTTTCTCATATAAAACTATATATGTCAGAAAGCCTCCTAAAATTTATTTTACCAAGATCATTACAGATAAATAAAGAAGAGCTTACATCCAGAAGTTTAAGAATTTGTTTGAAGTTCAGGGCTTTATGCCCTAAACTCTTTTTGACATTTGGTTATACACCCAAGATGCAAATCTATATAGCATACAATTTGAAGGTTTACATATCACAGAAAAATAGATGTTCCTTCTTTCAAAACAACTACCATATAGGAAAACTATTTTAATTCTTATTGTCTTCCTCTTTGTATCGGCTGTGGAAATGTTGACACTTAAAGGGAGATCACATAAAGCAGAAGTGATCAGAGGAAAATAGATGTGCACAATAGATCACAGAAACTTGGCCATACAAGTACAGTCATAGATGAAAAAACTGAGGCTCAGCCAGGTTCAATGCCTTGCCCAAAATCAGAGTTTCCAAGTGGCAGATGCAATTTATAAGACATTGGTCTACTACTACCTCAAGGTTCTTGCAACCAACCAAGTTGTCCCCTACATAAACATCAAATCATTTCTGGGAAGTCGCTGAACTCGCTGTCCCTCATGCCAGCCCTGGGTCACGGCGGAGCTTCATTAAGAAATGTGTTCTGAGTCAATTAAAAAAAAAAAAAAAAGATTTTTTTTCATTATCTTTCAAGTACTATATCTTGCTCTTAGAAACACAAGATATGCCATTTTACCTACATCCAGATACCTCTTTGATTCTTTTTTAGGTAAACATTTCTTTGATTCTTTTCTAAATCTTTGGAAGCAAACATTAGAGATCCGAGCAGACAGTAATGAGGCTGATTCTGCTGCTGCTTCCCTATGTCTAACTTTCAAGCAACATTGGCTAAATCACTTTATAATATTACTCTTGAAGTAGTTATTTCAGAATTGATAATATAAATATTTTAAGCTATTAATATGAATAGACTTTTATTTTCTTGATTCTTAGTCTTAGAAAATGGATTAGATGAATTTTCTGGTCAGTTTGCTACCCCATCAAGAATGCAATGGCATCAAATTTTGAAATGTGAAAATGGCTGATTGGTCTTTAATGAAAGACTCTAATTTATACCAGTTTCTTTGAAAACACATGACTAGTTTCTGTTAATAGCCTAAATGATCACAGTTCCACCAATTAAACTTAACAAGCCAGTAGTCATTACAGCTCATATCAAGAAACAAATATATATTACTCACAACTATAAATATGGACTCAGAAAGGAAAAGTGATGGAATTAATATGAATCACAATTCTTCATCTCCCTTACTCTAGATAAGTTCTAAACTAGATTAGGGTCTCTTGTAGTCATACAGAAATCTCATGGCTTGAGTCAACTATCAAGCTGTTACAGTAACCAAACATCTGGGACACCTAGGGCAATTCCTAAATTTAGAACCTGCACATGTTTTATTTATTCACTAGTGTTCTTCAAGTACAGGATGTAATAGGGTTCATATCTTTTTTTTTTCTGCATAGTTTTATACTTATGAATTCACTTTTTACTTATGACAAATGATACTGATCTACTTATGGTACTAGCATAAATTTTCCTTTTAAAAAGATTTTATATAAAAAGAAATGAGTCCAATTTTAGTAAAAACATTAAGTAGCGTTGAAAAGGAGGGGAGGAGATGGGGTACCTGGGTGGCTCGGTTGGTTAAGTGTCCGACTTCGGCTCAGGTCATGATTTTGTGGTTCATGAGTTCGAGGCCCACATTGGGCTCTCTGCTGACAGCTCAGAGCCTGGAGTCTGCTTCGGATTCTGTATCTCCCTCTCTATCTGCCTCTCTTCCATGGTGTGCTCTCTCTCTCTCGCTCGCTCTCTCTCTCTCTCTCTCTCAAAAATAAACAAAAAAATAAAAAGAAATAAAAAAAAAAAGAAAAGGGTGAAGGAGAGATCAAAGAAAATAGAGGAGGTCTGTTGGTGCTATAGACTGAATTGTGTTCCCCTCCCCAAATTCATATGTTAAAGTCCCAATCTCCAATGCGATGGTATTTGGGGGCAAACCTTTAAGAGGTAATTAGGGTTAGATGAGATCATGAGGGTAGCACCCTCATGATGGAATGGGTGGCTTTATAAGTAGAGGAAGAGAAAGATCCTTTTTGTCTACTATATGTGGGCACAAGTGAGAAAGTGGGAAGGCAGAAAGAGGACCCTCACCAAGAGCCAAATAACCTAGCACCTTGATCTTGCATTTTCCAGCCTCCAAAACTGTCAGAAGTATTTGCTGTTTAACCTACTCCATTTGTAGTATTTTGTCATAGCAGCCTGACAAGACTAATACAGTCAGAGAATTTAGAGAAATATATAGAATAGAAACACAACCAACACTCTGGGATGAAGGACACAATATGAGGAAGAGAATTGCCCACCATGAGGCTGGGATGAGCCACAAATTCAAATGAAATCAAATAGAAGGACTCCCCGAGGCTGCACTGAGCATGTACCACTTTTGGCCATCTTAGTAACAGGACCTATCCCCTTTACAATGTGAAAAAAATAACATAGGAAGGAAGAAAAATAGAAGTGGCACAACATGCTATCTTAATTAGCTCCATCCCAAAGGTAGGTCTGGAGAAATCTGGACAGGTATAAGCAAAAACAAAAGCAAAACAATGAGCGAAAGATTTAACATGGCTACATTCCCAAGGGTTTCTGAACCATCGTGTTCCCCTGTTATTTCATCCACTGGTTTATTCACAACCAGTACTAAGAAACCAACCTAGTGACACTTCTATTGCTTTTCATCCATTCTATTAGTGTCAATACCTAGGAGGGAATTGGGGCTCGCTCTCCTGAGGACCGAGGCTGCAGACTGGAGCAATGACAGCAGTGTGTTGATTAGTTCAACCAGGAAGAGTCAGACCACAGTGAGGAGGAATGAGATAAACCACACGTCAAATAATAAAAGCTCAGTTGGATTGATACACAGATATGGGAAATATTTAAAGCAATACCTTAATGGACTAAATTTAGAAAATATTGGTTTAATGCCAAGCTTTTAAAACATAAAATATAATAAATACATTTAAAAGTTAATCACCTTCTTTCATCAAATATAGAGGTCAGAAGTTGTCCATATTTGTGTAATATATTAATAAGTGGGTTGGGACATGAAGTTGGAAGCTACTTTGTAACCTGTCTCATTAAAAATTGATAATCCGTGGGGCACCTAGCTAACTCAATTGGTAGAGCATGCTACTCTTGATCTCAGGGTTGTAAGTTTGAGCCCTACATTAGGTATAGAGATTACTTAAAAATATTTTTTTTCAAAAAGGAAAATCATTATGTACTAACATAATACTAGAAATAAAAATAATTTTTCCTTTTTTTTATTTTATGCTTTATACTACTCTCAATGAACCAGGATAAATAACCAAGTTCATTATATACTTCTGTAAGAACTGTGAAAATACATGCCATTTGTTTATCTTTTAAGAAGCAAGGATATAAGGATTTACCTAACGGAAGGAAGGAAGGAAGGAAGGAAGGAAGGAAGGAAGGAAGGAAGGAAGGAAGGAAGGAAGGGAGGGAGGGAGGAAGGGAGGGAGGAAAGAAGGAAGGCAGGCAGAAAATTTTGATACATAAGATAGAATGAAATTTTCTATTTATTGGCAAACATTTGCTCTCAGTGGACCTATAACTCTAAGCCAAATTTAAGGAAGTCTGTTAATAGCTTAAAAGTGTATGAGGGTTCTACTACTCACTTAAAGGTGAAGTGTAGTACTTAAATTATTTGATGAAATAAATTCATATATTGTTCCTGTTTTGAAAGTGTTACAAAACCAGGATCAGTTGTGACAGTCATAGAATGAGATTAATAAATAACAACAATAATAAAAACCAAGCTCTAAACCCCAGAAAACCAATTTTGAAACAATTACAGACAACTATTATGGGGTGCCTCTAAACAGTTTTTGCTAAATTCCCTCAGCACAGCTCTGATGACAATAATGTGCACTGTGTATGCAATTCACTGCACACACTTGAAAATGGACTCTGCTGTATTTTGTATTAATGAATAAAGCTACCAGCTTAATATACCATCGTTAACAATAGAATCGTTCACAAGTGTGAGGGTACAATAATGTTTTTCCTTTGTGACTTCACATCTAGGAGAGAGGTAATTTTTTGTGTGGGTGTTTTAAAGTCATTACTGAGGCTTCTGTGGCTACTGGAGTTACACCATTATGCTTAAATTCAAGCTACGAAAAGCCTAAAATCGGGAGGGGAAATATGTACTTAGAAGATAGTACTTTCTATATCCAAGATGGTAATGGTCCTTGGCAATGAAATCTGTGTTTGGCTACTAAAACAGTAAGAAAGGGGGTCAGAGACAGGTGAATAATGGTAGGTCTCTAACGTCTAAGTCAAAGAAATACTCAGCCTCAGTCAAGTCAGGCTCAGAATCTAATTCTGCTTTGACAGGCATTTTGTAAACTCTCCACTTGCTGAATGAAATCAACATTCACGACAGAGTCCTCAGAAAAATAAAACAAGAAGTAGAATGTAACAAGTGTAAGTTGTAAAATATCTAGTGCTAATAATGAATGCTAGGAACAGTCACCTAGTTAGAGAAGGCATTCACCCTCACTAATTTTTATCATTTCTCCTTTCAGTGTTTCATTGGATTTTGTACACATATGCCAAAAAAATCAAAATTCATTAGAAAAAGTGATGTCACCAAGATAATAGTTAGTGAAAAAGCTGTCCAATATCTGTCTATTAATGAGTCTTTGACCACATCAACTGACAGTTTCTTTTTAAGTTTCATATTAAAATGTTTCTGCTGTTAAAGCAATTATTTTTTTCCAAATCAATAACCATTTCTTCTCTTGACTTTCAAGAATCCCAGCCTTGCTGTTATTGTTTATTTTCAAACATGTTATTTAAAATAGCAAAGTTGTCACTATATTTTGTTAAATAGCACTATTATATTTGATAACTATTCGATGGATAAATATTCTGCAAACCACATTTCTGTAGAGGATCATGGCTTTCTATCTCTATGGTCTTGTAGTAAACATCCCTCAGAGGTTTGGAAGCTCTCAAGTGGGTATCACAATTTAAAACTTCTGAAATTAAAAAAGCAAAAAAAAGATCTTTGGTTTTAATTTAGTCTTAACTTTTACTGGTTTTGTGGCCTTGGGAAAATTACTTAATTTCCGGGCCTTCATTTCTCTTTCTGGAAAATGTGAATAATAGCATGGCTTCCACTGATTATTAGGGAAATTAAATGAAACAACCTATATGTTGAGACTACGGGGGGGGGGGGGGGAGGTCTTTTGGAGGTGACAGGGAAGATAAAACTGAAGTCCTGCAAACCAAATACAACAGAAAAGCTGAAGTGGCTAGCCAGCCAGGTTTATTTTTTGTTTTTATCTCCTTTGTTTTTCCATTTGAGTGCCTTTAAACAATGCACCCACCTTCAAGTTTACACAATCCCTTGCATTTGCAATAAATAATAGTTGGCAGGCTTACCATAATTCTGTCTGCCTTGCCTCCACAGGTATTTGAGTTTCAACTTTGGGCAGCAAGTCCTGCTTGAAAGGATCAGGATTCTCATCCCTTCTCTTCTATGGAGTGGTCAGATATGATCACCAGGTATACATAGGCTAAGCTGCCAGGTAACAAGAGTGAGCACCACCTTTCTGCAAACAAAATCCCATGCAGCATACCTCAGTCAGAAGGCACCCCTGGCAGAGCTGGGCAGGGCTGTGTGGCATGGCTCCCTGGATCACAACAGCAGGAGACAGACAAAGATGCATGTGTCTGCCTCAGCTCTGACCTTCAAGTCCTTCTCCCTCCCTTGTTACCTTAGCCATTCACTGTCTTCAGACTTTATGTTCTCTCTCTCATCCTTCCTTTTCCTTCCCTCTTTCCTGGCCAGTGTTCAGCTTACCCACTTGGGGCTGTGCTGTGTATCTGCCTCCTGAACCACATGATTCTCTGATGACTATCTCTCCCTAATGCTGAATCCCTCTCTTCCCTGCATTTCAATCTGCTAGCATTGCCAAGTTCATGCCAGTGCTTTGCTAAAGGTTTCACACTCAGTGTCCTAGGAGAGCTTCCAGACTGTTTCCACTGAAGTTACCCTAGGCAAAGGAATGAACATATACCCCTGGGGGACCTGAGGGCTTAGCCCAAAGCAGCCCAAAGCAAGCCTAAAAGAGCTTTAAAGTATTATGTTTTGTTTTAAAAATTCATGTGAATTTTATATTCTGTTCCATAAATATCTCCATATTTGTGTTACTATTAAAATAATACATCTCCCCAATTTGTTGAGTAAAACTGATGCTCCTGGAAGATGTGTCATGTTAATCCTACGATATTTTGTACATAGTGTTACAGCATCATCTACCCTCTAGAGATTTACATATCCAAGTAGGGGTGGACTTCTTCAGTCTTGGTATTTCTTTCCACATGAAGGGTGATCTATTAACATAATTTCCCTGGCAACTCTGAGTATACCTCCCTCCCCCAGTATCTTCCAACGGGAGGCCAGAAGACTTAGTCTGCTTGGTAAATTTGAAAGGAAGAACTACTCAGCCATCACCCAGTCCCTTTCTCTCTCTTCTATTCGCTGTCTCTGTCTCTCTCCTTCCCTCTCTCCTTCTCCTCCTCTCCCTTTCCCCCTCCATAGGAAGCTTCTCACAAGATACACAATGCTACTTTCTCTAGATCTTTTTTTTTTTTTTTTAGCGTTTACTTATTTTTTGAGAGACAGAGCACAAGTGGGAGAGGGGCAGAGAGAGAAGGAGTCACAGAATCCGAAGTAGGCTCCAGGATCTGAGCTGTCAGCACAGATCCCAACGTGGAGCTCGAACTCATGAACTATAATATCATGACCTGAGCCGAAGTTGGACACTTAACCAACTGAGCCACCCAGGCACTCCTAGATCATGTTTGAAAGGACCTGTCCAAACTCTCTGTATGATAATAGAGGTCAGAACAGGGCTTACCTTCAGGAGGGAACCTTCTGGGATGCTGGGCAGTTGCTGTATCTAGGTGGTGGCTACAGATGTATGTACACATCCAAAATATTATCAATCTGTAGAAGACTTTTTACTTTTTGTAAGTTGTATAACGCTGCAAAATTTAAAATTGCAGTAACAACAACAAAAACCTAAAATTTTTTAAAAAGAGGGGTTTGATGGGGCGCCAGGGTGGCCCAATCAGTTAAGCATCCGATTCTGGCTCAGGTCCTGATCTCACGGTTCATGAGCTGGAGCCCCACATCGGATTCTGTGCTGACAGCTCAGAGCCTGAAGTCCATTGCAGATTCTGTCTCCCTCTTTCTCTGCCCCTCCCCTCTACCCCTCTCTCTCTCTAAAATAAATATTTAAAACAATTTTTAAAAAGGGGGGGTTTGGTACTTCTTCCCCCTGAGGCATTTTTATGAAATTCCAAATTCTGTCTATGTCTAGCAGAGCATGTTTTTCCATTTCTGTTTTCTAATATCAGTTTTATCAGTAAAGAGGGTATTATTTTGATCTAATATTCTCTACCTATTTATTTGTCTGTTGATTCAGAACTCTGAAATACTGTTAATCAGTGCTACTCTAAAGGGTCTCAGTAACTAGGATGGAGATCCCTTAAGGAAAGAGCTGGCTGGCCCGTACCCTTCCCTATAGTGCAGGGTATGTGAGTTTGTGGCCTAGGACTCACAGTGGTATCTGAGACAAAGCCGAAGTCAGAGCTATATGCTCTGTCATAGGTGCTAGGACACAGGCTCTCAATAAGGACTGTCACCACCAGATAGGTAGGAATTCGATTACCCCACTCTAAAGTCAGGAAAACAATTAGCCCAAACACAGCTTAGCATGTAGTAGGTATTTCAAGAAGTGTCATTCTCTTCACCTTCTATTCCTTGATTTGAGCTTTTGTATCCCTACGGAAAATAAGTAACTAATGTATTATATAAAAACTACATTTTCAAGAAAAAATAAAAATATCTGCAACATGGTAAGAGAATTTCTAGATATCTAACCCTTCATCAATGTTTTAACCTAACCACACTGAGATATTGCTAAGCCAGGAAGCATTTTGTTCTATGCCATTTTCACAGAGAATATCAACAGAAATTTGGTGACAGCCTACAAAACTACATGCAGACATGGTCAGAGTTCAAGTTATGCTTAATTACGGGCTGTCAGTTACCAAGTGGGAAGTTCAAAATGCAACAGTTAACCAACATACGTGCTAACCTATTCCACAAGAAGAAAAACATTTTTTAAACAGCATTTAACATTTGCTACAAAGCCCTGGAAAGAAGCCAGAGGAAAATAAACAATTAAAAGATCGTTTCAAGTGACAAATCTACTTGTCTGAGCAAATAAGAGGATGGGACTAGCATTTGGAATGTGTGGGTATCCCAAGGAAAGTGGTGATAAACACTCACCACAGAATTTGCTGAATCACTGTCACTATGTGGTGGGAGACAAACAGGGCTGGGTGGTCCCACCCAGCTAACCCAGGCTGTGCTGACAGGATGCAGGCAGAACTTTTCAGATTGGAAACAGAGATTGAAACTGCCAATGACATTTGGCTGAGAGCATAACCTTGGAAGCCATATTGCCCTGGGGTCACACAGGACCTTGTGAATGATCCAACCGCTCTGTGCCTCAGTTACCTCATCCACAAATTAAGAATCATCCCAGTACCTACCTCATGCTGTTGTGAGCATTACATGGCTTAATAAATGTAAATGCACTTAGAACTAGGCCTGACACATAGTCATCACCATCTGTGTTAGCTACTATTATTTTTGTCTGCCCAAACTAAGATGTTTAGGAAATCTCTTCATTAGTAGCACCATCTGCAGATTATAAACACACACACATATACACATAATGATCTATATTTCTATGTCTATATAAACCCATTAAAATTCCTGTGTCTTTCTTTGCATGGCCTGACTTGTTGTACACTGGGTTCAAATAACTCAATTATTAACTGTGCCCTAGCCATCTAATTGAATCTACACTCTTTAACCTTAAAAGATAAATGCCTATACCAATATGCTACAATACACAATGAACCTTACATATAAGAACATTCTACTAAGCTCCCAGATCCTTCCTTTTGTTTCCCATATTTCAACTAATCGTTAAATTTCAGCTCCCCAACTACCGCACAGCTATGGATTATAAATGTTGCCCAAGTTGTCCAACACTGGCCACTATGTTTTATGAACTCCAACCACATTAAAATCTGCACTGGATTATTTCATTGGTAATAAATACTAGACAACCTAGAATGAAAGAGAGTGTGGGATTCTGGGAGTGTGGTCAGCTTTTCCTACCCAACTATTCCCTAAACTCTTTGTGGATAAAGAACAACATCACATACCTTTTGTGTACAGGACATGGCCTGAGCCCAGTATGCACTGTCAGTTTATCACAAGTACCTCACAGACTTCTATATCTTGCAGACTTTCCATATTCCAAGCACCATGCTAAGTTACAGGTGTCATTTAATACTTATACTAGTATACTATTCCAATTTTACAGATAAGGAAAACAAGACTCAGGAAGTTAAAGTACAAGATCTGTAGAAAATCAAACACAAGTCACCTTCATCCCAGAGCCTGAGGCTCAATATTCCTAACTGGTGAATTTAGAGATTCTCTTTCCCATGATTCCTCTCCCAATCAACCTCCCTGCCTTGCTCTTGCACTATCACTTAACTGGGGGTTTCATCCTATCTTGCCTGAGCTATGGTAGTAGCTCTCTAACTGTACTCTCTATATGGCTTGAACAGTTGGTGCAAAGTGGGAACCTGGAAGATATTTGGAAAGGGTTCCAGGAAAGGAGTGGAGAGCTGGGGCTACCAGTGAAGGGTTCGGTCAGCTTCCCAGACTAGGCTGTCCTGGCCTGGAGCGTCCTCTCTCAATATTCCATCATTCCACACACATTTCCCTAAAGTCTCCTGTGTTCCAGCCACTTCACCAGGTTCTGGGGGCAGTGAGATCAACAAGGCACAGTTGCAGCCCTAGCAAAACTAATCAAAATGAGGGAGAAAAGAACAAAACTTCTGAGAAATGAGTACCTAGGGGAAAGAGTGCCTATTCTAGCAAGTTAGGGAAAGTTGTGTGACTTTAAAAATATGTACTAGCCCAGGGTCTAAAATGACAGATCAGGACCATCAGGCTTAATAAATAACAGCATTTCTGAAGAACAAAACTAGTCTTACAAAGGCAAGAGAATATAAGCCAAGGGCACAAGGTGTAGGTTTCATTTAGGCAATGTTTAGTTAGTAGCTACCATGTAGCAGGTAGCACATATGACCCTAAAAATACAAAGATGAATTTGACATGGTCTCTGCCCTTGGCAAGAGTGCATCATCCAGGTGGCTAGATAAACATGCAACACACAGACTGAATAATTACAATGCAAGGTGATTAGTGCCATAAAAGTGAATGGAAAAAACAGGTACAAAAGTACAAAGCACAGAGCAGCCAATCTCGGCTGGAGGAATTAACAAAGACACAGATGTGATATCTGTGAACAGGATCTTGGTGTCAACTTTCCAAGTGACAGAATGAGGAGTGGCATTTCCTAGAAATGGTAGACTAGACAAGTGGTTCTCAAAATATGGTCCACAAGCCAGAAATATCAATGTCACCTGTGAACTTGTTAGAAGTATACACTTTTGAGCCCCATCATCACATCTCCTGACTCAGATAGTCTGATTTTGGGGTCCAGCAGTCTGTATTTAACAAGCACTCCAGGAAATCTGTGATGCACACTCAAGTCCAAGACTCTTCTGGGCCAAAACATAAAGAAGCAAGAGATGAAAAGGAAACGGCAAGAAATAACCATCTATAGTAAACTGGGGCCAGTTCACAGTGAACCTTATAAGTCATTCCGGGAAATATCATTCTTAACCTAATCAGAGTCCCCCTTTTCTTATTAAAGATGTCACATGTCAAGGTTTTGCCTAGGTTCTTCCATTCACGCTTCAAAGTAACTCCTTATACTAGCGCTACGTTTTTGCTCATTTAACATATACGACCTTGGAGGCACAAGAAGGCCATGGAATTTGTCCCAGATTGCGAAAGTAATGTTTGTACTTAGCATCATACACTGCAGACTTCAGTATTTGCTGCTTTGCTAAAATGCCTTCTCTGGAGAAAGGGCCTGTGCATTGTGTCTCAGGTGAGGGAACTAAGATGCTAGAGTGTTTGAAGTAGATCCATGGTCCTATTAGGAAGGTTTTAGGAAGCTCCTCCAGAAGGATCCTGGATAGCATACGTATTTTGATGACAAGGTCAATTGCCAAAGGGGCTCTTCATGGAGGAGTTTAGGATACATCATTGCTTTGTTGTATAAAAAAACAGCAAAAATGAATATTTTAATGTGTTCACACCATCCAATATTTTATAGCATTAATGCAAGTGAATGCGAGTGGTTCGGAGACCAGAAGCTCATTACAGTAATTATTCATTAGTGGCTTTTTCTTTTTCCTTTTTTCTTTCTTTTTTTCTTAAACTTGGACTCTAAAGGCAGGCCTTTCCTTTTCAAGATCATTCCTTTTCAACCCATTTAATGCTTCCTTGTAGGGTCACAATGTTAATTTTAAGGTTATGTTTTAATGGCTTTCTAAATGACACTTTCATTGTAGTAAAATGAATGCATCAAGTCACTTTTGCCGGTAGAGATGTACTATCAACTCATAGAAGGGTATGAACATTTCTAAACTATTAATTTGAAAATGTATTAATAACCTGCATATTTAAAGAAACAGAATAAAAGCAGTGCTGTTTTCACTAGAGCTATTTAGTATAGGGAAAGCTGCATACAAATTGCTTTTTGAATCCCCTATAGACGATTGCTTTTGCTCATTTTGAAAACCCCTAATTCTCATTGAGAGCTTAGTTTTTAAAAGGGACCTTTCGTTCATACAGAAGGTATAAATTTGGGAAATATTTCCGCTTCTGCTAAACTAACCAAGTTCTTATTCTCAGCCTGAATCAAAATTATGAACCTTATTTGGACAAAAATGCCTTCCTGGTAGCTCCATGTCACCCTGCTTGGGAAGCTTCAGGCCATAGGGCAGTTTTCAATTAAATGTTAAGGAAAGTAAAGAAAATGCACCTGTGAATTCATTGCTCTATCTAGTGAATTTATGGTTCCACTATAAATGCACTAATTTAGAGATTATAAAAATAACTACGCATGAAAATGTAAATTCAAATATTAATACACCATTCTGGGGCCATACCCATTCACAGAAGTTGATCTTACACAATTACCTTAGTACATTAGAAACTCCATGGAGACTTAGCTGCCTAAAACTTTCCTTCACCACACAACTGAAATTTAAAGTAACAATCTTTAGGGTTTTCCTTAATGCACTGGTTAAGGTTAAATAATATAGATATGTTTTAGCTTAGAAATTAAAACAAAAATATTATAATTTGCAAAGCATTCAAAGCAATTCCATAAGGTAACATCATTACCATTTAATTTGGTTTTATTATTAATTATTAGGCCATCAGCATTCTCACTCTTAGAAATAAACGAGTTTCCTTTTGTTGTTTTCTAGTTTATAACTCTTCTATCTTCAGTTGATAAAGAGGAATTAGCACTTGGGACAATATATACACTGTGTGTTTTTCTAATTTCATTTTTTTAAAGATTGTATTTTTAAGTAATCTCTACACTCAGTGTGGGGCTTGAACTCCCAACCTTGAGATCAAGAGTCACATGCTCTATGCATTGAGCTAGCCAGGCACCCCTCTAATTCTATTTATATAACTTAACATAAAGATAAAATTAATATCAATTAATAACAAAGAGAGGGAGGAAATAATAGGGCACGTTGAGGGAAATATGTGAAAATAGAGAGGACACCTTAACGATTTGCCAAGAAATGGAGAAACACTTGGAAGTTGGAGACGGAAGATGTAGGATCCATTTTTGCCAGCTGGTAGAGACACCTCCTTCTTCCCCAATGGCTGTGGCCCTGAAATACACCCGATCATCTATTTATATTGCTCCTCTCCCCAAACCCACGCTCATATCCTCATATCTATGTCCTGGTTTGCCATTTTTCAGAAATGGCTCAAGTTCTATATCTGTAAAAGTTAAAATTCCCAGCTTCTCTGAATGTGCATATGATGTTTTTTGAGGCTTTATGAGGTTGCTTCAGGGGCGCCCGGGTGGCTCAGTCGGTTGAGCGTCTGACTTCGACTCAGGTCATGATTTCACAGCTCCTGAGTTCGAGTCCTGCTTCGGCCTCTATGCTGACAGCTCAGAGCCTGGAGCCTGCTTCAGATTCTGTGTCTCCCTCTCTCTCTGCCCCTAACCCACTCGCATTCTGTCTCTCTCTCAAAAATAAATAAACATTAAAAAAAGTTATTGAGGTTGCTTCAAATCCAATGAACGATTAGCACCTGATATCTTCTCTTCCATGATAAGTCTGAGACAGGAAAATTACAGGTCAGGAGAAAATATAAATTCATGAGACATGGCTTCCCTTTCTGTGTGCATACTTCTTTTAAAAATTTTTTTTTTCAACGTTTATTTATTTTTGGGACAGAGAGAGACAGAGCATGAACGGGGGAGGGGCAGAGAGAGAGGGAGACACAGAATCGGAAACAGGCTCCAGGCTCTGAGCCATCAGCCCAGAGCCTGACGCGGGGCTCGAACTCACAGACCGCAAGATCGTGACCTGGCTGAAGTCGGACGCTTAACCGACTGCGCCACCCAGGCGCCCCTGTGTGCATACTTCTAATTAGAAACATATTCCATCCCATGCATTCTTCGTGTAGTGGTTGAAAGAGAGAAATCTAGAACAAGACCACCTGATGGAACCCTGCTATATTACTTACTAGCTATGTGACCTGGGACAGCTGATTTAATCTCACCAAGTCATTTAACTTACCATAAATTGAGTCAACAAGTCCTACTTGAAGAAATGTTGCGAAGGTTAATTTAAAAGTTGTGTGTAGGGGCACCCGGGTGGCTCAGTCAGCTAAACATCGGACTCCTGATTTTGGCTTAGGTCATGATCTCGCAGTTCGTGGGTTCAAGCCCCACATCAGGCTCCACATTGACAGCTCACAGCCTGAGGCCTGCTTGGGATTCTGTCTCCCTCTCTCTATCCTGCCCCCCGCCCTGCTAGCTCTGTCTTTCTCTGTCTAAAACACATAAACATTAAAAAAAAAAAAAATTTAAACACAGCTGTGTGTAAAGGGGCACCTCGGTGGTTCCATTGGTTAAGTTTGTAACTCTTGATTTCAGCTCAGGTCCCGATCTCACAGTTCATGGAACAGAGCCACACGTTGGGCTCTGTGCTGACAGTGCAGAACCTGTTTGGGACTCTCTATCTCTGTTCCTCCCCTGATTCTGACTGTGTTCCCTCTCTCCCTCTCCCTCTCAAATTAAATAAATAAACATAAGAAAAATAGAAGTTGTGTGTAAAGGACCTAGGGCAGGGCTTAGTACACAGTTGGTACCTAACACATATTGTCTGCAAATAGTACAAAGCCAAGTTATGTACTGGATATCATAGCCATCAGTGAATATTTCCATATATATGTGTATCTATACATACCTGTGTAAATAATTACTGGATCCGTTTATGAAAAACCATTCAGAATATGGCCGCTAACTCCAAGAAAAACACAAAATACAGGGAAAAGAACTATACAAAACCATTTTGTTAAACAGACCCCGTAACTAATTCTAAGCCACCTCATAGGATCAAAGGCATAAACTCTGCTCAAACCCATTCCTTAGTGGAATGAGTAAAAGTTATACTCCTCAATTCTTCCTGGTCCAGGCCAGATTACATGGGCTCTTTGAGTTCGCAGCATGCATCCGAATTTGTGATTGCATACTTATCTTAGTGATTACTTGCTTTCCCACTAGGCTGTAAACTCGGTGAGAGCAGGGGTTATGAAATTCCTCTCCTTTTAACCCATTTTTCATTTGGCATCTCACTTTCAGATGTTCCTCCTCAAGTAAATCTACCAAGTCTCTACAGACATTCTGGAAAGATGGCTTTCGTATTTTAGAGCACATCGGAATCACCCGGAGGATTTCTTTGAACACTGACTGCTGAACTCCACTCCCACAGTTTCTGATTCTACTCGGTAAGAAGTTGCATTTCTATTAAGTTTCTAGGTGATGGTGTTAATTACTGTTCTAGAAACCACACTGTACATACACTTGAAGTGGTACAGCTATTTCCTTCCACTGTGAGGAAGTGCCATATAGTTTTCAAAGCACCACCAACCAGTTTTAACCAAATCCAGACACCTATGGTGAGGACAAATCAGCACTATCTAATCACTCTAGCATATTTATGTTGTTTTTCACATTTGATTATCTTAGGTTCTATAGAGAATCTTAGGTACTAGAAATTGTACTTGCAGCCAATGAAGATACCAGCTGTCATTTATGAAACACTGGCTATTACTAGGCATTGCAAAGGCCCCTGACACTAATGACTCCCTCATTTGCAGGTTTTCATGTACCACCACTGGATTATGAACTCCCTGGGGGTAGGAGATGCGTTCTTTATAACCTTCCCAACTCTAGCACGGTGCTCTGTTCATAGCAGATGTTCAGGAAAGTTTTACCAAAGGAAGTAGTGAATGCCATATCATAAAAATAAAGCAATGATGCCCGTTTCTATAAGCCACACAAGAACATTATGTGGGAGGTAACCTTCCAGGAGAGATGTGAGTAATGAATGCCTATCAGGGGCAAAGTTTTATATAAAGTCATATTTTATATCAATTTTCACTTGAAATCTAGGAGGGGAAGGCAAACATATAAATAATTATATCCTAAGATGGTTATAAAATAAAACAATATAGACAAATTGCTATGGGAGTCACAACCTAATATTAGGAAGATGGACCCAGGATGGTACATCACCAAATCTCTTTCTGTCCTTATGGAAACATTTATGTTTTTTGCTTTTATTTCTTGGAATCCTAGAATTTTATTGATGAGAGGCACCCTCAAAATAAACTTTGTATTTAAAAAAATGTTTAATGTTTATTTTTGAGAGAGAGAGAGAGAGCGCGAGAGCGAGCACGTGAGTGGTGGAGGGGCAGAGAAAGACACTGAATCTGAAGCAGTCTCCAGGTTCTGAGCTGTCAGCACAGAGCCCGATGCAGGTGTCGAACTCATGAACTGTGAGATCACAACCTGAGCCGAAGTCGGACACTCAATCGACTGAACCACCCAGGAGGACTCAAATAAACTTTTACCAAACCATTTGGTTTATGGATGAGCAATTTGAGGTCCTGTGAAAAGTAAAAAGTCAAAGATCACAAGGCGAATATTCTTAAACAAATCACGTTGCTTGAATCCTAGACCAGTGTTATTCCTAACCAGATGAAAGCGGTGGCATATGAAACTATTCTCCATACATACACTACTGGTCTAAATTATAGCAGTCCAAGAGATACAATATTTACATCATTTAAAATTAAAATAAAATCCCTTTACTAACTCAGGGCTCAAACCAGATTTATTCAGAATAATATGATCTAACAAATCTACTTTTCTCAATAGAATTAGAAAATGCACTGCTGATATCAAAATCTCTGGAATATGGCCTAACTTGTTCTGGATATAAATATAATTTTTCTTTTTCTGTACTTTTGGCAGAATCATTTCCTTTCTGCATATACCTGCATATACCTTTATATAGAAAGCAGATTTAAACTTCATTTATCTTCCTTTAAAGAAGAAAACATTGCACAGGGAGATTATGAAATTCAATATTTTGAGAGCTTAGTTAAATAGATATACTTTTAAAATAGAATGTGAGGTATCCCATTAGGATGAGTTTTCTTATACACATACAATCCTGGATGTGTATATACCAGGGAATATAATGAGAAAAATCTAAAGGTCCATTTATTCTGGACTCATCCCTTATATGTTATATCCCTGGTTTACTGCAACTTGAAATAGTCTTTAAGATCCTGGGTCAATGAGATGAAAGAATGACCAGAATCCGGTCTGTTCATAGAAAGAATATGGTAGGACACAAAAGATGCATTAACAGCACAGTTAGCTTCTAAGAAGTGGAGGAGTAAAGGATTCTGCAGAAGATAATTATATTCTTCCTAAAGTTCACTTCTTCTCTAGATATTACTTTGCACATCAATATAAAGTTCTGATAATTTGTTGAGAAACATTCTAGGTACAGCTCACACCTTTCAAAAACCATTTGAGGTCCATGAAATTCTGTATAATGAGACCCACCTTTTAGGAGGAGAGCTGGCTCTGGGAATAGGCCTATCTTGATTATCTGAGGGGGGCACACAGAGTCCTTGACTTCCCCCAAATGTATTACTTTCAATTAGCTACAACGCTGACCTCCAAATCTACTTGGCTTCCTAATTCTGCCATTAGTCATCCCTTTGAGTTAGGTAGTAACCATCAAAGGTCACCATTAAAGTGTATACATGCTATGCTGAAGGGGAGTGTGGGCCATTAACATCCATTTACACATTTGCCTGGATTTATTAAGCTCATAAGCTGTCACTTGAGAGCACAGCCTATAAGGAACAGAATGCACAGAACAGGTAAATCAGCCTGGGGAGGGGAAGAGTAGGGGAGAGAGGGAGGGAAGGAAAAGGACAATGCAATTAATGAAATATATGCAAATATCAAGCCTGAAACTTTGACCATTATAAACCCTAGCAGAAAATATTTGGGAACAAGTTACCCAATAAAATAAATTCAGCAGGCTCAGCACATTGCTCAAGCACACGAATCTTAAAAGATTCACTTCATTGTATTTGTTACTCATAATTAGTAAGGTGAATTTATAAGTCAGGACCTTAGGACTACAAAATCAAAGAGTCTAATGCTTTACCACATTTGGATTTCAACCACAAATTTATTTATAAATTAAGGTGTGTAGAATGTACCCGTTAGGTTGAATGCAAGACTATGGAAAGAAATCTGAAATCAAATAATTTAATCTTTCTGCCTCATTTTATCCATCTGGAAAAAAAATAGCTATAGCTATTTCCTACCAATTCTCACAGGGTTGGTACAAGATTTAAATGAGCTTCGCAATCTTTTTTGAGATTCTGTAGAAGCTGCTTGCAATATATCAAAGTATTTAAACTGTGTTCCCCATTGTATAAATTCAAAGTACTTGTCAGCACCCCATGAATGTTTTACTAAGGTCACCTGAAGGAAACACATTTATTCCAGGTTTCTATTTTCCACTCTAATCTATATAGAGCAAAGTTTTTGATCTTATCAGCTGTTTGATCTTGGCAGTTATAATCAAGGAGTTTCCTATAAAAAGAAAGAAAGGGCTACGCACTCATAGAGACTTTCAAAAACACTGCACTAAGAAACTGGAGACCTACAGTCTAGCCCCTCACTTTTCAACTGCTGGGGCCACTGAGCAGGACCCTAAGACTCCCGTCCCCAAAAGATGGTGGTACGTAATCTGGCCCCTGCGTAACTCTCCCGTCTTCGCAGGTACTACTGTCCCACTCACTCACTGTGCCCTGGCCCTGCAGGCCTTCTTTCTGTTCCTCAAACACTCACGCTACTTTCAGCTTTAGTGTCTTTGCACCTGCTATCTATACCACCCGGTGTATCCCTCTGTCAGATCTTGGCCTCACTGGCTCTTTCTTCTCATTCATGTCTCAGCTAAAAAGTCCTCTTTTCTAAAGCAATTTTCCTGACTGGTTATCCACTGCCATGTTTTATTTGTTTCATATCACCACACCCAGGCTTTTATTGTTTCCATAATCTTCAACAGCCATCTGATATTATCGTCCTTATTATTTATTATCCGCCTCCCACTGGAAGATGGGACCATGAAAGCAGGGACCTGGTCTGCATTGCTAAAGGCTGAAAATCAAGCACTAAAAACAACAACACAAGAAAAAGTGATCTGGGCCCAGCCATCCTTGGCAAATATTTACTGAAGAAATGAAAGAAGTATCTTGGCACTGGGAGCCACGTGACCCGGTTTTCCCTGCAGCTATCCTCCTAACTAAATCTGTGACCTTTGTCAAATCCATTAACGCTAAGAGCCCGGATTCTTTATCCAAGAAATGGATACATGAAGCATATGTGCTTCTGCTCCGCCCTGCTGCACCCATGATGGGCATCTTTAGTTGATCTTGTCACTTTTCCACCAAACCATATGGGCCTCACATTCTTTGTCAACACAGCACTCCAAGCAGCCACTATTAAGACTTTGCTGATGGCATGTGAGATAAAAAGTTTTCACCAGATGATCTCCAATGATTCTTTCAGGCTCTGTACAAATATCTACGATTTAAGAAAAGGGCCAAAGAAAATCATATATTAAAGTCCCTTCCCCTTCTGTGTCTAAATCCAAAGTCCTATGTAAAAATTCTCTCAAGTCAAATCAAAAGTGCCAAAAAATTAGGGCCACACACCAGGACTTAGAAAGAGGACGGCAAGAGCTACCAATAAGAAACCTAAGTTCACAGTATTATACGATGGCTTGAATGTCTCAGAAAGACAACTCCCGATAACAACTAATTATGTATTTTCCTTCTCTTCTAAAGGTCTGAAAAGGCCCCATAAGAGTTTTCAATATTATGAGAAATAGTAATTTCACTTTGATGCTTTTTTCTCAATTCAAATCCCACTCTGGGATAACAGTCAGGATGACTTTGGAGTTTTACTAGGAACTGTTTACCTATCAGTCTCTACTTTCTCACCTCTTAAAGCAATGAGGTTCAAGCCTCATCTCTCACCAGAGCTTTACTGATTTGGGCCTTTTCTGGTCTGGCTTTCCCCCAGCCTCTCTTCCACATAGCACAAGACTGCAATTTATCAAATAAAACCCTTGCCTCTCTGACCCCATCACTTCCCAACTGAAAATGTTTTGATGTCTTCCTTTCTCTTCCATGGTGGTGCCTACACTCTTTACCACCCCCCCACCCAAGCCCGTCCCTGTGTAGGCATGCCTCAGCACTAAACTCCTCCCCCACTTGCCTCCTTACCATGCTCCAAAGCTCACTTCTCTCTGCGTGTTCAGAGAGAACCTAACCAGTCTGACTCAGCCAAGAGGACCAGACTCACAGACTGCTTCCTCTTCAGGTCTTCTCCATCCTCTACCCCATCCCCAGGAAGAGATAGCAGTCTTGCTGTGAAATCATATTAAACTGTGTCTATGCTTATCACTTATCTCATTAACTTACAATTATATTTCATTTTCCCTCCTCCACCAGACAGAGTTCTTAGAGAACAGAAATGTTGACCATTACCTCTGTCTCCTCTGTGGCTAGCACAGTGGCCTTCCTGAAGCACATTTTTTAATTTTAGTGAATTTCTAAAATGTGACCAATTCCCTGCTTTCGAGGTTTGCCTTTCTTTGAAGTTTTTTTTTCTTTTTTGTTGTATTCGCCCAGTATTATACACTGTTATGAATTTTAAACATATTATTTTCATGTAGTAAACACAAAATTATCTACCAGACAAATTTCTACATACTTTTAGGACATTCACTAATTTGATCTGCATTTGGGCGAAGTACAACTAATATCCTCATTTTACAGATGAGAAAACTGAGACAAAGAGACACCAAGTAATTGGCCCAGGTGATACAGTGAAAAGGCAGTGAAGCAGGATGTGACCCAGGTGGCTCTTGGAATGGACGCATGCATTATATATAGGAATAAAGCAAGGTGGAGTCCTCAGATTACTGTACCAGGCACAACCGATGATCAGAACTAGGCAAGTCCTTGTCAGTTCTACCTCTACATTCAAAAAGCCTTTCTTAAAATACTCTATCTTCAAGACCTTCTCCAGAATAAAGAGTGAAGGATGAGAGCTCTTTGAGAAAGGCTGGAAGAAGAAAAAGCAAAATACACAGAACTCTGTACTCCCTTGCTAGGCAACATCTGCTCCCTCCCTTCCCTTTCACTTGTGATATATTGGCACATAAGCAGCATTGATACTCATGAGAAAAATTACAGTCATCAAGGTTATCTCCCCAAGAAGCAACTCTCTTTCTTTATTAATATGCTTCAGATTGTTGCAACACTACAAAGCCAAAAATAAGTTTTCTTTGATCAATAAATTGTAGGCTGAGAAAGAAAATACTAATTTTCCATTTCTTTGAGACCCAGCACTAACATATAACAGAGCTTTCCAAAAGGGTTCTCAGAAATCTGATATAGAATTATCTGAAATTACACTCGACCATTCCTACAAGATCATTCTGTTCTCTGCCACTTTAGAGAGGTGTCTTCTGGACTTGGCGGGCATTTTTTTAAATAAATCTTTGTGTAAAGATACATTTTTTTTTTATTCCAGTGTAAGCTTGGCAAAGAAAGCATAATACATTTCCAAGTCAATCCCTGAGAGAACGATTGTTGAACTCTCTCTCCACTGTCAATTCTGGACTTCAAAACATGCCCCTTTCACCTCCAGAAGGAACTTCATTTTTAATCCAGTACAGAAGGAAATATCAAGCCTTGCCTTTCATGCAATAAAAATGTGTATAACAGCAAACAGCCTACAAAGTGGACGGATGCTATGAATAAATATGAATAGTCATGATGAAATAACTGCAACTATGTTGGAGGCACATTTAATCATATATTGAATCAGAGAAGTGGTGTCAGAGAGTAGAAAAAGAAGTGGATGGACACTTAGTCCTAGGATTAGAGTTACAGTACTAGTTTGGCCAATCTTTGAAAACAGCCGAGCTCAACTTGGGAAGATTTTTGTCCCCCAGGGGACATTTAGCAATGCTGGATACGTTTCTAGTGTCACAACTGGAGAACAGGGGGAGGGATGCTACTGGCATCTCAGGGGCAGAGGCCAGGGATGCTGCTAAACATCCTATAAGCCATGGGTGGCTCTCCACAATGAAGAATTATCTGGACCACTTTGGGAAAACCTGCTCTAAAATCAAATAGGATTAAATGAGTTCCAAAGATTCTATCACCTTTGTGATTCTAAGAGGTAGGGTCCAAATACCAGGCCCATCCCTTTCTCATTTCCACCAACATCACAAATTTGGGTTTTCATCATGTTTCCTTCTTTGCTTTTATGTTTAGGGTCCTTAATCTCTGTGGAGGAAAAGTCACAGAGATAAACCTAAAAAAAGCAAGACATTAACTGATTCAGTGAATCACTCAACAGATCTTTATTGAGAACTTGCTGTGTTCGGATCATTTGGTGAGGCCCCATGATACAGTTGTGAACAACTGATGCATCACTTAACAGTATTCCTGAGTCCCAATCTAAAATACCTTTAAAACAAGTTTCTGGATCCAGTGGGTTAAATTTTTCAGGTTCTATAAGCTGTATATTGAATAGTGAAGGCCAATTCACTATCACACATACTTAAAATAGTTATCAAATAAGACATTGTGGTGGTAAACCTTAAATTCTTAATAATTTCAAAGATAAGAGAGTCTACTTGTTTCCACAGACACATGTTTTCATTTGGAATTAATTATAATAAAGTCTTACAAAGTCAGGCTAATCAAAAGTCCAGACTTGAGAAAGAAATGTTTGAATTATAAGATATCTAAAGGAATAGTTTTGCGCTATTTTACATTCCCAAAGCATATTTTGTTAAAAAAAAAAAAAAAGCTTCTACATGTACTATCTCACATCTTTAAATCCGTCCTGAAATAAGTGTATAATACTTTTTATTTTACCCATTCCATAGGTGATAAAACTGAGGTCCAGAGACAGAGTACCCTGAACCAATGCTGCCAGACAACTGGAGTGACAGGATGCCTTAATCAATCAGTACTAATGATTTATAGCTATGGTACGAAAGTATCAGCTCAAGCATATCTCTGTGGCAATCACAGAAATTAAACACTCACATCTCCTCCTGCAGGTCCCTACATCGCCAGCTATCTCTCTGGATCCACTACCACATTCACAAAGAGCCCTTGCTTCTTTCAGAATGTTCCCTGCCAGTGACTGCACAGGCTCACTCCTGTGGGATGAGACTTCTCCAGCAGATGACTTCGCCTCAAGTACTCTGTATCAACCTGTCCCAAGCTTTCTTGGAACTGTGCAGTAGTCTGAGACTTTTTCTACTCAAGCTGCCTTCCTTCTTCCCCTTCTTTCATAGGTGTCAGACCTACATTATGGTCTGAAACCTTCCCCTGCTACTCCTGCTTCCTCCCCTTTATCCTTCACAGATGTTTCCCTCAATAAATCTCCTGCATGAATAATCTCCATCTCAGCATCTGTCTCTCCAAGGATCTTAGCTAACACAGGCCTTTTCTGCTACATACATGAACAAGCATTGTCAGAAGGCTTTCTGTGTGCCATGCCATTTGTTAACTGGTTTATAAGTATGTCACTTAACTTCCAAAACAATAGTAATGTATAAGTATGTCACTTAATTTTCAAAACAATAATGTATAAGTATGTCACTTAATTTTCAAAACAATAATAATGTATTATTATTCCAAGTTTACAAATGAATAACTTTCCTGAGTTCTCCCAGTGATTTACTGGCAAGGTTAGGCTTCAATCTAGGCAGTATGACACAGTAGACCCAAGTTCTCTTCACCACTGTTCCATCCCATTTTCCCACACTTTCCCATCCCATTTTATTTATTATAGGTAAACATTACTATTAAAGCATGTTTAATTCATTCCCTAATTAAAATTCTTTTTTCAACATTGCCTGTGCTATTTTTTCTTGCACTATAATTTGTTTTCTATTTTTAAACTTATTTTTAGATTTCCAAATACATGAATGTGTTCTTATTCTAGCAGAATCAAACAATACAGAGACAGAAATACTGTTTATAACCAATTAACTACTGACCATGGCTTTCGAAAAGGTAAATTTCAACAAGAAGTTCCCTATCTGAATTATTCTTCATTCCAAGAAAGTCAGGTGCAGTGATACCTGAACTTACAGTTTGAATCCTGTGTTCAGCTTAAATAAATGGTGGGCCATGGGTGCCCTAAATTTTAAGAGAATCAAGGGGGAAATGCAGCCCTTATTAATAAAAATAAATACGTATAACTGCAGTGAGGAGTCCATCGTATAAAGGAGATAAATGTCTATGTAGGTGTTCTCAGATTTTTTTTTTAAAGCCGAAGTGTAAGTTGCTCACCTCTCAGAAATCATTTTTATAGACTCTGAGACTAGCCCAGCCTCCTGAGTTAGACTCCCAGAACCAGTCCAGGTAGCCTGACTCCTTCAGTCTCCTTTCTGTGATCTCTCCTTTATTGTGCAAATTCAACTTTGGTCACCCACACACTCTTCTTTAACAAAAGTTACTTATTTTTAAGCCTGTGATCTTGGATCTCAGCTTCAAGGTCTTCCTGGAGTTTAGCCGTATGACTTTGTTATTTGCAAATGCAGGTTGACTCTTGTACTCTCACTTGATGCTAATGCCCTTTACTTCTCATTCAAAGTTTCAGACTATCTTCTCTCAGCAAACAGAGAATCCACGGATAAGGCAGCATTCCCTTCTCCAGTGCCACATTTCAACTTGATCTTTTCACTCTTTCTGTCAAATTCAAATGTCACTCACTATTCATGTGCATGGGGAGGATTCTAATATACACCTCTTTGGCTTCTTTCAAAATTGCTTCAATTTCTTCAAGTCAAAGGCCTTTTCAACCTTTGGAAATTATCTATGGAATCCATTAACATGACTTAGTGTAAAATACAGATGCTGTTGAGGGTTCAAGAGAAAAGAGAGAAGGTAAAGTTAAAAAAAAAAAGTAAATAAAGATTTAATTAGAAAAGCAAAAATAAAATTAGAAACATTTAGATGTGGAATTTTTTCATGAAGAATTTTAACTTATTTGAGTGACACCTCTGAATATTGGTTCGTTCCTTTTACAGGTAAACTGTCACGGTAAAGGTCAATTTTTTTTAATGTTTATTTATTTTTGAGAGATAGAGCAAACGAGAGAGGTACAGAGAAAGAATGGGGGTAGAGAATTTGAAGTGCGTTCTGTTCCACGCTCACAGCAGAGAGCCCGATATAGGGCTCAAACTCACAAACTGTGATATCATGACTGAGCTAAAGTCAGACGCTCAACCAACTGACTCATCCAGGCGCCCAGTCATGGTCAATTTTAACACGTGTCTTTGCTAGCAAACATTAATGATTATTTTCCTAATAATACAAATGGAAAGTTCAGTAAATTTAGCCCTCACAACTTGGCAACTGAGTTTTAGATATAAGAATTTTCTAAATTAACTCCTGATTTTTTCCAAGTAAATAAAAATGGAACTGGGTCTACCCATTCCTTTGGAATGGAATGGGTCTACCATTGCCTTTGCAAAATTAACCTAATAATTTAAAATCATGTTTTTGAAGAGTCTTCCCATATTGATATGGGAAAAACTCAAAGTATTAAATGAATGAAAAGGGCAGAATCCTTTACTGGGTATATACTGTCAGCTCAAACTTGTCAATATGGATGGATGGAAAACAGAATTAAAAAGTTTGACAGAAATATGAAATAAATAAAATGGTCTTTCTGTGAACTGATGTGGCTCTTTCAGTGGTGGTTTAGGGAGGGGGAGAGTCATGAGGTTTAAAGATAGGGGATCATTTTCAGGGGCTAACAAAAGATACAGATCGTCATGCCCCTGGTCACATCCCTCTGAGGAGTAGAATGGGGATACAAGCTTGCTCAGATGTATCCTTTGTCTACACTGATTTTCAGAACTCTATTTATGTCTCATAAAGCTTGTAAATAAAACTGGATAGTTGTCTATGAGTTTTATTCCCACCATCTTTCTGCTCATTCCCAGTTTTCCAGGACCAGGTATAAGACAGTTAACTATGGTTATCTTTGGATGGGAAGGGGAAAAAAAATAAATAAATAAAATTAAAAAAAAATATATATATATACACACACACACACCAAATATATATATATACACCAAATATATATATATATATATATACATATATATATATATATATATATACACACACACACCAAATATTCCATTATAAGTTTTATAAATTTTCAACAATGAGTATGTATTATTATTAAAATTAAAATGTCATAAAGTAAGATAAAAGATGACATGAATTTTACACATTAGATTCAAGGGAGCTGACACTTCCTATATATTTAACTTCTTAAATGGGTCAATACTCTAAACCTTCATGGCAATCCTAGAGACCGACATGAAATAATGGACCCTGACACTGCCACTGCCTATGTATGTGAGCACCTTTGTGACTCACCCTCTTCTTCTCCCAAATAATTGGATTATATACCATCAAGTTCCCATCTTTGTTAATTCTCCATCCCAATTAAGCCTGAAGGTCCCTGATCAATATTTATCTTCCAGGCAATGGCATGTTTGCCTTGTTGTTTCCCACTCTCTTTGACTCTCATGCACCCTTACCTGAAACTGCGTATTTTGACAATTTATCTAATGCTGCTTCCAAACCCCTCAATGCACATCACTTTCAGAACATGATTTGGAGACCATGGAATTAAAATTCTTAAATTTATACTGTTTTCCAAACAGCAACATCTCTCTTTCTTCTACTCCTATTACCATGTGCTAATTTGACTATGTGCATTTGGAAAGAGGCCATTGTCATGATGTTATATCAATTTGGCCCATATCTCTTGAAGCCACACCTCTGCTCTAATTGCTCCATTCATACTGTGAATTTCCCAATCTTCCGTTAGGAAAGCTCCCTGGAATTTCAGAAGAGCAGCATGATGCCAGATTGTATAGATTGGAACATTTTCAATTCGTGAGATTCAACTGGCAATATTAAAGAATTAATTATAATGAAAATGCACAGAAACAGAGTCTTCAGTGAATTCCATCTGGGAACAGTCTTTTCTTAGGCCTCATATAATGTTTTGAACCGACTCAGCCACCGATTTTCTCTTTGCTTCATGTAATGTGAACTATCGAATCTATGAGATATTGGACTTAAAATTTTGATAGAGGCTATCATCAGATTCCAACTTCTTCTGAAAACAACTTACCCCCCCACAAGATGTATCTACATTTCTAGCCTAAATTCTGAATGTACATGAACATTTTTTTCCCCAAGGACCTGACTTCTATCTTAACTACTCTGAGATGTTATTACAGACACATAAAAGGACTGAATATGACTCAATAGGAAACTGCCAATGATTTACACATCTTTTATTGAGTTAAAACAGCTATTAATCTAAGTGGGAACAATCTATTTCCATTTACCACAGTGAAGTGAGAAGGAGAAAGAATATGGTATTCATGCCCTGCCAAACAAAATTCTTTGCTGTTTACCTGAATGATTTTTTAGGTACATTGGCTCATCTCTCATGTTTAGAAACAATGATGAAGTTGTTGCCAGGAAAACAGCTTCTGTGTGTCATATATGGATTAGCCTCCTCCTTGCCCTGCAAGTTCACTGTCAATCATTTTAATGTCCCGGCCTAACATACATTTTGCAGTGTGTATTTTGGTGTCAACTCACAATATGGCAGAATAAAGAAAAAAGTGACAAGGGAATTGATATCCAGTTCATGTCAAGGCATCCAAACATATGGCCAAGTGAACAAATCAATAAATCTAATGCAGAAATAAGGGAACACATTACTTACATTAATAATTTGGATAAGGCATAATAAAGGGAACGAAAACAGTAACAAAGGACATGATACAGATAAGTTAACTCAATAATTATATTGTACTAGTGAATAAAACATTCTCATAAAATTATCACACCTCATCCATTTAAATACATTATATTTGAGCATTAAGGTTTACTCAAAATGCCTATGTCTTGTGATTTCTTGACATGAGAAAGAAACTAAACTATCCAAATCTACATTTGTTGTTTGGAGTACAGATTGGATATCCATGTTAATACAAACAATAATAAACATGGATACAAAACATAGGCTAGATGACAACCCTGAGCTCAGAGAAAGGACTTAGGGAATCTTTTGTCCATACAAAACATCTATGAACTCCTACTGGTTTTCTTAGTTCAGTAAGCCCTCACTCTCCACAACACTGATTTTTAAATGAGCTGATGACATGATGTCACTTTGGTTTCTTTTTGCTCTTTGCAACTTAATGAATATGCCAGATTTTTATGTTAATAATAATTATACCTAGAAAGTAAAGAGTTATACCTTGATACAGATTTTAACACAACTACTCACTCATTAGTTAAAACTGGCATCTTTGATACCTTGCTCAAGGTCCAGTGTGTTGTATTTTTCTCTTCTGAGTTATCAAAGAACTACAGGACACAAATTAGTGATACTGTTTATAAATGAGAACAGTGCATATAATTATACCTAAATAAATCAAAATATAGGGGGGATGTTTGTAGAAACATTTATGCAAAGTTATTTAAAATAATATAATGCATTTTTAAAATTAAATTTAATTTGTTTATTTGAAAGAGAGAGAGAGAGCGAGAAAGGGTCAGAGGGAGAGAGAATCTTAAGCTTAGCATGGAGCCCAATGTGGGGTTCCATCCCATGACCCTGCGATCATGACAGGAGCAAAATTAAGAATCGGGCACTCAACTAACCGACCCATCCAGGTGCCACATAAAATAATATAATTCATTAAAACATTCTTTGAAAACATAAGTTCAGAATTTTTGTCAGCCAAATGCTTTGTTTGCTTCCATCTCCCCAAAGAAGGCTATTCAAGGTGTTACTCCTTTTGAGAGACAGAGAGAGTAAGAATATGAAAGAGATAACTGAGAAAAATCTATGCTAGGACAAAACAACCAATCAAAGGAAAGAATGCATTTGCCTGTCACATTTCTGTCTTTCCTGCGATATTTCTTTTTGTTACAATGAATCCAAGTACACATTCTCAAATACAGCAAAACAGGTGCATGAGAAATGCTTGTACACACATTTTCCTTTGAGCAGAGATACCTTACCTTTTTCTGAGCCTCTAAAAGCTTTAGTTAAAATCAAATAAGATAGTATAGTTTCAGCTCATAAAAACCTAGATTTAGAAAGTGAAGATCCCAAGCAAGAGAAACATATTAAAGAATGTCCGAGGTAATGAAGCTGGTAAGTAGAACAGGTGGAGCCAAGATCTTCTTCCAATTTATTCTGGAAACTTCATAGATTTGATGTACTGAACTGACCAGTCAATTAACCAGATAATCTAGAAATAGATATGTTGAAGGCCCACAGTATGTATGTTAGGTCATACTATAATTAAACTGAATGAATTCTAGAACTGATAAAAAATGAGCAGTAAACTCAAAGGGAAGGGGTACTTTTCAAATTGATTCTTTCATTTTCTACTATGGAGCCTCTCAAAATGGGACGGCTTTGATTGGTTAGTAACATGTACCTTGTTTTTTTGTTTGTTTGTTTTGTTTTGTTTTGTTTGTTTGTTTTCTTTATAGCCAAAAATGGATTTAGACTCTTGGTGCAAGGAATGTACCTCAGGTCCTTTCACACTGCCACCTCCCCCCTTCCCCCTGCCTCGCCCCCAGTAAACATGATTAAAGATGAAAAAAGCAAGGAAAGACTGTTTTAGCTTTTCTGATATATCAACTCTAAAATTTGGGATGTTTCAGATTTGTTGCCAGATTCAGTGGTGGGCAATAGGACATATAAAAATACTAGCCAGGGGTGGCTGGGTGGTTCAGTCAGTTAAGCATCTGACTCTTGACTTTGGCTAAGGGTCATGGGATAGAGCTCTGTGTCAAGCTCTATAATGAGAGTAGAGGCTTTTTGAGATTCTCTCTCTCTCTCTCTCTCTCTCTCTTTCATTCTCTCTCTGCCCCTCTCCCTCCCCCATGCATCCTCTCTCCCTCAAATAAAAAAATTAATTAATTAATTAAAATAAATTACAAAAACTTCTAGCCACAGGGTAACTAGGCTGGATAACAAACTCTCTCTCCTTCAGGGGACTTCAGCTTCCTCACCTCTACCCCTTGGTCCTGCCATACAGTGGTTAGTTATCCAGGTAAAATAAAAGAAGTTGGTGGGAGACAAGTTAGAAAGTTCTTCTAATTCCAGAGTTTATAAAAATTCTTTATTCAAACTGCTCTGAAAGAAATAAGATTTTTTCCCAACACTGTGAATGAAGGTATACTATATAGCCAATAAAACTGTCTAATAATCTGCCAGCCAAAAGACTTTTGTCTTCATTTCCTTTGCTCTAAGGCCCTAAGGAACTTACATGTGGTAGGGTTGGGAACGTAATAGTTACTAACATTTCCAGGGCAAAGTTTGGGAATGCTGGTACCAAAATTAAATATTGAAAAACCAAAGAATGGACGTTCCACTCACTTTAACCATTCGGGTTAAAGTGAGATATTAATTGTACCTAAAGAGTTTAGAAGACTTAGATTGGGCAAACCAACATTCTTAAGTAATACCTATTTTCTGTTGCTCAATGCTCAGGATTGTTCTTTATAGTTTTATTACAAAATGTCCACTTTTTTGGTTAATGTACACTAATATGGGGGAACAAATAATAGTTTCAAGAATCTTTTAAGCTGAGTCAAAATTACTGTTTCTTGGTGAACATTTCATTACTCTGCATCCATTTCATCAAATGGGAGCTGTTTAGTTATAATTAGTTCTTGGGGGTTCTGTCCTCTTTACTTAAAAAAAAAAAATTAAAAGCCTTTAAAAGTGTTCTATTTGCCCATAAGGTTTAGCTGTATTAAATAGATAGTGCCTTACCATTTTCTAATATACAGTAAAAATACCATAAAGTTTTGCTATTAGTTAAAAAGTCAAAAACTCAGCAAGAAGTCCAGTTTTTCCTCTGAACTATCCATTAATGAAGGTTTCGACGTTAATTGCCTTTTCATTAAAAATTCTTTAAAGCCCTTTCTTAACATTCTATACAAAATCAAATTAGCTACTAAGCTTTGGGACAATCTCTCTAATTCTGTTGTGGACTCCTCTGTTCATTATTTGGATTGGTAAGATTAAGGAACAAACGTGTGCCTTTCAGATACTCTAGAAGACTGATTTTATTATTTTTTTTTTTGCATTATTACCAAGCTTCCTTATTCAAGCTTTCCCATATGAAATGAGTCATATTAGGCAGAATCCTATTACCATGGACACTGATTAAAAAAAAAAAAAAAAGAAAAAAGAAAAAAAAACCCTGCCATATAATGGAACTATACTCATGCCCCCAAAATATTACCTATGAAAACTGCTTTAGTTATTTATTCTCACAAAGATGAGAGCCTACTATGTGGAAGGCACTAGTCATCAAGCACTCTTCTTGCTTCGACAGATGTTCATATCCTCATGTATGACTCAATTCTGCGAGTCCTTGGGCATGTTTCTGATTGAGCTACATATTTCTCTTCTAAAAATGGAGATACTTACAGTATAACTTCATTGGATTACAAATGAGGCAACAGAAGTAGAGCACTTAGCACAGCGTAAGGCCCTGTGCTAACTATTGTAGGCAAGGCAAAGATAATGCTTGCATCCAAAATGCCTATAGGCAAGTAGGAATGAAATTATGTGTAGCAATGTCTACAATGAAGGTAGAGAAAATGATGGGTTTTAAGATATCCAGAAGGGGCACTAAAAGGCTTAAAAGAGAGAAGAGGATAAGGGTGAAAAGAGAACAGAAATAAATATTGATTGGATGCCTTCTGTAGGTCAAGTCTTCTGCTGGGTAGTTGTGAATAAATTCCCCATCAAAGAAGAGATTAGAGTTACTATTATTATTACCATATATTATTTATAGCATTTTATTACTGAAGTATATATTTTCTTTTTTTATCTTTTTAAAAATGTTTATTTTGTGAGACAGAAAGAGAGTGAGCAAGTAGATGAGGGGCAGAGAGAGGAAGAAAGAGAGAGAGAGAGAGAAAGAGAAAGAAAGAGAGAGAGAGAGAGAAAGAGAAAGAAAGAGAGAGAGAGAGAGAGAGAGAGAGAGAGAGAGAGAGAGAGAGAGAATATGCCAAGCAAGCTCCGCACTGTCAGTGCAGGGCCCTATGCAGAGCTCAGTCTCACAAACCTTGAGATCACGACCTGAGCCTAAATCAAAAGTCAGATGCTTAACCAACTGAGCCACCCAGGCACCCTTGAAGTATACATTTCCATCCAAACAATTATAATGATTTTGTCAGATTCATATAAAAGCAATTTTTAAGTGTATAGCAAATTATTGTATTGAAATAAATTTACGTTATCCATGAAAGCCTGACAAGCATCACCAATGAGAACGGGGTAACTTAAAGATGAATCACACTTGAACACTTCCTAATGGGTGTAGTTTATGGACTGTGGAGATAAATAAGGATTAGATTCTTGTTCTACAGGGAGAAATTAATTTCACCTCTCCAGCTTCAGGTTCTTCACTGGTAAAGAGGAATGTTAATACTATGTCTCCAGTTTTCTCCAAGTTTTTTTTTAATTAACTGAGATAACTCATGAACATCTTAAGCCTGAGCCTGGCACATTCTCAGGAACTGTTACCTAGTAAAACTGAGAGGAACATCAGGGAGTTGGGCCTTCAAATTTAACTTTCATTCGATACATTATTTTGAATATTAATTGACATTCTCAAAGGCATTTAATTCATATGTCATAGCAATTATAAAAACAAATACAACAACATTCCAAATTTTCAAACCTCCTTCCAGCCTCTCTCAGACACAGGATCCATATTTACAACACATCTGTCTGTGGATCCTCCAGACATACCCCATGTATTGAAAACCAAATCTACCTGTTTCACCCACATCAATTTATCGTTTTGCTTTTGTTTTGTTTGCACTCTCTATATCAATGGCTTCTTTTCCCATGCAGCTTTGCAGTTATTCCCAAATTCTCCCATACCCTGTCTACCACACATGTCCTCTCCTTGAAGAGACCTGAAAAATGTCTCTTAAATCTCTCTCCCACTTTCTTCATCTCTTTTGCCACAGCCCCAGTCCGGCTTTCACTGTCTCTCACCGGGAGTATAGCAGTGATAGACCAACACACTCTCTGCCCACTAGATTCTTCCCTGCCCTAATCCCTTTCACATGATCAAAGCTAATTTTCTAAAATAGAAGTTGAGTCATGTCAGCCACCTGATTCAAACATTTTCAGTAGCTTCTTTGTAACCCTAGAATTAAGTCAAAATTCCTTAGCATGTAAGGTACTTTATGACTCCAAATTACTGTTCTAGCTTCATTTTCCAGTAAATTAAGCCTTCTCCCTAGCAATACAGGTTATTGTCAATATACCCAACATGTCACCTACATTTATCATTTCTATGCGATTTCTATCTTCTTATTTCCTTATTTTTCAGGATATAGTTCAGGACAGTCCCTCTCACCCAGCAGTAGAGACTGGTCCCTCTTTTGAGTCCATCACTATACAACCCTCTGAAATTTAGCTTACTTGTCCACAAAATGGAAATAAATGAGTCCCACCCAGAAAAAAGAACAGTTTGAACAATGTTTATTTAATACTGAGAAACTATAAATCAATATAGAAATAGTGCCAGGCATAGAACCAAGAACTTTATAGACATTATCTCATCCAATCCTTAAAGATTAAGCAGATACCACAAGTAAGGAAGTATATTCTCATTAAAACACACACACACACACACACACACACGAGAAAAATTTACATCATCACTCATCTATATTATAATGCTTCCCTCTCCTCAAAGCTGCTTCCACACCTATTACTTCTTTGATCAATTCTCCAAAAATTGTATTTTTCCCTACGTTAACACTTAATTACTTGACTTTAACTTGTCCACTGTATAGCACCACAAGCTGTTAACCAGAGATCTAAAATTATGTTAAACTAGGTGAGGTGTTACAGTCATGTTTGAAGGGTTAAACTGCATTAATTAATTATGTAAGTTAAGATTTCTCAGGAGCCTTGGGGCAAAGCACCAATTCACAGAGCAGGAGGAGAATGAAACAAAAGAACCTAATTAGGCATGTAATTAACTCTTTCAGTGATATGGTGATAACATGATACAATAAAAGTGTTATGAATATGCTTAAGGACCAGCAGGGTATGCCTGTTTTCAAGAATATAACCAACACTGGAATGAGAACTTAGCCCCTTCAGCCAAAACTTACAGATACATTTAAAGTACATCAATATGTTACCAACATTTACTGACTCTCCACAACTGAACCTCCTTTTTTCTGTAATTAAATATATTTTATCTATATACCTGGAAACACAGTGTCTGACAAAACACATTTTCCCCATAGTTTCTGATAGGCAGCAAATCTAAAAGAATTCAAAGGCAAAATGTGCTTTGTGCAAGTAGCTTATTTCATTTTGAAGACTAAATGCATTTGCAGAAAGGATTACATTTTGTTCGGCAATTTATTTTATTGACAAAACATATTTCATCACATATTCCATCACATTCAGTAGACAAATGCATGTTGTCAAATACCCTATTTCCTGCCTTTGATGAAAAACACATATTTTTTTAGAATCCATATTTTTTTAAATGGTGGAGTTCTACAGATAAGCTCCATTTGCTCTAAATTGGCCAAAGGGTGTCTAGATTTGGATTCTATCCTAAGTATATGGCTTCTTCTTTCAATATAATGCAAATTAACCTCAGAGGGAATATTAATGTCCATCTTCACCACAGAAACATCAAAATTCAGTTTACATTGTAACCATTATGATAGGTTCCTATTGTCTAAACATCAAACTCAAATGGTTCCCATACACTCACCAGATGCTAAAATGCAATTACCCTTTACAAGGTAATGCACATACAAAGTAAATATTTAACCTAACCTATTTGTATATCTGTTTAATGCTGATAATTCAATTATTGTCTTCCTTTTCATATTTGCCCTCATATCTGATATACACATTAAATTATAAATAAGTTCTTGGAGGTCAAGAAGAAGATCTGTATAATTTGTTCTGAGAAGCACTCAGCACAGTGCTTTATGAAAATAGGTGTTTAATCAATCCATGGCTCTGACACAATGGTAATGACCTTCCTGGCCAAAAAATCATTTATTACCAAAACACTTTGCTTTTTTTCATGTCAACAATCATTTAGTGAACAACTACAATGTGCCATGCACTATATAAAACTTTCAAGGCTTGTTGGGGGCGGGGGGGGGTGGCGTGCACCTGGGTGGCTAAGTCAGTTAAGAGTCCAACTATTGATTTTCGCTCAGGTCATGATCTTATGGTTCCTAGGACTGAGTCCGCGTGGAGCTCTGCACTGACAGCATGAAGCCTGCTTGGGATTGTCTCTCTCTTCCCCTCCCCTGAGTGTGCAAAAGAGCAAGCACACATGCTCTTTCTCTCCCTCACACACAAAATAAGAAAACATTTTTAAAAATTGCAAGGGATGCAGAGATTGATAATCATGGTCCTTACTTTCAAGCGTTTACAATCTAGGAAGCAGGGTAGGCATGAAGATAAATACAGTACAGGCTGACACAAGCCAAGTGGAGTGTGTGCTGGGTCCAAGCATAGTATAACAGCAGGAAGCTAGTAAATGGTTAAATTGGAGAAAAGCAGGGTGTGCTTGACAAGCCGACATGAGTAGATTTTAACACTGAACAGAAGTTTTCCAGTGGATAACTCCAGCAGAATGAAGAAAGGCATTCCAAGAAGGGACACCCATGTGCTACAGTACAGGGAAAAGAAGTGTGCGTGTGTGTGTGTGTGTGTGTGTGTGTGTGTGTGCGTGCGCGCGCACGCGCACGTTTAAACCCATCATTCTATCAATATTACTGTAGTGTAAAGTATGAGGGGGACCTACCAGAGAAGACAATGAAGTGGTTGACAGGGTCTTGAGGGGACTTCTATGCCAAAGAGCTTGGAAAATCTTATATAAATCTTGGGAAAACCACTGATAATTCAACTGAAGTCAGATTCGCACAGAGAATGGATGGCACAGGTGTGCAGAGCTAATACAGCACAAGTTCAAAGCCTTCTGAGTTACTCCAAGAAACATGGAGAGAGTATAAGCAGAAGTATTAATAATAAGAATAAGAATGCAAAGATTCTAGATATAATTAGGAAGTGAAATGAACTGGGTTCCCATAAAGGGTTAAGAAGTAAAGTGTCACCTGGGCTTTTGCTCTGAGTAACCAAAATTTCAAAAATAGATACAGCTTTTTAAAGTCTTGGAACTTCATCTGTAGATGGAATGAGTTCACAAAACCTCCTCACACCTTACTCACTTTTTCATTTACCCACTCATCCAAGTCCACTTACATAATGAGGAATTGTATAAGGCTGATCCTCTAAGTCAGAAACAACATACTGTGAAAGTACAGAATACTGAGAAATATTCATGCTCCAGAGCATCTCCAAATAAAAACAATACCTACCCAAGTCCAAAATCTTTCCAAAAAGGCAGTTTTTGTTTTAAATGGAAAATAACAGTGGACTATATGCCAGAGCACCTGGTCCCAAGACAAGGTCCCATCTATCATGGGGTGTTGAAGCAGGAATTGAACCTCTGTGATACTTAGTTACATCCTCTGCACACGGGATCACCTCCTGTCCTACATCTCATAGTCTTGCAGTGAGTATCAAATATGACAGTTGCATATCACATATACAAAAGTGAAGAGTCTTCTAGATAGAAGATGATATAATCATAAAGTATTATGATATTATTGTGTAAGATTTTTCAACTTTGCAAGTACTGCTCGAGTTTCAAAATTCTAACACTGATGCCTTTACTGGTCTTCAGTAGCATTAATTACTTCTGGCAATATTTGAATGTAAGAGATTTTTTTGTGACACCTCTGACCTCACTGGCTAGAAATTATTGTTGCCACATTCTATTCTTTCAACCCTTATATTCAATCTGTTATTAAGCTGTACCATTGATTTTTTTGAAATTTCTCTAAATTTGCCCTTCATCTTCAATACCACCGCCATCTACCTATTACTGTCTTGGACTAATTAAATAGCATCTGAGCTGTTCTTCTGTCTTTTGGTTGCCCACCCCCTTCAGGTTTCCCTAGTCTCTAAACTGTTACCAAACCAACTTTGTAATGAAGTATTAATCTAGACATGCTCCTCCCAGGTCAAATGCCCCAAATGCTTGCATCTCTAAAGGAGCTATCCAACATCCTATACTATACTTCTTCCCAGCTTCTCTTATTACCTGTTACTCTCCATCTATGCACTCCTGAATTCCTTTCTCACTTCTATCTGTGTTCCCATGGTTACTTCCACATTAAATGCCTGTCTCTCCTCTCCTACTCAGCTTATCTAAACCTTACACACCTGACCAAGCTCTGTATAAATTTTATCTCTTCACAAAACCTCACAAAGTTTAAAACCAGCCCATCTCAGAGTGATAGAATCTTTGAACTCATGCACCAGTGCCAGACTGTACCGTATTTAGCCCTTAGATATACCATCTATCCAAGCCGTTAAGCACAAAGGCTTCACATCCTCTTCCTTCACTTACTATGTGAATGTGTTATTTCACCTCCCTGTGCCTTAGTTCCACCATCCAGAAAATGGGAAGTGCAAGAACACCAAATCCAGGATCCATGTGAAGATTATATAAGCATCAGGTCACAAGATCTGGGACCCAACAATAATGAATAGGAACTTCCAGTAGCTGATTATTATTATCAGGCATATCAGTAGCATCTCTTTTATCTATCTCCATTTTGCTCAATACTCTATCATTAGAAACTGGCATAAGTCAGTCAACCTTAGTGGTATAAAAACATCAGATTCTGTGAGTCAAGATTTTAGGCAAGGCACAAGTGATTGGATCACCTCTGTTCCACAATGTCTGGGAAGACTGAAAAATCTGGGGTCTGAAACTATCTTCATATACGTCTAATTTGTGGGTAGAGGTGACCCAATGGCTGTAGTCAGAGTACCTTCATAGGGCCCTTTCATGTGGCCTTATGTCTTACAGTATGGTAGCCAGGGTCCAGGATGCATTCCCTGAAAGGGAGTGTCTGGCAGGCAAGTGTTCCAAAATTTCCAGGTAAAAGTTGCCTGACCTTTTCTGACATAGCCTCAGAAATCCATTGGTTTTAAGTGCATCCCTAAGACCAGCCCAAATCAAGGTGGTCGAAATATACCCCACCTCTTGAACAGGAAGTGGGCAGGCCATATCACCAAAGAGCACAGGGGAAGGGAGATATTATTAGTGCCTTTATCTTTGGAAAAGACAGTCTCTCACAAGTGATAGTTGTATAAAACTCATTACTTCCTCTACATTCATTTTGTTCATGAATAGTAGTAGTGCCCTGCCTGGAATGTACTTGGTATTCCCCAAGTAATTACTGCATAAGCAAACAATTTCACCTTAGTTTCATATTAGTCCTCTCCTCAGAACTAGAGTCTTCTTGAAGGCAGGAATTATACCATAGAGTCTCTAAACAAAGTCAATAGAAGTTATTAGAATTCAGGTAGATCAATTAGAACACTGTTGATTATTATGGGGATGTAAGAGAAATCATGAATTCATCAACCATAGAACAAGGGCATTCAAAACTTCAAGCAAGGAGAGAGGAACTCTGATTTTGGTTACAGGGTCCATAAATTTTAGTTATTTTTATATTCCTGGGACTATATATTTGAGAAATGATGCAAGTGATACCTAAACATATATCCCTAGAACCACAGCATTACTTCTCTCAATATAAACTAATTAAAGATGAATAACTGCAATTACTTCCTTTTTAATCCTTTCCCACTCGTGTTGAATTTGTGTCACCTTGTAGTATTTAGATCGCGTTCTATTTGCTCTGATTCAGATTCTGAGTCATCAAAATGTTGGAAATAGGTCTGAAAATAGCCTGAATTAATTCTCTGGATTGCTGTTTATAACAGATATACAAGGGAAGCATTTTATAAATGTAAAGGAAAACTTATTTTGTTGCCAAAAAAAGTTGAGAAGTTTCTTCTCAGGCCCTAGGTATGTTAAAATAACATGGCAGAAGCGAAAGAAATGGCAAGACAGAAAGTTGATTTGCATGGGAAAGGGGGAAAATAGTCAACTATTAAAGCAAAAGGATCAGAGCCTTCAATGCATTTATCAAGAGCCATTTGGAGGGCCCTCTCAGTCTTCCAAAGCATGGCCTCAAGAAAAATGAATGTGGTCTAGCAGCAAGGAGAACAATAGAGAAAAATGGTGTCCTTGGAGGCAGTCACAACCAAATTGCAGTAAGCACAGACACAGTGGCCAGTGTGCTCCAAGTAGTCACAGCAGGTCTCCTGGGACCAGAAGAGAAACAGCATCACCAACTCACATCACCCAGGTGCCACTGGCATTGAAACAGCAGGAATCATTCACACACCATCTCCATCTGTGCCTTCCCCCTTTCAAGTGTTTGCTACATGACCAGAGGAAAAACACTGTCATTTGCTCAGACTGTCTGTCTAATAGCTGTAATTAAAGCCCTCTAATCGCCAAAAACCCAGTGTGTGGGAACTTGGCTGAAAATGTACACAGTGAAAGCACAAGGCCATCTTTACAGGGGGAAAGGTGAAGGGCACATTTTACCTTGCCAGAACCAGACAGCCTTCAGTCTGCAGGTGTGAGGGGGTGGAAGGCTGCTCACAGGTTCTGGCCATGGCCATTCTCAAAGGTGAAGTCAATGGAAGATGCAGGGCAGGAAATCTGCCACATCATTCCACCAATGAACAATACAGCAGGGCTTACTCCATGCTGGTCATCCAGCTCTTGAGGCAGCCTTTTACAGGCTATATCCTAGAAGATCTTTCCTGAAAGCCACTGAAAGGAAATGCCTACTGCACAAAACTCATTTGCTTTTATTGTGATTTTTTAAAGTTACTTTTGAGAGAGAGCTACAAAGCTTGGAATATCTTTTTTTTTTCATTTCTTTTAATGCTTATTTATTTTTCAGAGCGAGAGAGAGACAGGGTACGAGTCAGGGAAGGGCAGAGAGACAGGGAGACACAGAAACTGAAGCAGCTCCAGGCTCTGAGCTGTCAACACAGAGCCCGACATGGGGCTCAGACTCACTAACTGCAAGATCATGACCTGAGCCGAAGTTGGACACTTAACCGAATGAACCACCCAGGTGCCCCAGAAATATCTCTTTTTTAAAGTTTATTTATTTCCAGAAAGAGAGTGAGAGAGTGTGTGTGTGCCAGTGGGAGAGGAAGAGAGAGAATCCTAACCAGACTCCACACTGTCAATGTAAAGCCCTACGTGGGGCTTGATCCCACAACATGTGAAATCGTGACCTGAGCTGATTTTAAGTCAGATGCTCAAATGACTGAGCCACCCAAGTGCCCCCAAAGGTTGAGATTTCTATGTTTCCAAAATATATGAAGCTTTTGGTATTGTTTTACAAGTCTGTCACAAATAAGCTCCCATGTAATGTTTTTACTATTATTGATAAAATGTTAACACCTATACCAGTACAATAATTATAATTAACATTTAACAGCACATTTGATATTTACCAAGCACTGTGAAAACTGCTTCACAGGTATTGTCTCAAAGTCCCAAAACAACTGGAAGTGATGATACGATTATATCTCCCATTTACAGATGAGAAAATGAGGGGTCAGGTAACCGGACCAAGGTCACATACTCAGTGAGCTGGCGGTACAAAGCCAGCTGGTCAGGCTCCACATCCCACACTCTTACAGTTTTACATTTATAAAGTCAAAAGATACCTATTTCTGGCAAAGAAATTTCTCATGCAGAAATTTTAGAAAAGTTGGTGTGAGCCTGGAAGTCTGTAATGTAACAAGCACCCCCCGGCGATGTTAATGCAGAGGGACTACACAGACATGGCTAGAGAATTAGTTAGAGTTTGCTTAGTTGACACAAAATGAAGAAAGTCATGCTTACCAACCCAGTGTTATTTTCAATTAATTTGCATCACTTTGGTTCATATCTATTGATACAAAAACCTCCCCAAGCATGAAAACTGGGTCTTAGAAACAATTTATTTTAGACAAAATGCTTCTAAAAACTGACCATGCCCTCCTTAAGGGGCTCCCCTTTTCTCAGTGTGTTTTCAAGTTTTCTGTTTTCATCTCAAATAAAGTCTCAGTTGGGTCCTAATATGCATTTAACAGCTGCTAATCTCTTCTTTAATAAGAAAGCAGGCAGAAACAACGGGGATGGCAAGCCCTGAGAAGATGAGAGCAAGGCTGGAGTAATCAATGGAGGCAGGAACCCCAGCTGATGGGCTGCCGGGGGTGTGGTTCACTCTGCAGCCTCAAATCTCAAATTTAAATGCTTTCTTATAAATATTAAGTTTAAAGGCGTGCCTGAGGGACTCACTCGGTTAAGTGTCCGACTTTGGCTCAGGTCACGATCTCCCAGTTCACCAGTTTGAGCCCTGCATCGGGTTCTGTGCTGACAGCTCAGAGCCTGGAGCCTGCTTCAGATTCTGTGTCTTCCTCTCTCTCTGCTCCCCTCCAAACCCCACCCCCCAACCTCCTCCAATTCACTCTCTCTCTCTCTCTCTCCCAGAAATGAATAAACATTAACAAAACTAAGTGAATAAATGTTAAGTTTAAAGAGGCTTAGCTAAGACTTACTGACCATTCAAAACCAGCTCTCCTTTATTATCAGCACATACGTGGAACACAAGAAACAAAGGAATGAGGATTGTATGGTCAGAACCATTCTCTTCCGTTAACGTGTCATTTGTGTGGTTTGCACTTAAATGCCGTAGGGTTCATCAGATCAAATACTCCTACTTCCTTATGTTACTTCTCATGATTCTTGTTAAGTGTTTTAAAAATAATGCATTGGAGCAGAAATAACAGCATAAGCTACCTCTCTATTCATTTCCCAGACAATAACCATATAAAAGTACTATGTTTCCGCATAATTCATTGGCATGTAATATAATTCTAAGACTGAGGGCATTTTTGAAAGGGGGAAAATAGAGGAAAACTTTTGGCATGATATTTTTATAAGTAACATCAGTCAAATAACAACAATGAAAATTACAAAGGATTTGCACAAAGGCTCTCAGAAAAAAAAAAAAAGGAATCATCTAGAAAAGCAAGAAAATAGGAATAGTCATGGGCTGCATTTATTGAGCACTTGTTATGTACAGACTCTTTTCTAAGTTTGTTACGTGAGAAACATAAAAAAACACACCATGAAAAGTAACTTTAAGAGTCTTCCCCCACTACCCCCCACCTCCGCCCAGAGATGCAAAAGATAGGAGTTGCATTAGAAATAAATTCAACTCCACTTTAAAGTCAATGTATAAATCTTCAACATTGTTGTGTTGCTGCCAAAAAGCACCATCTAATTCACTGATGTTGGATCTTAAACACATGGAAATGCAAACAACGGACTGTGACTAATGCATCAAAATACACAAAATGGATCATAATAACCACCATTTCTTGTGTATGCTACTTGTAGGTGAATGCCAAAAGATGGTACACTGCTTCCATATCTGACTATCCCTACACTGGTAATTACATTCCAAGAGCAAAGTGAGGCAGCAAGGATTGTACACCTTCATTATCCATTAACAGCATGCTATATTAACCTTTGAATATTTACCTTGATGCCAATTAAATATTTGTGATGGCAGCATCAATAAGGAAGAAAATCTTGGCCAAGGCCCCATTTTCCCTTGGTTTCTCTGCAATTCTTTGTAAATAGCATCCTGAAGTTTTAACCCATCAACCCACACAGACATACTAGATCAAATCATTTTTAAAATAAGTAAATCCTGACGATCCATTACCTCAGTAGGCCAAGGGAACAGTGCAGGCAAATACACACCATTGACAAGCCAATGCCTTGAGCGTTTGACTTTCTAGAAAAAAGGCATTAGTTAGCATTTAGATGGATGACAAGGCAGCAGAGAGTGAAGTCTGAATCCAGCAGAAAGGCATCCAGCGTTCTCTGGAGTGTGTAAGCCTTCATGACTCGCTGACTAGATTGCAGACAAAAACGACTCACAGTGCAAGATAAAGAAAAAAACCAAACCATTTCAGCAGTTTTACAAAACCAAGGCTGCAGTGTGTCTGGACCAAGTCTACACATGTTGCATAAGACTTTCCCTTTAACAATTACAAAGCTGCACTGAGACAGAATTTACCTGCCTTTCCCCTCTATATTATCATCATTATTATTTTCTCTAAATTATTTACTATATTTATTCCCATTGCAGCCACCTCTTTTTCTATACCCCTCTACCAGATAGTATAAATAAAAACTCACTATGGAATAGCTGAGGAACTTCCTCCGTGTTCAGAGAACACAAACCAGTCTGGAATGGATTAATTAGAGGCTTCAGACTTTATGAAAAGTTAGGATTTGAGCTGAGGCTTATGCCTTACTCGAGTTTGGTCAGGTAGAGACCAAAATCTCACTAGGAAGTGACCTTGAAAATAAAGTACCGGGGGCGCCTGGGTGGCGCAGTCGGTTAAGCGTCCGACTTCAGCCAGGTCACGATATCGCGGTCCGTGAGTTCGAGCCCCGCGTCAGGCTCTGGGCTGATGGCTAAGAGCCTGGAGGCTGTTTCCGATTCTGTGTCTCCCTCTCTCTCTGCCCCTCCCCCGTTCATGCTCTGTCTCTCTCTGTCCCAAAAATAAATAAACGATGAAAAAAAAAAATTTAAAAAAAAAAAAGAAAAAAGAAAAGAAAGTACCTAAGAATGCTTGAAAGAGAGTGATCAGAACAGAAGGCCTGTGGCCCATAGGAGCCAGAAACAAAACAAAACAAAACAAAACAAAACAAAACAAACAAACAAAAATGGCGACCCTTAAAAAGCATTACAATTAGGGAGAGGAAAATATAGTCAGGTAACAATACGGAGGTGAACCTTCTACCAGAGTTCTCAGTGTTAATCTTTTAAAAAAACAAATCAGGGGTCACCTGGGTATTTAGTCAGTTAAGTGTCCAACTTGGATCAGGTCATGATCTCACAGTTCATAGGTTGGAGCTCGGGATCAGGCTTTGCACTGATAGCTCAGAGCCTGGAGCCTGCTTCGGATTCTGTGTTTCCCTCTCTCTCTCTCTGCCCCTCCCCAGTTTGTGCTCTGTCTCTCTCTCTCAAAAATAAATAAATAAACATTAAAAAATAAAAATAAAAGCATACCTGAAAAGGCAACAAGGGAACTTCTCCAAAATTGAATTAAATGTCTTATATCTCAGTAGGGATGGTGGTTATCAGGTAAGTTGAGTATAGCTATCAAAACTCAGTCTGAACATGTAAGATCTGCTCATTTTATTGTATGAATAGGATTTATTTTGTTGTGTTACCCTGAACTCACTTATAAAATAAAAATTTAAAGATAGGGGGAAAAACAGGTATTCTCTCCTTTAAATTCCTCGAGGGGCTCCCTGGTTCACCTAATAAAAATTGAAAAACCCAGATCTTGCCCATCGCTGCTAAAGCCCTACAGGATCTCCCCTGCCTATGCCTTCACCTTGACTTCAAGTCACTCTTCACTGATTCACCCCTTCCAGACAAATCCTCCTTCTTCGTGTCCAGCTAATCGGGAAGGCCCTGCCACACAGCAGTCTTTGTGCTTGCAATTCTCCGTGCCTCCCCAAACGTTCTTGCCCCAACTCTCCTGCTCCTCAGCAAAACTGTTCATGATTTCTTTCTATAAAATGGCCTTCCTAAATTACTACCCCGTCACCCTGCTTTTTTTCCGTTATAAAATTTCTATAATCTAAAGTAATCCTGTTCACTTATGAGCTTACTTATCAGTTATCTCTTCCACTGGAAATCAAGTTCTGAGATTGAAGGAAGGGGGCCATTTCCACAGGGTCTAACTCAAGACCTGGCATATAATAGATGCTCAATAAGTAGTTGTTTGTAAATTAACATATACACCTTTTGTAACCATGTACCCTTATTACACTAGAAGTCTCTCCAGATCTGGGACCATCTATTTGTCATCTCTGTATCTCTGCTACCAAGTTCAATACGTGGCACGTATCAGAAGCCCATGAAATATTTGCTAATTTATAGATGTTTAAATTTAGATTTAACATACCTTACCCAACAAATTCCAAGAATATCTCATTTTGTAAGGAAATTCATTTGTCCCTAAAAAATGTACTGACTTAGCTAATTTTATTTTTTATTTAATGTTTATTTATATTTGAGAGAGAGACAGTGCATGAGCCAGGGAGGGGGCAGAGAGAGACAGAGACAGAATCTGAAGTGGGCTCCAGACTCTGAGATGTCAGCACAGAGCCTGACACAGGACTCGAACTCACAAGCTATAAGATCATGACCTGAGCTGAAGTCGGACACTTAACTGACTTAAGCCACTCAGACGCCCCTGGCTTAGCTAATTTTAAATCACAGCAGCTGAGGTTTACAGAGACTTTCCCCACCTGTGGATTAGATTTGGTTACCTGACTTAAAAGGATAAGAAAATCAACCTGCAGTGAATTCACCCAGGTTCCTTCCAGGTGACCTACGCAAGGAGTATAATGCTTACTCAAACCATTTCAAATGATCAGTTTTGGAGGAGTTTTTTCATTCATTCTCAGTGGACTGTATAAATATATTGAAAAAATTAGTGTTATATTTTAGATAGTGACAAGTGATGTAGCTACCTATTCCATTTCTTCTGTGAGCATTATGAAGAGCAATGAAAAAGTATGAACTATTGATTCACACAACATTGTAGGCCAAACTCCTCACACAAGAATCCAAATCACACATCCCCCAAAATAGTATATAATGATGGATGATTCCATTCATGTAAAATTCTAGAAAATCCATATATATATATAAACATATATATATATGGTATATATTGTGTATATGTTTGTACATATACAGTGATAGAAAGCACAACAGTGGTTTCCTGTGAATGGAGGTAGAGGTGGGATGCACAAAGAAAGTTTGAAGCTAATGTAATTGCTTATGGTGAAGGTTTCATGGGAATATGCATATGTCAAAACTCATCAAATTGTACACTTTAAATTGGTGTAATTTATTATTCCTCAATAAAGCTGTATTATATATAAAATTAAAACCAGAAGTCTCCACTTGGAATGATTTTTAAAACTTTAAATATGCTATCAAATTAGCAGCATTTTAATTTTTGTAATTACTGGCTTTTTGCCAAAATCCTGCTGCAATGCATTATTACCTCCTTTTTGTGTCCTGAATATTTATATTTACCATCTGAAACTCAGCTGAGACATCACCATTCTCTACTCTTACAAGATGTCATAGGGCATTTCTCATCATCCATGGGGTCAGTAAGCAATCCCTTGACTGCGCTTTTCAAGAAACACTGCCCAGAGATAACACACAGTTTGAGGACTATGGATCAATCTCTCCTGTGAGCAAGGACTAGGAAAATCATCTTTTATTCCAGGCTTTCACCAAATATACTGATAAATTCACTTCCATTTTGTCTACATGATATCCAAACCCTTTTCCTCCCACTATGGAAACGGAAGGAGTCCACCTGGCCCTTCCTTCTTACACCTGGCTAGTAAGATAAGGCACTTAGTCTATAACTTGGGCAATTCACTATTCCCATCCATGACTGTGAATTTCTACAAAAGACACAAAGGTGAAGGGAGAGGTCAAGAGTTGATCAAGATGGCCACATTCAATAGCATTAATACTAGTGACACTGTCCCAGTTAGCCCAATTCTTTGGTAAGGTCAACCTTATGCCTCTTGTTGCCAAATCTGCTGTTCTTACCTCCTTTATCAACCTTGTTCTCCTGGCTTCCTGATGATTCTAGAAACTACCTGACATTCTTCCAATATATTCCTTATCTACTTAGATTTCTTAAAATTAGAATCCTAGCTCATACAAAGTCTGGCACAAAAGACAGAACCAGAAAAAGGGGATAAGTAAAGAAGTGGCCTACAGCCTTTAGAACCTCCCCCATGAGTGCTTGCTTCCGTGGAATCCTGGGTTGTAAGAGTGAATCTGGCTTAACTGACTTTCCCAGTACCACAGAATCATGTCCCAGGTGACCACTTAAGAGGACTGCTCTTTCTCCTTGTCATAACAACGTTTTGATTTTCCCAGTGAATTCTCTTTCGTAGAAAAGTCCACTAGAGTAACACAGTTCTCCCAATCTTGTGGTAGCCACACAATTATGCTCCAGCCAGCCGAATTGCCAGAATGGTGGCCTGAAGGTTGGGTTTCAGAAACTCTGGAGACCCTGCCAAATCATTAACTGTAATTTGTGGGGAAAGGAAATCCAAATCTCAGGTTGCAAGTCCAAAAACCACAGAGAGCTTCAATCATTTCACTCACCTCCCTCCCTAAATTAACAGCTATCTGAGAAAGAATTTTATTTCTTTGTTAAGGAAATGTCTGCTCATTTCCTTTGTTGTTGTCCCCCCCCCCCCCCCCCCCCCCGCAAAGAAGTGCTTCTTTTTTGGCATTCATCTGTAAGGGATCCTAATTTTAGAGATGACTATAGTGCTTTTGTTAAAATATGACTTTTGCCCTCAGACAAACCTAGTTCCAAATCCTAGCTCCCTCACATCTTGTTTGTGTGGCTATGCGCAAGCCTTTCCTTTAGGTTTGTTTTCTCGTCTATTTAATGGGAATGATTGCAGTATCCACCTGGCAGAGCCGGTTTATGAATTCAGGGGGAAGAGCCACACAAAATATTTAGCACACTCCCTGGGGAAACCAGGTTCTCATAAAATGTTAACTGCATTTATTAGCCGTTAGAACATGTTTTATTAGTCACATTTTGTTGGATTCACTCTGATGCTATAACCTAAATCTAGAGCAGATATCAGCAAACATTTTCTTGAAAGGGCCACAAAGTCACTACTTTAGGTTCTGTACCCCCAAGCATTTCTGCCACAACTACTCTGTGGCTGGAGCAAAAGAGAAGCCACATCCTATATGTATACAAGTGGGTGTGCTTTGTCCCAATAAAACCCCACAGAATATTAATGCTGTATAATTTTCACATTTTACAAACTATTTTTCTTTTGATTTTTCCCCCAATGATTGAAAAATATGTAAAAAATTAATACTCAGTTCACAGACTGTTTAAAACCAGACAGTGGGTCAAATTGGGTCCATAGGCCACAGCTTCCTAATCTCTCATCTGGAGAAAGAGATAAGTGCTGTACATGGCCATTGTGTGAGGCAAATATTCATTTCAAGGCCTCCACCTGCTGTTAAGTGACATGCTGATAGACAATATGCTACAACTTGATCAACAAAGCCAGTACTGTAACTTTGAGATCCTCCAGAGTATGTTATAAATGCTACATCAAGTGCCAAGATTTTCTTTACACTGAATTTTTTAAACTTTTGATAAAAAGTCACCAACAGCTAGTCAAGTCTATTTCTACTTGGTTGTTGGGAAAATTCTTTCTACTTTCATTATATTAAAGGCATCTTGAAAGGAAATTAACAGTTTGTCACCTTAACAGTGCGAAATTATGCAGATGAATACTGTAATTTATACAAGATAATGTCTTTTATTCATTTATATTCACAAGCATTTACTAGAAATATCTGTATTTAGAGGATTTTTAAAGAAAATACTTCACAAATGATAAAAATATCCCAAATCTAAAAAGATTTGCTTAACTATGTCTACATTTTTATTCCAAGATCTTACCCAATTTCCAACCAGCAATGCCTTAATTACTTGTATGATGTACCAAACTATATATACCTACAGTTTGACATGAAATAAATGTCATTGTGAGGTTAAAACCATGTTTTAGTTTCTGTTTCTTATCTGTACTATACGTACACCACACATCCGCTAATAGAAGCAAAATTTGTATTCATGTTTCTACTAAAATTGATATACATTTAATATCCATTATATTTTCCTTGATAGTTATCCATGCATATGTAAATTTTATAAACATCCAAATTTTGAAACAAGATTCAGCATTTTTTATACTCTCATTTGTAATCCTCCCTCCCCAACCCCCTTTAAGAAACTAAAATAGGCTTATGGGGCCAATAACACGATGAGCTATTCCACATCTGGTTATCGGAGGCATATTTCCTGATTAAAAAAAAAAATCACAAAAAGCTGTTTTTATACGCTTGGTTTCTCCTTCTGTTATTACCCATTTAACAGTAGTTTCACATACAGCCAGGCATGTGCCAAACACAGGGCCAATAATGAAAAATACTGACTTAATATAATTTGCTTCCTTGGCTGCTGGGAAAGCAGAAAGCGTTGACAAACTGTTTTGTGTTTATTAGCGAAGCTATTGTAGAGGGTGATTGGGGTTTCATTATAAGGGGCCTGCAAACAGTTTTAGCACAAATGCCAATATACATTTTAGAATCGAGTGCAATTTTAAGTATTTTCACTCAAATGGTTTTGCAGAATCTACAACCCAAATAAAAAGTATATTGTGTTTTAACACCACCACCGACTACTATACTATTTGTCGCATTGATCTCCATTGCGAATGCTTCAAACCTTTCTACTTTCATGAAATGTAATGGGCAAATACATTCTCTAGAATCATGAGTTATGATTAGTTACTAAGCAATCAGAAAAATCACAGCAAGGCATACTTCTGAAAGAAATCAGAAAGAGTAAAGATCACTTCTCTATGTGCGTTACATAGTGAATCACACAATACCTCATCGATGGTACTGTATATATTAGCTAACCACCATGGGCTAGCTGGAAGCTCATACATCAATGAAAAGATCTTTGTCAATTGCTGTATGCCTCATTATCTCACTAAGATTTCTTGGCAACAATTAACAGTTACCCAATTCATAGAAATTGCCTTTATTATTTTTGAAGCAGCTACTTTCTTTGGCTTTAATGACTAAGAGAATAGAGACAGATGTCTCTGTTGCTAGGGAGACTGAATTAAAAAAAAAAAAACCTTCGAAATGAAGTAAATAAGCAACTACCATCTTTTTTTAAAAAGGAGAATTCTGTTGGTTTTGAATTAACTATTTGTTTTAAAAACAAACCAGCAGTAGCTCCACTTTTTAAAGGAAATACATTAGAATGGTTTATTACCGTTCTTCTCTGACAGTAATAAATCATTAAAAAAAAAAGAAAAATAGGCCCACCTGTGCACTCAATATCAATTGAGGCTGATTATCAGGAACTGGTACTTTCTTTGTACTGGTACCTGAATTCAACAGGAATTGCCTTTTTATATAATCTGTCAATCCTCTATGACTAAAGAGAAAGCAGCCCCTCCCCTGAGTTAGAAACACAGGGGCCTTGCAGACAAGCTCCTGTGTGGAGTTGAGACAGCTCATGCCTTCTCTTCACCTAGCTCCAATCTCACCTGCAGACCCTTGGCCAGCTGTCCAGACACTGGAAAACAACTGATCCAAACCAAGGTAGTTGGCCACTGGACCTAACCCAAGCAAATTTTTTTCTTTTAAAATCCTTTCCATGTTCATCCCTCCTCCTCTATCTTCAATGTCTGATGCTCCATAATACACCAAATGTACTTCCATTTCCATATGCCCTGGACATGCACATCCTGTTCAAACCCTCCCATAATCTCACTTGTTCTATCACAATGCTTGAAGAGGAATGATACCTTCACACAAAAAGAAAAAAAATACTCCACAATACACCAAATGTACTTCCATTTCCATATGCCCTGGACACACACATCCTGTTCAAACCCTCCCATAATCTCACTTGTTCTATCACAATGCTTGAAGAGGAATGATACCTTCACACAAAAAGAAAAAAAAATAATCCAGTTTGAAATGAAATCACATGTAATAAAAATAATTGCAATCCACCTAAATTCTTTGAAAGAATCCCTAATCTCCTTTGGCATCCATCTAAAATCACCCAAACATCTTTTTTTACTGGCTCTAATTAAATCATTAACCAGGCATCAGCATTCAATTTAAGTATTAACTAAAAATTGAGCATTTTTTGAGCCTTTCTTGGTAGTAATATTTTGCTTAAATATTAGCATAACATTAAAACATAGGCAAATTCTTAATGTACTTTTTAAATGTTACATGCTATTGCCATAATTAAAAACCACCCTTGGGGCACCTGGGTGGCTCAGTCTGTTGGGCATCCAACTTCGGCTCAGGTCATGATATCATGAGTCACAGGTTCGAGCCCCCTGTCAGGCTCTGTGCTGGCAGCTCAGAGTCTGGAGTCTGCTTTGTGGATTCTGTCTCCCTCTCTCCCTGTCCCTGCCCAGCTCATACTCTCTCTCTCTCTCAAAAATAAACAGAAAACATTAAATTTTTTTTTAATCACCCTTAATATATAAAACAATGTGCAAGATAAAAGTACTTTTTCTTAAGAAAATATTCCAAGTTTTACAAAGTTTGGACTCAGTGACCTGGTGATGTCTCCTAACACTCTTCCTTTGTGAAAACATATTTTCAGCTGCAAACGCTGGACTTCAAAAAATAAAAAGTTTATAAGAATTTGTAATCTGAAAACTTTCTGTACTTTCTATTGAAATTCTAACTTAGTAAAATGCAATTAGTATTGAAGACAGACCATCATCAAGGTCACAAATTGAGCAGTGCAGCATTTTAGGTGACTGTAACAGCTTTGGGGTCCATGATTCTGGGTTCAAATTACATTTCAACCACTTAAATGGGATGAGACTTCTGTGAATTGCTTGGCTTTCCTAAGTCTCAGTTTTGTTGGTGGTAAATTGTGGATATTAATCACCTCCTAAGTTTGTTGTGAGAGTTAAAATTGTATCACAAATATAAATATGTAGTCCAATGCCCAGCACTGAGATGCACTCAATAAATACTAGAAGTTATCTATTATTATCATTAACTGCTTCTCACTTTTCTCAGCATATTAATTAAAAATCAAGATACAGAGGCACCTGGGTGGCTCAGTCGGTTAAGCGTCCGACTTCAGTTCACGTCATGATCTCGCGGTCCGTGAGTTCGAGCCCCGCACCAGGCTCTGGGCTGATGACTCAGAGCCTGGAGCCTGCTTCCGATTCTGTGTCCCCCTCTCTCTCTGCCCCTCCCCAGTTCATGCTCTGTCTCTCTCTGTCCCAAAAATAAATAAACGTTAAAAAAAAATTTTTTTTAAAGTAAGAAAAAAAATCAAGATACAGCTTTCAAAGTTTTCATGAGAACTAGGGACACTGCAGGCTCTCCACCAGTTATGATAATATCATTTAGAAATATTTGCATTAGATATCAATTGTGATCTATTTCCAAATATTGTGTTCAGTTTGGATGATTATATCAGATCATGAGATCAAGCTAATTTTAATCATCACTTGTTCATCCTCGCCAAGGTAACAAGCTTGCTGTATTCTGAGACGACTTGCTTCAGCATCTAAGAGAGATTATTCCCCTTACAAAGAGCAGCCTTCCAACATCTTGTCAGGACCACTCTCTTTATTTGAAATCCACTCAGAACCTTACCTCAGCCGTTAACATTTCCTGATGAACTTCAACTACCTTACAGCACTGCCTTATAGCAGAGATTCTCAGCTTCATGTACCACACACAGACCATTCATTTAACAAATGTTTACTGGGTGTGAGGTACTATTCTAGGTACCATAAATACAATACTGAACTGAAGGCAGAGAAAGTCCCTGCTCTCTTGGTCCCTACCTTTCAATGATTCAAGATTGATTAAATTAATTAATTAAATAAACAAGTTGGTTTCCTTTAGTAACTTGGAAAATAAAAAAAACAAAACCAGTTGATTTGAGAGAAATTGGAGAAAATATTGATAGGAAAGGTGGTGCCCCTGTTTATGGCCACCGTCATTCAGCAATGCACAGTTCCAGAAAGTCTGCTCATATAGATTCCAAAACGATGACATGGAAGCTGAGAGCTAAATGGCACAAATGAAGTGGCCATGCAAAGATCTAGGTAATGAGCATTTCTGTAGAAGGGAAAAGATACAACTAAGGTTATCAAGAAGGAATGAGCTTTGTATGCTCAAACAGAAAGCAGAACAGTTGACTGCAACAAAGGAGTATGGAGGCAGATACCCAGAGATGACCTGGGAAAGGCAGGCCTTGAGATGGTTCTAGGGCCAGTTACATAATATTGCCTGCATAGCTTCTGCCAAATATCAGTATGTAGGCCACACCCCCAACCAATTAAATCACAATCACTAGTGGTAGATACCAGGCTGAGTGTGTGTGTTTCAAAGTTTCCTAGATGATATGAAAGTATAGCCGGTATTAAAAGCCAATGATAAAGAGTGTTGCAATCCCTGATATGGAGTTAATGTTTTTGGTTACTTTTTAGTACCTCATCTCCCCATTTAAAGTTTGTGTTCCAGGCATTTCTGATCATTATATCTTTGCAAAATGCCAAATAGAGAACTATGCATGCAGGAAATGCACAATACCAGGCTGTGATTGTCTTCTGTGTGCCTAAATCTGCTTAGAGTGCACTACAGAAACAGACTCATGGTTCTAGGCATATTCCCAATTACATTTTAAAAAATAAACAAACAGGTGCATGCAAACACCAGCACTTAGCAGCTGGCTCCCATGCATTTCCTTCAGGGAAATGAAGATACTGGCTAGAAATCCCTTAAGTATCTGAAAAGGAAACAAAAGAAGTTGTTTTTCTTTGTTTGTTTTGTTTTTGGTTAAAAAGTGAACAATACCAGTACCTGAGGGGCCATAAGGCAGAGGGTCAATGTTCCCAAATGTTAACCAACAATACCTACATAGTAATTTTGCCAGAGTCTCCGCGATTTCTCTAAAAGGAAATAATTCTTCTCCACAATTATTAGAAATTAGAGTAACTGAGGCAAGAACTAGATGATGAAGGTCACATGGAAAGCAAGGGGAAAAGCATAAGCAAAAAATTGTTGTGTTTGAAAATGACTGTTGGCACACAGAGAATTCCAGAGAGTCATTCCAGGATTGTTTGAGGGAGGTCTAGCTGTGACATCTGTCACCACAATGGCAGCCAGGGTTGGTTTTGATAAATGTCTGCTTCATATGTTCAGTTTAAGAGGAAGGCCCTGCTTAACTAGAAGAGAAGCATCCTCCACTTGTGGCTGATAGAAATTGCCAGAAGTCCAGAAAGACTTCTGGGTAATATGTAATAGGAAAAAAAAGTTACCCTCTTGGTAGTTGATTCCTGGAATTATCAAAATGGGGCACACAGGTAATGACAGCTGTGAGTACTCCAGACTCATGTCAGTAGTCTTTCTACCTATATCATCCAAACATTGACCTGTAGGTTTGGCCAGTCATAAACGAGCTTCTAACATCATAATATTGACATAATGCTTTGTTATGCAGAGTCTAGTTATTTATGGTGGGGTTTGTGAGTTTGAACCTTGGTTTGACTCTTAGATCAGCTACTTGCTACTTATTAGCTGTGTGACCTAGGCAAACCACTAGACAGCAAGCTCCATGAGGATGTTCTTATTTATCTGTTTTTGAGAGAGAGGGAATATGCACAAGTGGGGGAAAAGAGCAGAGAGAGAGAGAAAGAGAGAGAGAGAGAGAGAGAGAGAGAGAATATGAATCTCCAGCAGGCTCCATACTCAGCCCCAAGCCTGACACAGGAATCAATCCCACAATCCTGGAATCATGAACTGAGCTGAAATCAAGAGTCAGTGCTCAAGTGACTATTTACCTCATTTTTTCTAAGGAAACCTCACTGAAAAGAAAAAAAAAAAAAAAAAGGATTAAAATCAGATCCAAACCAAAAGTCAAAAGACAGTTTGTTTCACTTGCCTTAGTTTCCACATCTTTAAAATGGGAATGATTATAGTATCTACCGCATAGATTTTTTTGTAGGTATTAAAAGAAATAATGGATGTAATGCACTTTGCACGTTGCATAGGAATAATAAATATTCCAAATGTTTGTTAAAGAAAGGCCAGTGTGAGTATAATGCTTTTTAGCACTGTAGTGATATTAACAAGATAACTTTCTAATTACTTACAAATATTTTAACAATAGAATGGGGCTTTCTCAGGCTACTTAACAATAATTATCTTGAGTATCTGATCCCAAGCATGGGTTCAAAATTTCAAGCTAAGCACCATATTTCTAATAAGAGTTACATATTGTATCCAGGTTTTTGGTCCACCTATTTCAGCATCTTTCCTTTGAAAACTCCTCCCCTTTCATTCTGAGTTCAGTCTAGGAAAGAATAAGATCACCACGGTGACAACTACTCCCTCTTTGGAGTGCATTCAAATTTATGTTGAGCTTTTCTTAAATGCTGTTGTGTCTTGTCTTTAAATTGTCTCCTGAAGTCACTCCAAGGTCAGGGAAATGTCTTCATCACTTAAGGTCTCCTTCAATAATACAAAAGAGCAATTGGGAGTTCATGATCTAGAATTGATAAATTTTATAATAAATAAATGTATCATATTTGAGTCAGGCAAATTATCTACTAGGGCCTTTACGTTAAAGAAGTTGTAGGTGATGTGACTAACAGCCCATAAAATAAAAGTGTATGTGTAATACCTTTTTTCCTCTATAATGTCCTATCAAGACATTCATTGAGTATCACTTATTCAGAAAGTTGCCATACACAATATGGAATATAAGTCTGGGTTCTGATACTGACACAAATTTGGGTCTTTCTGTTTTATACTAAATATAATGCTACCACCAATTATACTGTGAAATAAGTGCTATTTCAGGACTGGGTCCACCTTCATCAGGAGACGGAAACTGAGAAAAAAATTTAGTTAAGTCTGATTGGTTAAGAAAAGTTTTAGGGAGTACAGAAGGTTTCAGTCTGGAATGTTCCATGCAGTGTTGTGTGAATCAAATGAGATATGTATATGTAATCCTTATCAGAGCTGGCCCATGACATTATGTGGTTGCCATATGTTAGCTATTATTAAGTTCCAGAATTTATTATTACTATTGTTGCTATTACTGAATTTTAACATCTGATCTACAATGTATCTACATTTTGGGAACAGTCTCAATCTGTTTTGTATACATAAAGACCTAAAATGGCTCTCGGAAGCAATCCCACAACAGGAGAGCATATGGGTAGATAGAGGCAAAATCCTGGATGTCACACAAATATACTTTCAAAATATTACTCAGTATAGGCAGAGGGATTCTGCTTGACCAAGTAGTCATGGCAGTTGAAACTTACCACTGTGCAAAGAATTTGGTTAAGTGTGATGTGGCATCTTTTATCACAAAGTACCTATAACCTTCCTCTCTCCCTACAAAAATTCACTACCATTTCTTATACCTGGATTAGGAAACACACCAAAAGCAGAATTACCCTACAAATGGCTAATTTTATATGTCCTTATCTAAATTGATGATACTTAGTATGTGATTTATGTAAGAGGAAGCTCTAGAGGGATGGACTAGAGCACAGAGGTAGCTTTTCTGAAAGAATTTCCCTTGACAGCCTTGACTTGGAACACATATACACATAGTACAAAATTGTTTCGTGAATCATCCTGCTTTGAGTTTTGTTAAAGTAGCACTGTCACCATGTGGGAGCATCATCTTTTTGCTCTCCATTACCCTATTGACATGTTTTTCCACCCCAGTACTGTTAATCCATGAAAGTTCTTGATGATTAAAACTGATGTGGTCCTTTAAGGAAATTCAGTGGTCAGTAACATTTCCTCTCCCAAAGCCCCTTATATGTCATGCCAGGAGTGACAACTATGTGTGCTTTAGGCCTCTTGAATCGATTTAATATTTCAATTTGTGCTACTGATGTTTCATCTGACAGTGGCAGGTCTCCAAAACACTTCTACAGTGCCACTACTGACCTCATTGAAGGTCAAATAGCAATTAAATTTTGAATTAATTCACTTTTTCTCTCTACACCAATCCCAAAGTTCTTAGATATAGTCACACAAACAAAATGAACTTGGTAAAAGACCCTCAGTGGATAGAATTTACTCAATCACTCAGAAAATATTTCTTGGACACCTATAGCATCCCAAGTAGTTCTTTAGACACTGAGGATTTAAGTAAAAGGAATTCAGACACAGCTGCTGTCCTCCAGGAGATTAGATTCATAATCTGGAAAGCCTGAATAAAATTGGCTATTCCAAAAAGATGTCTTCAATATAAGTCACAAAGAGAAGTGGTCACTTAGAGCCTCACATGAATGCTGTGGTTTAGAAGAGAATCCCCCATGATAGCCTGCAGACCAGTGCTGCCTCATGGACAGCACTCCATAGTGAAATGTTTTTCACATAGTGAAATGAGAAAAATGAGAGCTTTACCAGCCTTCTGCCCCACTAATTCCCTATGTAAACCCTCCATTCTGATTACAGTGGTTCCTCCCTGGACTCTGCTCACTCCATTTGTTTGCCAGCTTCCTATAGAGTAGAATTGTCCACCCTATTTCATTCATTACCTTCCCAATGGCCACCATCTCATACCATTGTCATTATTTCTTAGTATTTTTATTTATCTTAGTGAATTTTAGTTTCCTACACACATTATCTTAAAAGTCAATTATAAAAACCTTAAATACAACAACAACCCACATATGATTTGCTATGATTAGAGTGTAGCTGTCAAATAAATTTAATTTTTCAAATGCTCCTAATTTCAAACTAGATACTATTAGCTAATGAAAGCTCTGAGTATGAGTCACCATCTTTTTCCTAGAATAGGGAAATTAGCAAATGTAAGAGAGTGGTTAAGGCCAGAGCAGACATAAACTGAGATGCTCTCCTTGAAGTAATGGATATGTCAGATAAAGTTGACATGGGAGTAACTTCTCAGTTTTGTTTCACTAGTTATTGAAACGTCCTCCTGTACCACTGGTGATACTCATTTTTGTTTTTTGTGTGTGGGGGGGTGGTAACAAAGCTACAATAATAACATAAATAATGATGACACTGTTGCTGCTGTTAATAATAATCATCTAAAAAGTAGTCATCAAGTACTTACTGTATGCCTGGCCCTGTTTTAAGCACTTTTACACATAACAAGTAATTGAATCTTCCCAAGAGCCCATGAAGAAAGCACTTTTGCACATGGGATCCCGTAGCCCTAAAAAGTTTAGTAACATGCTCAAGCTCATAGAGCATGTTTAAGAGCAGTCACTGATCAAACCTCAGCTCTAAGCACCACCATTTACTTTGCAACCCTGGGAAAGCCACTTTAACACCATTTTTGCAGAAGAAACCAACACTTTGAGAGGTGACCATGGAATAACATTCTATGCCTGTCACAAGGACTCAATGAGGAGAAGGAAGAGAAGAGAGGGTAGAGGGAGGAGGGGCAGGAAGAGAATGGTAATTGAATCCTTCCGCCATCATTCTTTAGCTATTTAACCTTAGAAAGGTTGTTTAGTATCTCTGAGTCTTACTTTCCTTCATCTGTAAAATGAGATGATATCAGCTCCTGGATAACACTGTGGTAAATGTTTTGAAGTGGCTACAGTGAAAGTCTAGCTCAGTAGTTGGTATGTAATAGGCCCTCAATAAGTAGTCTGTGTTATTATTCTGCAGTGAGCTTATCAAATCCCTAGCCATTATTCACGGCTCATTCTATGCCATCCATTCTCTGATGCTTTCCCTTATGCGCTCTGCCCACAATGATAACTACAATGATAAGTCTTTCCTCTGAATTTCATATCACTTCACTTTTTTTTTTTTAAAAGCCAGCTTGTTCTTCCAAAGTAATCGAGGCTTTTATAAAACAAGACTTACAAACTTCTTTTTAACACATACTATTTAGGGGCGCCTGGGTGGCGCAGTCGGTTAAGCGTCCGACTTCAGCCAGGTCACGATCTTGCGGTCCGTGAGTTCGAGCCCCGCGTCGGGCTCTGGGCTGATGGCTCAGAGCCTGGAGCCTGTTTCCAATTCTGTGTCTCCCTCTCTCTCTGCCCCTCGCCCGTTCATGCTCTGTCTCTCTCTGTCCCCCAAATAAATAAACGTTGAAAAAAAAATTAAAAAAAAAAAAAACACATACTATTTAATACATCATACTCCCCTAAAATGTAGACCAAAAAGATTTAGTGATTTTTAAAATAATTATATGAAATGAGAAATGTTTCATCAACAGAATCTGAAAAGGTAATCTAAATAGTAGTGGGAAAAATAGTGTTTTTTGTTTCTCACGGTAGTTTTCATGTTGACTGTCCATAATTGATGTAAATAGCACCATCTTCCTCTGGAGGATATTAAATCCTCATAAACAATAAGATACTCACATTTTGGGGGGTGCCTGGGTGGCTCAGTTGGTTAAGCCTCTGACTCTTGATTTCAGCTCACGTTATGATCTCATGGTTCATGGGTTCAAACCCTGCCTTAGGCTCTGCACTGGCATTGCTGAGCCTGCTTGCAATTCTCTGTCTCCCTAGCTCTCTGCCCCTCCCCCACTCATGCATGCATGCATGCACACACACTCTCTCCCTCCCTCTCTCTCAAAATAAATAAATAAACTCAAAAAAAAGGTATTCACATTTTTGGTAAGAAAAAGATGGCTTAACATCCAAGACAAGCATCTCAATCTGGCCAAAAAAGTATCACATTCTAATATCTGCTCAGTTGTTTTGTTATTTACTTTCTCATTGTAAAAGTAATATAAGAGGCACCTGCATGGCTCAGTTGGTTAAGCACCCACTTCGGCTCAGGTCATGATCTCATGGTTCATGAGTTCGACTCCCGAGTCAGGCTCTGTGCTGACGGCTCAGAGCCTGAAGCCTGCTTCGGATTCTGTGTCTCCCTCTCTCTCTGCCCCTCCCCCACTCATGCTCTGTCTCTCTGTCTCAAAAATAAATAAATGTTAAAAAATTTTTTAAGTAATATAAAATTATAGTAGAAAGTTAGAAAACTATGGAAAAAATAAGAAAATACAAATGTTTTGTTATCCGTTTCCCCAGAACTAGTCACTATTAACATATCCTTGTATTTCGCTCTCACCTTTTTCTTAATGTTCTGTGGTACATTAAAAAAAAAAAAAAAAATCGGAGCACCTGGGTGGCTCACTTGGTTAGGTATCAGACTCTTGGTCTTGGCTCAGGTCATCATATCCTTGTTCATGAGTTTGAGCCCTACACTGGGCTCTGCACTGACAGCATGGAGCCTGCCAGAGATTCAGTCTCCTCCCCTCTCTGTCTCTCCCCCTGACTTGCTCTCTGTATCTTTGTCAAAATAAAATAAATAAATAAGGCTATATGTACTTTTGAAAAATATTTCCATATTCTTAATATGTTCTTTAAAAAGATACATTTTTTAGGGCTATATAATACTTCAACATTTTGATGTTATTAAACTCTTAAAGGTAAATAACTATTTTCAAATTGCCCTTATTTTAAACGATTCCTTAGATAATATCCTTCGAAATATATCTGGCTGTCCAATGATAACTCTTAGCATAAAATGTTAAATGGGTAAGAAGAGGTTTCAAAGTTTTAAGTCTCTTCATTTCCTCAGCACTATGCATTCCCATAAGTCAGTGATTGGTGACCCCCTCCCCCACACCACACACTTACCAATACCAAGGAAATGAATTTTTTAAAACCTTTCATAATTTTCCTAGAAGACAAATGCTGGTATAATACACTTTATGGACTTTTAAAAATATTCTGCTTAATTCTGAACAGACAATACCAGTGCTCTAGACATTCTAGTTTCTGCTCAGCTTACAAAAATGACTTCCAAATCAAAAACACTGCACTTGTGGAATAAGGAGGTGCTAAATTCATTACATTAATTAAATAAGTGCTAAATTAATTAAGGAAGACATTTGACTGACATGGCTCTAATGCTATGGTGACTGACATAAGCAAACCAAAGTCAGCCTGTAAATAACTTAACACTACAAAATCAAAATGCTAAGGACAACCAATCACCAACAGCTGATTAGGCTTTCAGCTGTAGCCAATCAATCATTTCCTGACCTTGCTTTAGGGTTTTGACTGTGAAAGTCTCTCCCTGAACTCCAGCCTATAAAGTTCTCCTAACCACTTCCGCTTTGGCACTGCCGATTTAAGTTGATTTTTACTCAAACTCTTATGCCTCAGTTTATTTTTTTAAAGTTCTGATGTCAAAGACAGAATCGAAGGAGACCCCCAACAATCCCCAGGAGCAACAAGAAACGAGAGATAAGCTACCTGTTCAGCCTCTTGAGTTTGCTGATTTCTCGCTGCTTCGGGCACCTACAGAGGTGATAAGAACATCCCTCTTAGATCCTCCATCTGCAGCTTCTACACTCGGAGCCTCAGGACTTCATTTGGGCATTTCTTCCCCTACGGTGACCCATTGTACTACTTCTGGAAATCAGACCTAATAGACCAGCCCCAACTTAGAAACGCCCAGCAATCCCAGGTCTGACTGGGTCTGACTTAAAAACCGGATTGGATCCGGGGTTGGGCTGGGGGCGGAGCCAGTGGGAGGGCTCAGGTGAATAAAATTTTGTTTTAAAGCTGGACAAGTAGGTAACCTTACCAAAGATAATCTTCAATTACGGTGGCTTCAGTGGAGAATTTTTAACCACCTTAGATAGGATTATCCATTTACGAACTGCCCTAGAGAAAAGGTGGTCTCAGCCAAGCATTCAGTATAAAGAAGAGACAGAAAAAAAATTGTTTTTTCCTCCTCTGTACTTTATGGGGACCAGGATGAGAACTCACTGGGGCACCCCACCTGGAACCTGCAGATGACGTTCTGGGAAAACCGGTAGTCTGCAAAGGATAAGAATAAATAACAAACTCAGCTCTCCCAGATTTCTATTTGTGGTACCCAGTAGAGAGAAGGTAAAATTTCATGTCTCTTCCTTTCCAAATTCAGATTGGCAGGAAAATATTGATTATTGATCATTTCTTGCCCAGGAATAGCTACTGCCTCATTTGTCTAATTTTGTGTCCCAGGAGCTTGGCTTAACAACCAACCATGACATTGGGGTGGGGGTCCCAAAAATACATCTAGATGGAGATGTGGGTTGCACTACATTTGTAGCTGGGGTCCTAACAAGTGTTGCCAGCTCTCAGGGGAATTGTCTAAGTATTTCTTTTGGTTATCTTTGGAAGTGGCTCTGCATCTTGGGAAGGTAGTACCTTCTGCACCTTCTCTGGGTCACCATAGGGGTGACCTTTCTTAGGTCTTCACGGGGTTGTTCAATACAACTACGAATATTTACTGTTGCTCCTGGCTGGCACCAAACAAGATATTTGAAAGGATTTTTTTTTTCTTTTTTCTTTTTTTTTTTTAAGTAGCTCTACAATCAGAAGTGGGCCAAATTGGAAGCTGATATTAAGATCCTGATAGGAACTATTTTTTAGGACTTTTCCTCAAAGCTAAAATGAAAGAATGTACCCAGTGGAAAAGAAAAACATTCTGAATTCATTGTAGAAGGATTTACCAGACCATTCTGAAGAAACACAGCTCTAAATGTAGAATATAGGGATCTTTTGATTTCAATCTTAGTTGAAGATCTTCTTCTTGATATAAAGAAGCAAATTGAGGATAATGTAGTTTGATAGCTGGGCCAGCTTCTGGATATCATTCCGGTTGCAACCCAGTTCTTTGAGGACTTAAAAAATGTACTTGTCTTACAAATTGAGTCTTTTTAAGAACAGAAATGTGGCTCTAGAAACAATTCAAACACTGCCTATCCCTTTTGCCAATCCCCAAACCTCCCCTATTCATCTCAAAAGGTTTGCACATATTGTGAAAGATCTGGATTTAAGAAACAAAAGCCTTTCTTGGAGAAATTTGCATACTTTTCCTGTGCCTTTGAGATAAAAGTATTCTACCTGGTGTTCTCTAGGAACCCAGAGCATTCTCTTGATATGAAACTTCAAGGAGACAATTCTTAGTGTGTGTGATGGGGGGGGGGGGGGAATAAAAAGAGAAAAAGAAAGGAAATAAAGCTATATGGAAATTAGGGGAATAAAAAAATTTAAAAGCCTTTCCACAAACATTAGTAAAAGCTTAAGCCATCTGAGCAGGTAACTTTAACTCATTCTATTCGCCAGAAACACAATTTGGATTCAACTCTCCTTTTATAAACTAGTGAGTTTTCCATTATCATACTTTTCTCATTGCTAGTACTTTATTTATTTTTTTAATGTTTGTTTATTTTTGAGAGAGACAGAGAGGCAGAGCACGAGCAGGGGGAGGGGCAGAGAGAGAGGGAGAGAGAGAATCCGAAGCAGGCTCCAGGCTCTGAGCTGTCTGCACAGAGCTGGACGTGGGGCTCAAACTCACGAACCCAAACCATGAGATCGTGACCTGAGCTAAAGTTAGATGCTTAACCTACTGAGCCATCCAGGTGCCTCTCTCATGGCTAGAATTTTAAAATGAAAGCTTTAAGATCTCTGCATGTGTCTATGTTGCATGCATCTATGTATGTGTGTTATAGATTTGTGATATTTTTCTACCTCCAGATGGCATTGCCAAAATTGATTTGTAAAGACAAACAAGCATTTATATAAATCAAGTATACTCTCCTAAATATAGAAACTAACCCAAATGATTTTCAAGTTCGTGTGATCTAGGATAACGTGTGGTAAATACACGCTGATTTAAGTTTGTTGGCTTAAGTAAAACAGGCATGTCTTTAGAGTTATCAGCATTGGATATAATAATACTCTTATTCTACCTAGATTTACTGAAAGTCAGTCTTATGCTGTCTCAGTTACAGAATTTGTCAACAAGAAAAATAACAGATAACAAGATGGTTAGACATTCAATATCATAAAATTTTCATAAATAATCTAAACATAATTGTTAACAAGTAAGGTATGTAAGTAATGAAAAAGTTTATAAACCTACTTTTCAATAATATTTATGCTTATAGTATGTCTACTTAAAAGTAGTTTCCAAAATCTTTTTGGTAACTGAAAACTTTAAAAGTATACTGAGTTAGGTTAAATATTGGATATTCATTGAATATCTAGTTTCCAAATAAGATAAAATACTGAAACATTAATTACTGAACATAGGTTTATCTACTTTTGGCTTCCTTTATAGGTGACTCCTGGTACTTTTACAGTCACACACAAAGCAGTGAAAATTTTGAGTTTCCCAGTACACATATTCCGGGCTGAGATGTAACAAGGCAATGCCGTGCCTTCTTTTTTCAGTGCTCATATTATAAACAAGTCCTTTTCATGGTCTATTTGGTGCCACACTATTTTACATTTTGTGTGTTTTTTTTCTTGCTGATTTTGCTGTTTTAAATCACCCCCCAAGCACATAGTTAAGTGCTACCTGGTAATCCCAAGTCTAAGAAGGCTGTTATGTGTCTTATGGAGAGAATACATGTGCTAGGTAAGCTTTGGTCAGGCAGGAGTTACAGTGCTGTCGGACATGAGTTCAAAGTTAATGAATCAACAACATATATTAAATAAGATGTCCTTAAACAGAAACACACATAAAACAAGGTTACATATTGATCTGTTGATTGGCTGATGAAAATGTTGGGACTTGAGGCTTGCACTTATCTAATCCTGTATTTCCCCTAGAGGCAATGGTTCTGTACTTGCTAATTCAGTGTTCCCAGCAACTTCACAGAACATGACTGCCACAAATAAGGAGAATCAACTGTTGTATTTATTTCCCCATGTTCTTGATATTTTATTCTTTGTATGATTATGGCCCTATATTCTTACATTCTTTATTAGGATGCCTACTTTTTTTTTTAAGTTTTTTAAATCTTTATTTTTGAGAGACAGAGAGACAGAGTGCGAGCAGGGGAAGAACAGGGAGAGAGAGAGACACAGAATCCGAAGCAGGATCCAGGCTCTGAGCTGTCAGCACAGAGCCCGAAGCGGGGCTTGATACCACAAACCATGAGATCATGACCTGAACCAAAGTCAGACACTTAACTGACTGAGCCATCCAGGTGCCCCTAGGATGCCTACATTTATAACCCATTTTCTATGGAGTTGAATATGGTATGTAGGTACACAACACACACACACACACACACACACACACACACACACACACACAAGCAAATATCCATTAAAATACCTCACCTATAATATTTTGACTTATTTATAATTTATATTATGTATGATGATATTTTATTTATATTAAATTGAACTTTTCACAATGTATTTTTAATCTGTTGGTTTTTCAGTCAAATGGGACTCATCATATTATTACTTCCCTTATACAGGGATACCTCATTTTATTGTGCTTCATTTTACTGCACTTCACAGACAATGCATTTTTACGAAATCAAGGTTCATGGCAACCCTGCATTTAGCAAGTCTACTGATGCCATTTTTTCCAATAGCATTTGTTCATTTCATGTCTCTGTCAAATTGTGGTATTTCTTGCAATATTTCAAACTTTTTCATTATTATTATATTTGAACTGTTTCAGTCTCATGATAAAACTTTAATGGATGACGAGTTGCTTCTTGTGGAGGAGCAAAGAGGCTGGTTTCTTGAGATGGAGTCTACTCCTTGTGAAAATGCTGTAAAGATTGTTGACATGACAAAAAAAGCATTGAGATTATTGTATCATTAACTTAGTTGATAAAGTAGAGGTAGTGGTAAGGTTTGAGAGAATTGACTCCAAGTTTGAAAAAAGTTCTACTGGGGGTAAAATGCTGTCAGAGTCACAAGCCACAGAGAAATTGCTCAGGAAAGAAAGAGCGCAGCAAACGGCATTGTCTTATTTTAAGAAATTGCCACAGCTACCCAACCTTCAGCAACCACCACCTTGATCAGTCAGCAGATATTAACATCGAGGCAAGACCTTCCACCAGCAAAAAGATTATGACCCACTGAAAGCTCAGATGATGGTTAGCATATTTTTTTTAGCAATAAAGTATTTTTAAATTAAGATACGTCCTTTTTTTAGACATAAGGCTATTGTACCTTTAATAGACTAATGTATAGTGTAAACATAACATTTATACGTACTGGGAGCCCAGTAAATTCATTTGACGTGCTTTATTGTCGTATTTACTTTATTGGGGTGGTCTGGAACTAACCCTACAATATCTCCATATTTTCTTAACACCTCATTAAAGCGCTTGTTCTATTTGTTAATCCTGGCTTACATAGTTCTAATGATACAAAAAACCTCTGCAGACCACATTTATTATTTTTTGTAACTGTTTTGTAATAGTAAACTAAGCTATTCAAAGATATTCCACTCAATTTTCCAAATGAGCTACTCAAAAATTTAAATAGCATTTTATAATTACTTTTCTTATTCTATGTTACAAATATCTCATTGATTCATGTACTCCAGGACTCGAAAACCAAAATCTACATCCAATGATAGTTGGCAAACATCGGTAAGCATGCTATTCACACTTCAGTATAAGTGACAACAGGATTTAACAAAAGTTTCATAATTTAAAATTGATGTAATTAATTTACTAGATCATAGCTTATCATATCATATTCTTCATAATAAAACTTAGACTTTCTCTAGAATAATCCCATACTTTTACTTGTTCAAAATATTTCAATTAGTGGATCAGTATCTGGAATAACAGACTGGACTAAAAATTAAGGCTTTTCTCCTTTTTAGCTATGCAAAGATGAGCAACCTCTTGGGACCTCAGATTTCAGGATTAAGAGGACTTTAGTTTTATGTTAAATAAAATAATTTACATTGAGAAAAAATTTTAAATGTAGTACATGACATGTATTTAATAACTGTTCCTATCTACATTTTTAACCCTTCATAACTTTTATTAAAACACCACACACACATTATATATTTGTTCTGGTTACATAAGCTCTATTTTAGTCTTTAAATTTCCAAGGAAATATTTTGTGAAATATATAATGTTGCATGACTATATATTGGAGAATTTGGAATATTTAAAGAAAACCTGTGGTAAATCTCACGACGTTAACAGGCATCTCAGGTATATAGTGTCGAAAACAAATATCTCAAAATGCTCTCATCTTAAAGGTTAGATGTTAAGTATTAAAATCTGTTTCTATGCTGGCAAAAAAGGAAAAGGAAAAAAAAACTCTGTGTATTACTTTCATCATGGTGCTAATAGTTTCAGTGCTTACACAGAAGTGCATTTTAAACTAGAGGGGAAAAAAAGTTAATCTTATTTTTAAAGAGACTAGGTCACTTATATATTCAGTACATACTGATTATTACAAAACCTTTAAATGGTTTAAATGGTTTTGAAGCAAAGTGAAAAATGTCAACTTGTATTCCACTGATAGGGAATTAAATCCACAAGTCACCCACTGCAGGATATGTTGCTGAAAACACAGCCTTCGTGTAGATCTGTTAATTATCCCAAAATTTCTACCTAAAGTAGGGTTTCAATTTATTACTATCAAAAACTGAATAACATTGGTTCTACCTAGCCCTTACCAATGGCATTCTTTCAGGAGATCAGGGTTTTTCTCATGATTTTTAAGTTCTTTTATCTTCATTTTGTAAATAGTGAAAAATAGTCAAAAACCCCATATTTTTAGTGACGACAGAATCACATCTTTTATCACTAAAACCCCATATTTTTAGTGACGACAGAATCACATCTTGTATGCTTGTATGAGATACAAGCATATGAAAGCATAGAAAGCATATATGAGTGTCTATGAGAACTATGAGAATCTACATTTAAATCTAATGTTTTCTATGAATTTAACAGGGGGTAAAACCATTTTATACACTAATTCCAGTTAAGCAAAAGAAGTTGCATAGAAATTTTTAAGGCACTGATCTACTAACTGAAATATTTTGAGCAAGCAAAAATATGGCATTATTCTTAAGAAAGCCTATGCTTTAGTATGAAGAATATGATCTCATAAGCTATGATCTAGTAGTTAATTACATTATAATAAATATATGTATTGCCTCTTATGAGGAAGGAGAGTAGTATTTAAAATTTCAGTAATAAGCCTGAGTGAAAAGAAAAAAAAATTTAAAAAGCCAGAGAAAGTATGGATGGGAACTAAAAACTTGGACAAACACTGGTTTATGCTTACAAAGCCCATTGCCTAGTTAGGCTACTCTCATTTATTCTATTAGGGCTGGACATGACTCTTTAAATTGAACAGCAGATGGCAGAAGTCTTATGAAGTTCTTTGCTAAGTAGGTAGGTATTTCTTGAAAACAGGTTCAATAGAATGTAAACTACAGTGCCAGACAGTTAGCATGAAGGACTTGAGAAAGTTGACAGCAGTTTTCTGCAAGCCAAGCCCTGTCTCATAGATTGGATTATTTAGCCAGAATTCAAAACATTTGTGGTTGCAAGAGTCAATTATCTTTTTTTTTTTTTTAGTTTTTATTAATGTTTTATTTATTTTTGAGAGAGAGAGAGAGAGAGAGGGAGAGAGAGAGAAACAGAGCGGGAGCGGGGGAAGGGCAGAGAGAAAGAGGGAGACCCAGAATCTGAAGCAGGCTCCAGGCTCCGAGCTGACAGCACAGAGCCCAATGCGGGGCTCAAAGTCACGAACTGTGAGATCATGACCTGAGCCGAAGTCGATGCTTAACCAACTGAACCACCCAGGCGCCCCAGCAAGAGTCAATTATCTTAACTAAATGATGGCCAGACCTAATGAGAGCACTGAGAAAACTCCATGAGTTTCCAGGCCAGCATGCTAGGCAAATCACTTACATCCTAAGATTTGCTTTTATTATCAACGTGGTTCCTAAAATCATGTAGCCTTTTCTCTCTTCCTACATTGATACAATAGTCCTCATTTTCCATTTCCCTGACAACCATGTCCCAAAGACCCATCATTTCCAGGAAACTGAGTCAGAGAATTATATTAGATGATAAGATTAGGAGGATGAGCAAGAAAGAGAAAAAGAGGGAATGATCATTGAATCTAACAAGGTCAAGAAAACCCTCTAGGAACCTGAAATATGGGCCTTACTCTTCATGGTAGGCTCTATTCTTCCAGGACTGGCTCCATCTAACCTACCTGCAGTGTTCCAATCTATGACTTGCTCTGGAAGAGGATAAATGGGTTACATAGGATATATCAGAGTCTTAGGTCTGTTTCACCATACCCCTTCCCATTTCTGCCAAAATTGACAACTCTACATATAGAATGGATTTCCTAAGTACTCAGTGATGTCTCCTTAAGAACCAAAACAATGATGGACCCACGTTTCCAAGAAAAAAAGTGGTACTAGGGGATATTTCTAGAAATGGATAGTACCTAATCTATGTGCTAGGGTCCTTAAAGTTAGAGATGTACTCTAATAAATTCAAGCCTTCCTTACACAACCCAGTTTGGATCTGACCTCCAAGACACTAGGGACAATTATGCTTCAGAGGTAGTTAAAGTGTGCTGAGCATTATCCCACTGAGTGCCTTTCTTGCAATCTAAAAATAGTGTAATCCAAAAAGAAGTCACCACTACCCTAATAGAAGATTCCCTCAGCTCAGACCACATAACCAAGAAAACATATGGGGACAGCAAGAAAAAAATGTGGAAAACTAGTCGTGGTAGAAAGGTAGGTTTCAGACAAATTGCTTGGACTTCAGTTTCTTTACCATCAAAATGGAGCCAAAACTGCAGATAACATTCATTTATCTCTGACTATGTGTCTAAGTACCATGCTAAGTACCTAACTGCATCATCTACTTTACTTCTCACTACAGCCTCATGAGATTCCCATCCAGGCATAATATTATATGCTCTGTAAGTACTTTCCAAACTCACTGTTCCAGCCAGGCTGTCTGATTATTGCATTATGCACATCCTCTTCATCAAAGTATCCACATCATCAACCTTGCCCGTAAACCCATTATCACTTACTTCGCCACCTAAGAACTTCCCTTTACTTTCTGCCTCATTTTCACAGGAAAAAGAAAACTAAAAAACAAAACAAAACAAAAGAAAAAACACAAATAAAATCTGCTAGAAATAAAAAAAAGGATAGAAAGGGAAGAAAGAAGAAGAAAAAATTTAATCCAGATACCTTTTCCTTTTATCCACCTAGTCACTCATAAGTCTCTATCTTAACTGTTCCCCTATCTTATCCTTGGCTATAATATCTGCATGAATACTCAAATTACTAAAATTATTCTATAACTGAGGTTTTAGCTAAGTCAGATGATCCATCTCCAAATTAGAGTTGCAAAATGTATTTTTAATTGTCCCTATAGAACCCTTTAATTTTCTCACCCCCAAAGTGCACTGTCTTACTGAGGTGTGACCTGTAAAAATATAAAAAGCAAGATCTGAAAAGCAAAAGACTGGAGAAAAATGTATGCAGAAGGCCTAAGAAAAAGCCTTAGGAAGCCCTTTGATATATGGTGCTAGATGCTGTAGAAATATATTGAGAATACCAGTTCAGGAGCAATAAAAACACAGAGAATTTTACTAGGAACATCAGAAAGGCTTGCTGGTTTCCTTTTTGCTTGTTGTCTTATGGCATGTATAGATTAACAACATTAAACAGATCAAGGGGGCCAAGTTTTTCTTTCAATGCAATGCTATGTGGCCCAACTGACCACAAACATCACCTTTTATTTACATGTGTAAAGAGCAAATATGAAAAGTCTGATGACCAAATTATTTGTAGAAGCCAGGGGATAAGGAGGGGGTACCAGAGGGGACACATCCAGGTAGAGAAGAGGCAGATACATGACTGAAGAATTGTAGCTATTCAATTGGGTTGGAAAAGAGAGACAGACAATAGCAGATTTCAGAGAAAGAAAATGACAGGACAAATTATTTTTGTCCCTAAGGAAAAAAAAGGAAAAAAAAAAAAAACAAGCCAGTTTTTCTACACGGAGCTGGAAAAGCCCCATTTTGTGCTCTGTCTGTATCAAAGCACTTTGGTCAACAATACAAACAACATGAGGCAGAGCAAAACACAAAATTGTAGCTATGATTCCACTCACCAAAAGGGTAGATCTTCAATGTGCAATTCAGCTGGCTTTACAGGACTGCTCCACAGCAAAGCCAAGCAACGAAGCAAGCCCCAGTCTTCTTAGGCAATAAAAAGCTGGATGTAACTGTTAAAAAAAAAAAAGAGAGAGAGAGAGAGAGAAAGAAAATAGATAAGATTCAAAAGAGCACATAAAAAAAAGAATAAAAATGCAAATAAATACTATATCTCCTCAAAATGTAGGAAAGTTGGAATTAGGAGCTAAATAAGCTAAATTGTACACCTTACCCTTGAGAATATCTTTCATCAGAGAAATGTAAAATATGGTTATAAAACCTATTAATTAAATCATTTTGACTATGGCACACCATTATCGTTAAGACAAAATTACCACAATACTATACCCATTCGTTATCCTTTAAATCTGATGCTGTTTATAATATAAACACTGAAATATATAGTATTACAATGGGAAAATAAGCACATCTTTCTAGCAATATACAGATTTGAAGCTTGTTCTTTACATTTACAAATGAATTATTCATCTTTAAATATACAGTTTACTCATCCATACAATCTAAGCATTATTTTGCCAACCTTTAAATTCAAATACTTGCTAATTAGTACCATGGTCAATAGAACGCAGGAGTAATATTATATCACAGGAAAGTCCCCTGACTCCAATATAACTTGCTTTGGGCAAATAACCTAAGCTTTCATCATCTAAAATGGAGATATAATAGCACCTATTTCATACAAATGTTGTGATGATTAAACATAAAAATCCATCAAAAGCACTTAGTACAGTGGTTGGCACATAGTACCATTTTAATACACATCACCTGTCACTATTGTCATTGTTGTTACCAACACTCCAATGTTATACCTGGAATGTCATCAACAGAGATTTTGAGCTCGCCTTCTAATGATGAACTCTTTTGAAAAATACAAACGTGTCCTCTTCCCCCCAAAAAGTCCACATAATTAAATGAATGCACACTAAGATGTTTGCTTTTCATTATGTTCTCTTCTCCCCTCGCCAGTAGAACTGGGGCCATGAGGGAGGCAAAGGGTGATTTCCTAAGTTCACAAAGGGATTGGTGTTAGTGCAAAAAAGAAAGAGAGGTCAACAAAGACGGAATGACAACAATGGAAAACAAATAGCTTTAATCACAGTTTTGCTCAAGTCATTCTGATCTTGGACACTAAATGTGTATCTCTAACTGTAAAACAAAGGAGTCCTTCCTAAACCAGCATTTCTAAGGCAGGGTATTAGATCCTCTGGTGAGCTGGAGCTTCAGTCTGGCCGAGCCTATCTCCAGCTCTCATATAAGGCCACAGCCGGATAACACACTCCTGGACACCCTCCTCACAAGAGCAAACAATATTTTCAGGCTGATGACTCTATCCTTCCTGACCACTCTGAAAATCCTCCTTGTCCTCCTCAAAGACTCTTAGAAATGTAGAATCAACATTAGGTGCTACCATACTGATCTTGCAGACAGTTAAGAGGGCTTGTCACAGTATAGTGGAGAGTATGGAATTTAAATCACAGCAGACCTGAGTTTGAACTGTGACTCTGTCACAGGGGGTTCTTCAGACCCCCTGAGCCTCAGTCTTCTTAACTGTAAGATGGGAGCAGAGGAAGAAGACCTATTAAATTGAGTAATAAGGAAAGAAAATATTTCTGGCACACAGTAGGCATACAACAAATGTTAATCACAATTTCTGCTTTCCTTGTTGTGCTATCTTCCTTATTTTGGTAGCTTTATAACCTGATTATAAGGGAATGATACAGAATATGTCTAATCAAGACCATGTCTTTAAAAGACAAACTGACAAGACCAGACAGAATTGTAAGACCTTATGTAAACTTGTTTTGTTTTTATTTTCTTTTCTTTTTTCAAGGTTCAATTTGGCAATCAGAGCCCAGCAAAGCAATATGGTTCTTTGATTTCTTTCTTAGAAACTCTACAGCTTTTATTGTCTTTGTATCATACAACTTTAGCACTTAATTATATCCTACCTTGTAATAATTAGGTGACTTTATAATCAAGTCTGTTTACTCACTTGTGCAGTTCTGATCCTTTAATCTCTCCAGAATATTAGTTTTTAATGGTATAAAAAACCACAGTTTAACAATTTTATTACTAAATAAAATTGTAAGAATATTTTGAAGAAGATTCACCAATGGGTTGAATCTAAAAATTACTTTCATAATTAGGAATGGCACAAAATCATACAAGTAAGCCTCAAAAGCACAAAGGAAGCTTCCATGTCTTTCCATTGACTAGCTGTGCAGTCTTGGGCAAGTCACTGAGCTTCATCTTTGGACCTGTAGATGAACCTACACTTGAGTCAGATACTTGTCTTAGCTAGCTTAGAAATTTACTGAAGAATTCTCTATAATAACAAGACTATAATAACAGCTATATATTTTAGGCAAGAGATCTGGTAGTTGCTTTGTTATTTTATATCATATTAATTATAAATTCAAAAGCCTGCTGCTGGAACGTAAAATAAAAACAGGTATAGTCAGTATACATAGTATATTCAGTACAGAGTAATGATAAACTTTCTAGGCTCAACAGTTAAACTGCTTGTGTTTAACTTGTGACGAAAACAATGAATGGCCATGCGGCCCAAGACAAGTTTTAATCTTCTGCATTCCTTAGAGTCTTAGGGATAATAATAATATCTAACTCATAGAGTTAGTATAAAGATTACATACATAATTCACTTAATGAATATTCCATACTAAATGTTAGCTATTATTATTATTTATTTTTATTTGTAAAATAGAATTATATCAAAATCCACTAATTCCTAACATATGAAACGCACCCCCTATTTTTGTTATATGTATTATGGATATTTGTCAAATGGATAAATGGAAATTATTTTTTGATCAGTGTATGTCATTCATCAAATATTCAGTAACAAATGATGCATGCTTTAAGGCATACATTTATTTCCAATGTTACTATTTATTAGGCTTTCATCTGTATTACAATAGATCTGATAAGACATGTATTGATTGAACTTAAATATGTTATTAAATTATAATAAAGCTAACAAACCTAAACTTAATTTTTTTTCCGAAATGTATATTTCTGTTTGACTTTAAACATGGGATTTTACATAACTACAATGAATCCTATATTTTCAAATATTTTTTTGTTGTATCATTGTAAAAAAATTTGTATAGTTAAATAAAAACAAACAGAAAAATCATTTGAAAGTACACTAGCCAGTGATAACTGCTGCTTACATATTGGTGGCCATCATTCTAGATATCTCTCTATAAATAAATTCACCTGGAATAGACAAAACTATGCATAAATAGGACAATGCCAGCCATCTTTTTTTATGCCAAGCCCTTTCCTACACGAGAAATGCACCTTCTAGATTACTGAGGCAGTTAATCTGTGTCTCCTTTTGATTCAATCAAATCATTTTAACTTTTCATTTAATGTTTATCAAAAATTTGAGAATTTAAAGTGAGCTATTTAAATTAACTAAATGTTCCTGACATCTGAGAAATAATTTAGGAACGTCTTACTTTGCATCTTTTAGATGGACTTTTCTATCATTAAACATACAAGTCAGAAAAATTAAGCAAATATCAGTTTCCCTATTCCATACAATAGGAAGTGCCACAAAATGAAATGATATAGACAAACCTATAAAAACCAGACAATAGGAATAAAAATTGCAAGATGTTGTTATTTTCATTCAAAGTACCAGTTCTCTTAAGGGAAATTAAGTTTATAGGCTTAAAAGAAATGTTAACAATCTTCCCCTTAGATATAAAGAGAGTGATGGTACTGTGTGAGAAATGGGAGATTAGTAAATGCGAATGAACTGACTTCTTTCTAATGAATAAAAATAAAGATTTCAGAGACATAAAAATATGACCATGTGAGTTCCATTCCACAAAGCAGGAAATGAAATGATGAGTTAGACCGAATGACTTACAGCATGCTCAAGCCACTCTGATTTTTCTACTGTTCTTGTAACTGCTTAGGAACTGAAGCCTTACTCAGAAAAAGGAATATTCTAAGTCCAAATAAAAGATCTCTCTATTCCTTAATTAGGAAATGTGATAATGGGACATTTAGACCAACAATAAGATAATTTTATAACACTGAAAATTATGGATTGATCTGGATATACTAAAACCAGTCAGCTAGTATCATTTACTTATTTATTTGACCAATACTTAATTGAGTGGTTCCCAAATATCAGAAACTACATCAACCCCTGGGTTTATACTGTCCATTAGGGTAGCCACCAGCTATGTGGCCATTGGCTATTGAGCACTTAAAATGTGGAGAGTCTGCCACTAACAATGTGTAAATGTAAAATATGTATGTGATTTCACAGATCTAATATAAAAAAGTAAACTATCCCAGTAATATTTATATATTGGGGTACACACTGAAAAATACTGTTTGATATATTGAGTTTAATTAAATATATTAAGAAAATTGAGTTCACCAGCTTCTTTTGACTACTTTTAATGTGCCTACTAGCAAATTTCAAAGAACACATGTGGTTTGCATTATATTTCTGTTGGCCCTTCTCTAGCTGATAACAATGGTTAATAAGGAAAACAAGTCTTTGTATTCATGTTTGTATGCTTATAGTACGATAATAATTCTGTTCAAGGACCCATGTCACATGCTGAGGAAGGTGCATTAAAGTATAAGGTGCATGCCAACCCCTGAAATTTTGCCATCTAATAACATGTATCACAAAGACATGAAAAGTTACATAATCGCAAAGCTATTAAATCCACTAACCTAAAATATAACACTGCTTTATGCAGAGAAATCTTTCTAATAAAGTTATGGTTGTTCAGTACATCTCATTCCTTTTATCACGAGGGGAGCATTAGGCCGATCTGCTGTTCCAAACCTACTGCTGGGGTTGTGGATGTGTTCCTCGGGCTTCAGGAGAGCAACGAGGAGCTCATATTTTATTTGCTTTTAATGGCAAATTTGTATAGTGGATCAAGAGAGCGGCCTCATCACAAATGCTATTTGAAATTCACTGATATCCCCAAGCTAGCTAAGTTGGATCTTAGGAGGGAGCCAGGAGAACATTTCAAAACATCCGGAGGTCCCCAAAGCCTCCCTAAGGATCTGAAGGCCCACTGTGGTTGTGACAAATAGATTACAGAACTGTCAAATATATGTTAGGGATTAATTAGCAGAGTATTATCTTTGGTGGCTCTGTCCAACATCACAAAGAAATTATCAGCAGCCATATAGTAACAACAAGGTGTGCTTAGAATAAATTTAAAATAACTTCTCTCTCTTTTTACGGTATGTTTTATACCCACCAAAGCCATTCCAGGCCAAAGTCTTCTTTTCTCACTATACGGAATCTTTGAGTATTCACTCTTTAGGATAACATTTGAATTAATTTAAAACATTGTATCTCTCACACAGAGATTCCCACAATAATCTGTCAAATCCAGGCATAATTTTGCTCAAAATAAATGGTTTCTATCATAGAGATGCACTACACCAATCAAAACACAATCATATTTTCAACATTCAAATGCAGGGTCTGTGGTCCAAAGCTTATGTTTGAAGGTTTCAATAAAAGGAAAAAAATATATATAGAAATTTAAAAAGATACTCCATGTAATACCAATTCATTAAGCAATTTTGAAAGGGTCAAATCTTATTTTTCTTAAGGGTTATCTGATACAGAAATTACTGGGATTTTATAAAATATGCACTCTGTCCCTGCTCATTTTCTGAATGAATAAATATGAGGCCAATTTTGTACAGAATCACTTCAACTTGAACTAATAATTGTGTATTACAGCCTAGCATGTTTCAGAGGGAGACATATAAAAAGGAAGGCAAAAGAAAATATTAAATCAGTCACTAATTATAATTAATTCATAGTCAGTTGAGGTTTATTTGCTTTGCCTAAAGTAAATAATAGAACTCATATTGAAGCCCAGAGTACAAGCGAAAGAGTACCATATCATATAACGGCTGTTTTTATTTGTTGAATAGCTTTTAGGATACAATAGACTGTTTTTCAGGATAAATTGGTGTAAGCAGAAACTTGTAGATCTCACCAGAAACTGTGAATCTCTTGCCGATTATTTCCTTTACTTTGAGGAATGTACACGGGTCCTTTTGAGAAAAATTTTAACTCATTAAGGAAAAATAAAAACTTGCTGAAAGACATTGCTTGAGATTTGATTTATACTGAAACATTCTGGGACATTGGATTTGCATGGAAACATATAAGGAGATTTGTGAAATTATCGTCATCTCTTTTTAGTTATGGAGAGATGGAGAACTAACCCATGGAATAAGAATGCTTTTGAAATCATAAAGAAGAGTCTGACCTTGGTATATGGTAGCCATCTCTTAACTGATGCTCCAACCTACTCAGTTTTGTGATATAGTAATTATCATATCTGATCTCTGTTCATGAGTAAACTGTTTAATTGTTCATATCAACTATCACCCACAATACCCTCCAATGGTTACTTGGTTATTCATCCTACTCACTCCCTGCTATGGGGACAGTGGAACCTCTTCCTGCTCACTCATGGTCCTACATCCTCACCACTCAGGGAGAATTACTCAAGGTAACACATAAACAAGTGATCAAGTGAGCCAAGCACCTAAAACTTTGTATCAACAGCCATCACTGGTGAGAGCATGGTCTGGAATGCTGAATAACCATAGAATACAAATAGCCATAGCATTCCACCAAAAGCTATAAAACTACAAAAGGAACAAAAGGAAAAATCTTGGGGTGTTCGGTTTATAAGGAATTTGGTTGCCAAATACATGGACAATGACCAGTGCTGGTCTATGATAAATTTTCACAGTAAAGACAAGTAGGAATTTGTTTTGCAAGAATCAATACAGCAATCCATCCCACTGGCATACAAACACTTTTGAAGCACTTTATCAGCACTAGTTTGAAATGATCAGTTTACTAAAACTTATAACTGATTTATATATTTCTATTAAGAATAACTGCCAATGGACTTCTATTTGTCATCACATTATCAGCCATCACTATCTTTTACTTGGGGTTGGCTGAAAATAAGGAAATTGCATTTCTTTAAAAAAATAGTTCATATTTATCCCCTCCACTAACAGTACTTATACAGAGGTGTGTACATATGCACACTTGTGCACACATACGTATGTACACATCAACTCAGTACAGGTCATTAGAATTGGAAGAGATTTATTCCATATTCAGCACTTCAGAATCAGAGAATGCAAAAGGAGGGAGAGAAACAAGGAAATAACATGTGTTTGCAATATTTTGAAAATTAAAGATCCCATATACCAAAGGTCATACAGAAACAATTGTACTTTTGGATTTCCTAAAAGTACAATCATTAAATAGGTGAAGCTGTTAGAATATTAAAATAAAAGGTTATGTGCTAAATTTTTAATACAAGTAATTTTAAATACAAGTAATGCTTGTTTTAATCATAGTGCTGTCAGATCTAATGGCATCAATAAAAATTGAGGATGCATATTCACAATCAAGTTCAGAGGTGAAATACTCATTGTATAAGGTGGTAGTAGAATCAATGCCTCTCTTGAAAAAGAAGAAACAAACAAACAAAAAAAAAACCAAAACAAAACAAAAACCAGGTTATTTACCGTGTTAGTATCACCAACCTGAACTCTGCCCGTGAAAATATAATTTTTCCATTAAGTGTAAATAGAAACACCCTCCAAACAAGAAATCAGCATGATTACTACATTAAAAATCATAGATTTCCCCCAAATAGTTATATTAAGTAGCAAACAAATGTTTTATCCCTTGGCGTTAGCCTCCCCCAATTAATTAAAGATTGGCACAGTCTAAGAACTAAATTTATTTTCAATTAAAATAAGAAGTCCGTATGTCATGATAATTTTTTGTTACTATTTCTAATGTGCAAAACAAAGGTTTGCTGTTAGCATTGAACATAGTAATCAAAACAAATCCTTTAATTTTCAATAACTGTAAGGATACTTGAAGAGTCGTTCTCCTCGCAAGGTACTACCTCAATGGTTAATCCTATTAAGAACTGAGCCATGCACCGCGACTAAATCCTCTGGGGAATTTGAGGCATCAAAGGCTTACTGCACACTTAGAAGGCAAGGACTTTTGTAAAGGGCTCTATTATATGAGGAACAAAAGAATACCACTTGTGTACTTAAATATCATCTGCTTTTCCTTCCAAAATACTCCATTTTTAAGTAAAGATATGTGATTTAAATGTATTTAGAGTTTAGCTTTTGGCACTACTCTCGTTTCTGAGTAGAAGTGCCATCTGTGGGCCCCATGGCTCACGCATAATGATATGCTTACAAGCTGCTTCCCTTTTCTGCACAATGTACCCTTTTCACTTTAACATACATTTTCCATAAATTTTTGAATAACAAATTGGGCTGAGGAAGTTTGTTGAAACGGGACAAGGGAAATGCCTGTAGGCTAGAAAGCGGTGATTTTACTCAAGAAATTGGTGCTATGGAAAATATCTACTCCACCTGCCCCCACCCCGAAACATCTATCTTGAGCTGTGATCCTCTAAAATTGCAAATTAAAAACTTCTCCCCTCAAAATATTAGGTCTGTACATTAACTTGGGCAAAGAGCCCACATGCCTGCCATCCATTACACCTGCTGGGTGACAAACAGATGAGAGTCATCACGCAGACTCCCAATGTTTGATCTCCTGATATCGCCAGATGTCCCCCATTTACATTCAACCATAACCACAGTCAGTAATGCAAGTAGCCCGGCTGGCATTTAATAGGGGGGAAAAGTGGAATTCTAATCTGAAATCCTAACTATCCAAATCTTTCAGTGTGTGAACATATACACTATTAAATATGCTTCAATGTGTCTAACTTACTGGCTATTAAGAGATCTGATCTCATTGTAGGCAGGTGAGCTGGTATGGATGGGCAGATTTTGTACCATGTTTCAAGAGAAGACCCACATCTTTCCCCATTTGGCTCCCGAATTTTTAAACAACAAAATTTACCTTCACATTATCTGCTAAGTTCTTAAGTACAGTAAGAAAAATCTTGCTTGTTTGGCTACATTTAGATACACCACTCACTAAAAGGCAAATTAGTAAATTAGGGTAAACAGACAACAAAAGTCAAGGAAGCCATGGAAAGAGTAAATCTTCATTTCTTCCTTGCCTCCTTCCCTAGTCTAATAGTACTAGTGAAACAACTTACTGCTAAAATTCAACTGGAGAAAGTAAAACAAAAATATCATAGGCACAGATATCATGACATCTTCCGAATGAGTCTCCAAGGTTGATACCCAGAAACTTTAATTTTTTTTAATGTTCACTTTATTTTTGATAGAGAAAGAGAGAGAGCAGGAGTGAGGAAGGGGCAGGGAGAGAGGGAGACACAGAATCTGAAGCAGACTCCAGGCTCTAAGCTGTCAGCACAGAGCCCAATGCGGGGCTCGGACTCACAAACTGCGAGATCATGACCTGAGCCAAAGTCGAACGCTTAACCAACTGAGCCACCCAGGTGCCCCAAGACTCAGGAATTTTAAAACACACTTGCTAATTTTCTTGAAATCCGTTCTAGACCTTCATCATGGTAAATCCTGCCAGTCTATTCAGGAACTATTCATGAAAACATGACTTAACAGCTTGACTTTTTGAGACTTTCTTTCCATTCTTTGTTTCACACAGAAAATATTTATAGTGTGTCTACCCTGTGCCTGGCACTGGACATTTGGTGTACAAAGAATCTGTAAGGGACAAGGTTTTGTCTCAGCAGTGTTGATACGTGGCTCTAGTACAGACAGCAGGCTCTCTAATATGAAGGCAGAGAGATTCTTACATAGGAACCAAAAGGAATGAAAGAACCCAGGGACACATTACAGAAAGGTACAACGTGTCCACCGATTGTACACTTCAGGCAGATCTGGGGAGGAAGAAACCACTAGACCTCCTACAAAAGATGTCAGCATCTATGCCCAGGAGGGGTTCTGACTCTTTTTAGGGGAAGGAGTTTGAATTTAAGCATTAAGGAGAAAGCTAGGAAGATTGTAACTTCTTTTTGCATCTTCTCCCTTCTTCTAGCTTCCTCTTCCCCTGTGATGAAAATATTCTGTTCAGCAAGGATGTCATTGAGCAGTTGCCCTGGACCCCCGGCACTCTCCCCGTCTCTCTGTTCCATCTTCCCCATCTCCCTTATCACTATGTGAAATTATTGTGTCCATTTGTTTATCCATCTCTTATCTGTCTCCCTACATCCATGCAGAGGCCTTGCTTATCATTCACCTGTCCCCAGGACCTAGAGCAACACCCAGCATGAAGTGGGTATCCAAATATGTGTCAAATGAAAGACTTAATGAATAAGATATAGTTATACTTTAAATTTCTTGATCCCTCTGCCACCAGACATGAATTGTTTTTCGATGTATGTTCTTGGATTTATAGTATTAGTGATTTTTTTCATTTGACATCCAACTTGATTCTCTTCTAAGATTATTTTGACCTATCTGCTATCCAGCTTTATTCACTGAGGATGTTTACACTTGGACTCAGTTCAGCAGGAACCCATTTTTATAGAAACCTAATACATCTTCAGCCCATCTCTCCTATAATTTATAAAATATCCTATTGCCCCTTAGCAGGGACAGAATTCCAACCCTTATTCAAATCTTACACTACATACTAAAGAAGCACAACCAAAAAAAAAAAAAAATCCCCTCAAAGGAAAAGTACCTGAGGAATTTCTGTCTCAAGGTCAAGGCAATAGAGGATAAACACAGGCCATCAATTCAGAATAAGAGGAATTAAACATTGAAATCATTGATTTAAGGCTTTTGGTAACAATGGCAAAATATTAAATCGGGCTTAAAATTACTAAGTACTATCGGGTCGCTTTTACTTTAGTTTTTTCTTGAGCTGCTCAGCACATGTCTGCAATTTCACGGCACCTACTAATAGAAAGTGAGCTCAGAGTCTATTGACAGTTTCATGACAAGTCATACTTCACCTTCCATTGTCCAGTCTTCTTAGCTGTTCATTATCTTGACTGCTGTGCCTACGAGATAATGATACACTCTGCTTCTACCCCTGACTGGAACACATTTTTGCTCCAGGGTTCCTTTTAATTGAAACACACTGTCGGTATTACTGTTTTTGGTGCAAAAGTAAACACATTTAACACAAGAATTCAGTTTGTATTTGCTTCACCAATAGAAACTGTGTAAAAAGTCACCTGCCTCTAGAAAAGTGACTGAGTGATTCTTTGGAGACATTAATATTTTTACTCACTTCTTTTACTTTCATTACCATTTGTCACTCCTGGGGATGTGATAATCAATTATCCCTGCGAGAAAAAATATTATGACCATCCTTACCATTTCTCTGAGTGTCCCAAACCCATCTAGGAAGTATTGAGTAATGTTTCATCAACCCTTAAGCATAAAATTGACTGAAAATGCTTTAACTCTAAAAAAAGGGGTATAATAAATTGTGCCTGTTAAATTATCTGTGTCCATTGTAAATCCCATTAGGTAGCCGCCAACTGACTAAAACAGAATGGCCCAACTTCAGGAGTAGTAGCAGCTGAGCACGGCCAAGATGCTGCTCTTGCTAGCAGACATTCTGGGAATTTGAACTCTTTCGAGAAAACAAATGAATTCTTTCTACCAACCGATACATTTCCAACAATAACTACATGTATAAAGAGGATTAGGGTTTATTTTCTCACCATATGGCATCAAAAAAATAAAAAAAGGATGACACACTAACCATATAAGAACCATGCCACATTAAACACTGTGCACGTCTTCGTTTTTTCCCATTCAACTGCTACAATCATATGTCTGGTGTTAGAACTCTCACCATTCCTACTTCACAGATGGGAACATCTAGGCACAGAATTACTAACCATACTGTCCAAGGACATACCATACAACTGGCCCTTGAATGTGGATCTCATACCAAACCCCAGGTTCTCAGATACCACCGTTCTATAATGCCTATTCTCTCTGAGTTCTCTGTAGTTAAAATATGGAAGCACTCCCAATGAAGTCGTCTAATGACTGTTGTGTATTCTTATATTCAAAAGTATATGGATTTAAATTTTGAAAATATAAAATGGATTCACAAACTACTCAAAATCCAGGTTGACCTAAGATATGTTTGTTATTGTTACATGACTTGCCTTTTCTTATCACTGTGATCAACACACTTTTTTTTTTTCTTTTTTGCCTCCACATATTTGGGAAGGAGGAGAAGAAAGAAAGAGTATTTACTCTCTCTCCCAGGAGATTAACACAAATGTGTGTGTGTGACGGGGGAAGGGTCTCGGCATGTAAGAGAACATGGAAAGGGATTGATAATTTACCACTCTTAGAAGTAAAATGGTTCTCGGGGCGCCTGGGTAGTTCAGTTGGTTAAGCTTCTGACTCTTGGTTTCAGATCAGGTTATGATCTCACCGTTTTTGAGTTTGAGCCCGCATTTGGCTCTGCGCTGGCAGCACGGAACATGCTTGGGATTGTTTCTCTCTCCCTCTGTCTCTGCCCCTCCCCTGCTTGAGCTCTTTGTCTCTCTCAAAATAAATAAATAAATAAATAAATAAATAAATAAATAAACATTAAAAATTTTGCTTTAAAAAGAAGTAAAATGGTTCAAATATGTTAAAATGCAACTGAATCTGCTGGGAAAATTTAGAATTTTAGATCACGAGGTTCTCCCTAAGAGATTCTGATTCAATAACCGTGAGTTAGGTCTAGGGGTGTCTGGGTGACTCAGTTAAGTGTCTGACTTCAGCTCAGGTCATGATCTCACAGTTTGTGAGTTTGAGCACTGTGTTGGGCTCTGTGCTGACAGCTTGGAGCCCAGAGCCTGCTTCGGATCCTGTGTCTCCCTCTCTCTCTGCTCCTTCCCTGGTTGCAGTCTCTCTCAAAAATAAAATAAACATTAAAGAAAATTTTTAAAAAACCCAAAAAACTGTGAGGTAGGTCCAGAAACTGAATTATTAACAAGCAGTGACAAGTGATTCTATTAGATATTTCATACCTATGCTGTCCAATATGGTAGCCATTAAGCTTTCAAAATGCAGCTAGTCCAAAATGATGGGTACTGAATGTAGAAAAATACACAATGAATTTCAGAGACTCAGTATGAAAACTAAGATATAAAATACTTTATTAATAATTTTTATGTTGATTACATGTTAAATTATAATGTTTTAGATATATTATTTTAATGCAATATATTACAATATTTTACTTGCAATATATTATGTGCAATATTTTAATGCAATAATATTAATATATTCATATATAAGTTTAATGCAATATATTACTAAAATTGATCTCATGTATTTCTTTTTATCCTTTTTTAAAGTGTAGGTACTATACAATTTTAAATTATATATGTAGCCCATATTGATATTTCTATCAGACATTATATTTCTATGTGGACTTATTTTTCTTTTGGGCAGCATTGGTTGATACATTTATTCCCAGGAAAAGGTCATAAAATAATTCTAAGTTAAAACAAGGACCAATGTGCATATGATAAAAATTTTAGTATGTAAGATTTCTTTGAATACTTTTAGAAATCTGATAAACATAATATGCATCAGTCATTCATGAATTTGTATATCAAATTTATGTTCTTTGTGAAAAAAATAAACAACAACAACAAAGACACAAAGCATTCACTACCTTCAACCAGCATTCAACGATTATCAAATTCCATGTGTAGCCAGTGTTTGCTTTCAGTTATCAACTTCCTCAGAGCATGATATATTTATGTTTGTGTATTTGTATGTATGGACACTGTTTATATAGCCCACCACAAAGCATGACCTTTCATTTTCTGCCTCATCTGGCAGTAAAATTGTTAAATATAATCCAGTATTATTGTAATTGGCAATAACTGTATAAAGAGACAAATATATTTGTATGGGTGGGTGGCAACATAATAGTCCTTGTTCAATATTATCTCTATTGACCAATGTATTACTAATTCTAAAGAGCTGACATAAAGTTTCTGAAGTCAGCATCTGATGAATTACTACCTATACTCCTAAATTATCCATTATTATTCTACTAAGGTGAGGTCCATATATTTATTCCCACAGCATTTTATATGTTTTAATTATGATAAGCAAATTCCAGTCTTGACTTTCCTGACTGATATGCCATATACTTGTATTCTGATGATAGATTATAGCAGAGGTCCCCAAACATTCTTAGTTCATGGTACCCTTAGTGTCTTGATAATAATTTTATGGTGCCCCTAGGACAAGAGAATTATGTAACAGTTTCAGTTATTCAGTAGTTAGGCCCAAACAGCTTAATAGTAGTAGTTTAAGCAGACATTACTGGCTTTCCTTTAAATATTTATGATATCTCATAGTTCCCAAATAAATTTGCTGAAGTTCACACAGTCACCTCAGCCCAGTTTGAAAAGTGTAGGACTACATAGTCTTAAATGGTCTAGAAGGTAAAAGGCAAAATTTTGTACTTTCTAAGGGAAAGAATACACATAATACTAATAGCTATTTAGAGCTGTGCTTCTTTTAACACATTTTTAATGTTTATTTATTTTGAGAGACAGTGTGCTAGAGAGAGAGCGAGCACCAGCAGGGGAGGGGCAGAAAGAGAGGAAGAGAGAGAATCCAAACAGGTTCTGTACTGTCAGTGCAGAGCCAGAGGTGGAGTTTGATTTTACAACTGTGAAATCATGACCCAAGCTGAAATCAAAATTTGGACTGAGCCACCCAGGGGCCCCATAACACATTTTAATTACTAGAGTTTATAGAAAAAAATTATGTACTGTACCACTGGATAAGTGACATTTAACATAGGCATTTATCAGTCAATCAGTTGATCAGTCAATAAGTATTTATAGAATACCTATCACATATCCAACTCTTTACTCTCAAATAGCTTACATCCCGTAATTCATCTATAGCTATATGTCAAGGTCATGGTTCTCCATATTTTTTAGAAACTGTCCATATGACTCAAATAAAAATCTCAAATGACTAGTATCAACTAAATTCTTCTATTTATTATATTTATTGTGATTATTCATTAATCTGTTATTAAAATTACTTGTGATAGCTAAGAAGTTCTATGAAATTCTGAAAATACAATACTTTCAACAAAATATTTCTCTCATTTTAAGAGCACAGATAGAAGTCATATCTCAATCAATGATAGCCTCAACAAAAATTAAAAATTGATTTTCAACTTCCAGTTTCCTTTCTGGTATGTAAGCTCTTTAAAAGTAACCACTCTATTCTAACATCAAATAAAAATCTGAACAAACTGAAAGAAAGATCACATCTCTTCTTACATATATCAGAGAGTGAGGTCAAAGGTCAAACCACTGTCCTCAAAAATTAGAAAAACAGACAAGCAGATACAGAGAATCACAACTTACCAGACCAGAAACCCACAATAAGAAATTTCCATGGGAACCAGTGCCAGGATTAGAATATCTGACTGCAATCAACAAATTCCTGGAGGCTCAGTGTGGATAAGTCTCAGAGTTGAAAATTTCAGGGCACTCAATCATAAAGAGCCTCACACACCTTTGTGAGGTTTATCTCTAGGAGCTCTATCAGTTCTCACAGTGACTATAGGAGAAAAATGTCTTTGCCTTCTACCAAGGGAAAATAAAAGGAACCATTTTGAAATATTGCAGGGCATTCTGTACTTCTTAACAAGGCCTGACCTCAAGAGAAAGTATTTTACCAAAGCTTAACCTGGCAGGGGTCTATCAGACCCTAATTTATCTGTGGGAAGGGAAACAAACCAATTTTAGTCTCCTCTAGCCTCCCATGTAGGGAAAGAGAAATACCCAACTCCAGCCCTCACAGGCTTCCATGTGAACAGAAGGAAATACATACCTCCAGCCCTCTCTAGCCATCCTGTTCCACCTAAGATGGGAAACCTGAGAAGCACTGGTGAAATTCACAGCCTGAGTTTACAAAGACCTAATCACAGAACCATAGAACACTCCCTCTCCCCTAAAATTCTACTACTACACTAGTAAAGATCTATTTACCACAGTCCCGTTTATCCAGTACATTACGTCTCCCTTTAAAAAAAAAAAAGACATACTAAAAGGTTAGAAGATATTCAAGAGATTAAATAGACATCAGAACCAGAGTTAGACATGGCAACAATGTTAGAATTATTAAACCACAACTTTTTAAAATTATGACTTACATGCTAAAATTTTTCATGGAAAACGTAGACAATATGCAAAAATACATGAATCAGGTATGCAAAAAGGTGGGCATTCTAAGAGAATTAGAATGCAATGTTAGAAATCAAAAACTAACATAAATGAAGAATGCTATTGACTAGCTCATTAGCACACTGGGCCCAACTGAGGAAAGAATTTCTAAACTTGAGAATATGACAGTTGAAACTTGAAGATTAAAAAGCACAAAGATAAAATACTAGGAAAAATGATAAATAAATAAAAGAATATCTAAGAACTAGGGGAAAATTAAGAAGGCATAACATACGTGTAATGGGAATAACAGAAAAAAAGAGAAAAGAAGAAATACTTGAAGAAACAATAATTAAGAATTTCCCCAAATTAATGTCACATACCAAACCACAGATTCAAGAAACTCAGAAAATACCAAACAGAATAAATGTCCAAAAAACTGCACTTAGACATATAATGTTCAAACTTCAGAAAATCAAAGATAAAGAAAAAATCTTGAAAGAGGATAGAGGGAAGGAAAAAAAAAAACACTCTACCTATACAGGATCAATAAGGATTTCATCCAACATCCCCACAGAAACCATTAAAGGATGAATTAGAGTGAAATACTTGATGTTTGAGAAGAAACAAAAAACAATATAGAATTTCATAATCCGCAAAATTATCCTTCAAATATGAAGGAGAACTAAAAACTTTGTCAAACAAAAAGTGAGAGAATTTGCCACCAGTAGACCTGCCTTGTAAGAAATGTTAAAAGAGAGAAACAAATGTTTCAGAGAGAAACAAAAAGATATAGGTTAGACACATGGATCTACATAAGAAGAAAAGAATTAAAGAATGAATACATGAAAATAAAGTAAAAATTTAATATCCTTATTCTAAATTGATCAATAACAGTTTTTTCAAAATAATAATAGCAAAAATGTACTTATGTATACTTTTATGTATATATGTATATATGTATGTAGTTTGTTCCTTATGTATATATACATATATATATATATACATATGTATGTATTTTGTTCCTTATGTAAGCTTATGTATAAGTAAATGAATGACAACAGTGACATAAGGAACTGGATGAAGGAATTAGAAATCTATATTTTTAACGTTCTCACAATACTCATAAAAGGACATGGAGTTAATTGAAAGTGGACTTGGATTTTGTAAATGTATACTGCAAACTCTAGGGCAACCACTAAAAAAATAATGTGAAAAGAAAGTCACAATTAATATGGTAAGAAAGGAAAGGAAAGGAAACTATACAAATGTTCAATTAAAACCACAAAATGCAGAAAAATGTTGAAGACAATAATAGAAATAAAGAACAACAGCAACAAATAGAAAATAACAAATAGAATATATATTAATCGACTATAGTAATCGTTACCTTAAAAGTAATTGGTCTAAATACACAAATTAAAAGACAGAAATGGTCAGAGTGAATCAAAAAATAAAAGCCAACTATATGGTTTTTACAATATGCATATTAAAAATAAATTGTGGAAAGATATACCATGTTAATATGCTAATCACAACGAATTCCCGATAGTAATATGAATTTCAGACAGAGGAAGAGAAGAAACCTCAGAGCAAGGAAGTTGCCAGGGATAAAGAAGGGTATTACATACTAATAAAAGGATCAACATGTGAAGTGTAGAGCAAGAGAGCATCAAAATACATGACAAAAACTGGTTAGAGCTGCAAGGAGATTAATCCACTATTATAGTTGGAGGTTTAACATCCTTCAGAAATGGACAGATCTAGCAGGCAAAAAATCAGCAGGGATATAGTTCAACTCAACAGCACTATCAATCAACTATATATAATGGACATCTATAGACTACTTCACTTAACAGGAGCAGATTACACCTTGCTCTCAAGCTCACATGGAACATTCACAAAGACCACATACTGGGTCACCAGCTAACAAATTTAAAAGAAGAGAAAACATACAATGACTTTCCCCATACCAAAATGGAATTAAACTTGAAATCAGAACAGAAAGATATCTGGAAAATCCCAAAATACATGGATATTAAATAAGATACTTCTAAATAACACCTGGGTCAAAGAAAAAATATTAAGAGAAATTGAAAAGTACGGTGATCCTTGGACACCACACAGTTAGGGGCACTGGCTCCTCACCCAGTTGAAAATCATTATATAAGTTTTGATACCTTGAAAACTTAGCTACTAATAGCCAACTGTTAACTGGAAGCCTAACATAACATAACATAACATAACATAACATAACATAACATAACATCATAACATAACATCATAACATAACATCATAACATAATGTAATGTAACATAACATAAACAGTTGGTTAACACATACTTTCTGTATTATATCTATTATAATCTGTATTCTTACAATAAAGTAAGCTAGAGAAAATAAAGTGTTATTAAGAAAATCATAAGAAAAAAACACATTTGCAATATTGTACTGTATCTGTCAAAAAAACAAAATATCCACATATAAGTGGACCTATGCAGTTCAAACCTGTGTTGTTCCAGGGTCAACTTGATTTTGAATTACATGAAAATGCAACTTATCAAAATTTCCAAGGGCAACAAAAAATGTTTAAACTAAAATTTGTAACACTGAATGTATATATTAGAAAAGAAGAAAGATCTAAAACCAATAATCTAAGCTTCCTTAGGAAACTATAAAAAGAAGAGCAAATAAAATTATAAGTAAACAGAAATAAATAAATAAATAAAATTGGAGCTTAAATACATACTGAAAATAGGAAATCAGTAGAGAAAATCGACTAAACCAAAAGCCTGTTTTTTTAAAAAATCAGTGATGTCAGTAAGTCTCTAGCCATGCTAGCTAAGAAAATAAGAGAGAAGACCCAAACTACTAACATTAGAAATGAAAGGGGATATCATTACAGATCCTATGGACATTGAAAAGATAAATAAAGCAATAATATGAATAACAATATACTCCCAAATATGATAACCTATATGAAATGAACCAATCCTTTGACAGGCACAATCTACCAAAACTCAGACACACATGAAAAATATACAGTCTGAATAGATCTATGTTACAGAAACTGAGTCCATAATTAAGAGCCTTCCAACAGAAAACTCCAGGCCCTAATAGATTCACTGTTGAATTCATTAAAACATTTATGAAAGACATTATACTAATTCTCCACAATCTTTTACAGAAAATGTAAGCAGAGTAAGTACTTCCTCACTTACTCTATGAGGCCAATATTACCCCAATACAAATATCAGACAAAGATGTTACAAAAAAGAATAGTACAGTCCGATATTGCTCATGAGCATAGATGCAAAAATATTCAACAAAATATTGGCAAAATGAATCCACAATATATAAAAAGAATAGTATACCACATGAAATGGGATTCATCCAGGTACGCAAGGATGGTTCAATATTCAAAACCCCATTAGTTTAATCTCTCACACTGATGGATTAAAGAAAAAAAATCACATGATCGTATCAATAAATGCAGATAAAGCATTTGACAAAATCCAACATTCATTAATCATAAAATCAGCAAACTAGGAATAAAGGAGAATTTCTTCTACTTGACAAAGAATATCTACAAAACCCCTACAACTAATATCATAATAATGGTGAGAAACTTGAAGCATCCCCACTAAGATCAGGAACAAAGCAAGAACGTCCCTTCTGACCATTCCTTTGGAACGTCATACTAGAAGTCTTAGATAATTCAGTAAGACAAGAAAAAAAAAGTTCTATAGTTTGGAAAGGAAGAAATAAAACTTTATTCACTGATGACATGATCATCTATGCAGAAAATACAAATGAATCAACAAAAAAATCCCTAGGACCAATAAATGATTATAGCTAGGTTGCAGAATATAAGATTAATATACAGAAGTCCATCATTTTACTAAATACCAGCAAATAATAACTGAAATTTGCAATTAAAAACACAATACCATTTACGTTATCACCCCCCAAAAGTTAAATATTTAAGTATAAATCTAACAAAATATGTATAAGAGCTATATGAGAAAAATTACAAAGTTCTAATTAAAATATATCAGAGAAGACCTAAATGAATGAGGAGATATTCAATGTTCATGGGTAGGAAGACTCAATGCTGTCAAGATGTCATTTCTTCCCAACTTGTTCTAGAGAATCAATGGAATTCCAACCAAAATATTATCTCTAAGTTAAAGTAATCAGAGCACTGTGGCATTGGTGAAAGAACCGACAAACAGATCAGTGGAACAGAATAGAAAACCCAGAAATAGACTCATATAAAATAGCTAATTAATTTTTAACAATGGAGCAAAGACAATCTTTTCAACAAATGGTACTAGAAAAACTGTACCTCACATGCAGTAAAAGAACCTAGACCTGGATCTTACTCCCTTCAAAGTTAAATCAAAATGATCATAGAGCTAATGGGAAAACATAAACTATAAAACTCCTAGGCTTACATAGTATAAACCTAGAATTACTTAGTTATGGATGTGACTTTTCACATACAACACCAAAGGCGTGATCCATGAAAGAAATAATCAATAAACAGGACTTTATTAAAATTAAAGACATACTCTATGAAAGGCAATGTCAAGAGAATGATTAGACAAGTTACAGACTGGGAAAAGTATGTGCAAATGACACACCTGATAAAAAGACTATTATGCAAAGTATCCAAAGAACTCCTAAAACTCAAAAATAAGAAAATAAACCACTTTATTTTTAAAAAATGGGGAAGGACCTAAACAGACACCTCTCCAAGAATATATACAGGTGGCAAGTAAGTATATGAAAAAATGTTCAACAGCATATGTCATTAGAGAACTGAAAATTAAAACATTGAGACACTACTGCACACCTATTAGAATGGCCAAAATCTAAAACTGTGACAGTACCAAATGCTGGTGAGAATATGGAACAATAGGAAATCTAATTCATGGCTGGTGTGAATGTAAAATGGTACAGCCACTTTGGAAGACAGTTTATCAGTTTCTTGAAAAACTGAACATGTACTCACCATACCATCACAACCTGACATTCACACTCCTTCATGTTTACCCCAATGAAACAAAAGCTATGTCCACACAAAAACCTGAAATGAATGTTTACATGAGCTTTAGGTATCATTGACAAAACTTGGAAGCAACCAAGATGTTCTTCAGCCGGTAAGTGAATAAATGGTGGTTCATCCAGACAATGGCATCTTATTCAGTACTAAAAAGAAAGAAGCTATCAGGCCATGGAAAGACATAGAAGAATGTTAAATGGCTAAGTGAAAGAATGCATTCCAGAAAGAATCTGGAAAAGCTTCGCACTACATTCTGGAAGAGGCCAAACTATGGAGACAGTAAAAAGATCAATAATTGTCAGGGATTGGATAGAGAAGGATGAATAGGCAGGGCACAGAGGATTTTCAGGGCAGTGAAACTATTCTGCATGATAATATTATGGTGGATAAATGTCATTACACATTTGTCAAGACCCGTAGAATGTCTAACACCAAGAGTGAACTCTAATGTGACTTACAGACTTTGTGTGGTAATAGGTCAATCCAGGTTTGTGGAGTTTTAACACATGCACTCCTCTGCTGTGGGAAGTTGACAGCAAAGGAGACTATGTATATGTGGGGAGTTTATGGGCTCTAACTCTGCTGTATATTCAATTTTGTGGTGAACCTGAAATTGCTCTTAAAAATAAAGTTAGTTAATTAACAACAACAACAAACAACAACAACACTGACTCTCCAAATAAAGTGCTATACTTGGGAATACCTGTGTTGTTCATACAACCCTACTCAATGAGGAGGTGGTTAGCATAGAAGTTAAGTGTCCTGTTGTTTAAAGTGGATGGAGAAATTGATACTTCCAACCAATTAGGAATTCCTAATGGTGGATGAGTTCATGGATAGACATGGGTGGAAGCTTACAGCTGATATTTTTGAGGTTATAACCAGTTTAAACTGAGACATTACATAAAATGTATTTGGAGGAGATGGGTGTGACCATTCAGTCACTCCTATCACATACAAACACCTCATCCAAAAGTGAATCTATTCATTCTACAAGCATTGACTTAAGTAGCTATGTACAAGATACTGTACAAGAGCATCAGGGGATGAGTGAGATGTAGAATCTTTGTGGAAGTTACTAGGGAGATGTCATGTGTATAAGAAAAAAAAAAACACATCTTGTAAGTCTAAATGTAAAGGAAAATAAAGTATATGGAAAAGGAAGCCAACGCTGGAAAAAAAAAAAAACTGTCTGGGAAAGAGGTAGCATATGGACCAAGTCTTGAAAGATGAAAAAATCACCAGGTGGAAATGGGAGGAGAGGGAGAATTCTACCAGAGGGAACAGCATGAAGCAAAGGGAGTGAGAAAGGGTCCTGTTCGAAGGACTGGAGTTTGGCTGGGATGTAAGGTATGCAAATGAAAGTAGGTAGAAGCCAGACTGCAGAATTGTAAATGACAGTTTAGACTAGATTCAGTCAACACTGGGAAAGGAGGTTTTGAACAATTTTAAACAGAGGAGGATAACATGATTCTCAATGAGCTTTAAAAAGATCTAATCAACAGGATTCTGATGAGATAAGAGAAGAGGGAAGTGGGTGATAAAAACTATCTCCAAGGGTGCCCTGGAGAATTAGTAATGCTTACTTAGAAAAAAAGTCAAAAAACTCATGTCTGGACTTAAAATGTATACATTACATACACAGTAACATTAACGTAGCTGCGATTCTGAGAGGAATGAATATTTCAAAGCCTGATAATCTAGTAACCTAGTATTTTAAATCACCTTAAGTGAATTATGAGGATTTATTTTCTGTAACCGAAATGAGCTACAATGTAAGCAATTCATCATTTCCCAAAGTGTCTTTTAAATGCAGCGTATGTGGTGTATCGTATAGTACAATGCTCTTTCAAAGGAACTTTTTCAAATAAAGTACCACCGACTCCTCTGTATGTGGAGCATTGTTAAATTCCAGCCCTGCTTTGAGCATAATTAAGTACCCATAACACCATAAAACTTTTATTAAATTACAGTGTTGGGAATGAAATGTAAATTTGTCTTCCAATATGATGTTGGCATTTCAACCTTTTTTTTTTTTTTTCAGCCTGAATATCATTAATAGTGAAAGTTCAGGGAGTAAGTAAAACTGAAGTATTGGGTGAAATTCAAGGTGTCACATGATCATAAATGTTACTGTAATTCTATTCTTGGGGTATTCTCCATCTCTCATACTCTACTGATTTTCTAAATAACCATCATTGATGCATTTTATGATTATGAAAGAAACGGTAAGAGTGGGTTAAAATGCAAACATCACCTATAAATGAGTTTTCTCTTTTGTCATAATATATGGAGAACATAAATGGCTTTACCTGTCAATTGTTTATGTGCAAATTACAAGAAAAAATGCAAATATTATAAGCAGAAGATATCCATTCAAGCTCAAACCACAAAGGAAATGCTCCAAAGAGAATAAGATTTCTATTAACACACAGAGAGAATAGAGTAACTTATTTATGCTTAAAATGAAGTGAAAAAAATAAAAATATTTTTTATCTACAATATGGAAGGGACATGGACAAAAATCAGGGAATTCCACTACATGTAGGGTACAGCTGACAACATTGAGTTAAAAAATAATTGATTTGAGAATGTCCTACCCGAAAGAGATATCTCTCCCTTTTAGAAAAGGGAAAACTGCTTTCATTTCATAAAATCCACATTGCCCCAGTACAAAAAGGTGCCAATGCAAATATGTTCAGGGACAATATCTGTCTAGAATATGTCATCAGTAAGCAGAAATTCTCTCACCTTCCCTAGGTCCCCTAGAGATTTGATCCAAAGAGAATGTGGATTGAGTTTTCCATTTTGTCTCACATCAGGGTCTCCTGAGAAGCAAAGGCCTGGAAAACTATAGCCACAATATCCAAAGCATGATTCAAGCTGATGTCTTAGTAAAGGAAATGTGTACTCCCAAGACTTTTTTTTTTTTCAACCCACCATTCACTTCAAATGATAAAATCACAGCCTCAAGGAAAATCACACCTTAAAAAAATTGTTTGTGTTGGCTGTTGTTTTAGAGAAGTTGAGTTTTCCTGGAAAGTTAGCATTCCTTGTCAGAGAGAAAATAAAAATAAATGTGGCACAGGCAAAGATGACATTTGAATCCAAACAAAAGTGTGCCTTTTGCTTTTTTATTTTTTCCCCTTTTTCTCCCGATCATACACTGATGTTGCTAAAGAAAACAGTCCCAATATAGCTTCCCATAAGCCCTTCAGAGTGGTTCACATATACAGTCTCTCCAAGGGGGGTTCACTTGCAAACCTTTGTCAACAAAAGAACAAATATGCCATGTGAAAACTCTGGTTGGTTAGAGGAAATGGATCAACACTGAGGCCACAGGGGAAAAAGTGCCAGTGACTTATTTATTGAATGATTCAATGTTTTAGACAAGGAAAGATTGAAGTATGTCTCATGAGCTGAAACCACCTTCAGGCTGACAAACTTCCACCTGCAGAACTTATGAACATTCCTGTAGGATACATTACATTCAGGGTCCAATTATAAGCATCTTTGCTAAACCCTGGCCAATTAACAGTTCCACACTGGTTATTCCAGGGCCACTGGTCTATATCCTTTCTTGCATTTACACTGCACCTAGACAAATGTAGAATATTCACTACAGGCAGTGACACAAAACACTTCAGAATAAAGAACTACATGGACAGAATATAAGAGAAGCCACCAATATCCTAAGTGCCAAATTCTGGGCAACATCACCTTTCCCCAGGATTCCTGCAGTGACCTTAATAATACGTCTTCCAAATGGATGTATTGTCTTATTCTCATGCATTGTCCACATTGTCCACTTCTCCTTCTAGAAGATTAGATTCTCTAATGATTTTTCAATGACCACAAGATGAAATCAAAACTGCCTACCAGAAAGTTGTTCAAGGCATGGTGTCTGTCTCTGGAGTCTTCTCCCACAAGCTGACACCCTCAAAACCCAAGTCCCAGACACGGAGGCTTCAAATTTCCCATGCCATTTCACTTTTGTCTCTGGGTATTGGTACCTTGATAACCCCTCAGACTAAACATTCTCCTCCTCCATAACAACCTCACCTTTCCTCTCATGACTATATAACTTTAATTCACTCCCATTTCATCCTATGCTTGCTATTATTTTTACACCGCAGACTGAAATAACTTGTCACTCTTCTCTCTCATTATAAAAACTAATAGTTGCTAACGACTACTGAGTACAGTATCTGGCTCACAGAGAGACTGAAAAAATACTGTGAATGAATAAATGACTGAAAAACAACTCATCTCACTTCTTGGTTAAAATCAAATAGTCACAAATTCGGTATGTTGAAATCTGAATTTGTGTGAACATGAAAAAATTTGGGGTAATTATCATGTCTGAGGGCTTAATAAACATTCAATAAGTGTTAGTAGTCAACATCTATGGTTTAGAAAATTCTTCACAACTATTATTTCTTTTCTACAGCCATTCCATATAGATGATCACTTAAAACTTATTAAAATAAATGTTGTTTGATATATGTACATGTCTTGCCAAAGCAACTTTATTTAAATGAAGGAAACTTGTAAGGACAAGAGGACTCCCAGTTAACAAACCATATGGTTACATACTATTGTAACAACAACAACAAAATAATTATCATTAAAAGCAGCTCACCTATACCTCTATTTCTGTAGCGAATAGGGAATTTTAGGACAAAAAGCAGCCATGAAATCCCCCAAATGTTCCACAAATAACTTAATGTTAGAAATATACATGTATGTGGTTTATATATCATTTTAATAAAAGTGCCTAGAGGGCACTGATTTGCCACATTTTTCTGGATCTGTATAGCAAGCACTGTACATGTGTGGGTATTACTTGTGGGTAAGCACTATTTACTCTACAAATAAATTACTATGTAGCTTACATTGTTAGGGTCGCATGATAGCCCTATAGCTTAAAAGACTGAAATAACCATGCATTTATCTTGTCACTACAGGTACTTACAGTGTAATTACAAGGTCAACAGTTACTATGTAATTACGTAGTTTCAACATTGTGGTTCTTAAAAAAAAAAGTACACTGTTCTCCCAGTACCTGCTGAGAACCCCTATCTCTGCTCCACCATCCTCACTTGCAAATTTTAAATAGCCACAAATAACATTTTAAAAGGAAAACAAATCCAAGCATCTTTACTGGAATAACAGGTGTCTTAGAATTATTATACAATGATAGCACTAAGACCTCAGACATCTTCTGGTCCAATGCACTCATTTTCTTGGAAGGATTGTTTTTTTAATTGCTTATAGTTCCTTGTCCTAATTTAGAAAGTAATTCAAGATAAAAAGTACCACAAATGGTAATTTTTGTTCAGCAGCACCATGTTATAATGGTTGCTTGCATATATATAGTAATGACATGTGGCACACTTTCAAAAGGGTCGATTTCCTGGTTTAAACTTAATCAAAAGAAAATAGCACTGAATCTTAACTTACAATAGAACCCTCCTAAAATTTCATGCTTCTGCAGTTTGGATCCTAAGTTCATTTCTGTGGTCTGATTAATACTGGTATCACATTTGTATATAATTTTGTGGTTGGTCCTGTATATGTGCACTGTGCATAAGCCTCTTAGATGTTTCTTTTCCAATGTATGGTAACTCTAAAGTCATGGGTTTCATTAAAGTTTTAAAAAAACCCTTCAAATTCACTCCCCCCTTTATTCATAGAAGCAGAAGGACACTGCTTTGATAGTCAATATTTGAACAACTCATTCCAAATTTATTATAGGTTACTATCATACAGAGAATAATAAAGAATTTTTTTAATTACTTTAGCTCATAAGAATGGGCTGATAGATATTCCATCAATGTTATGATTCCCTTGGATGGAGAAAAGCTAAATGCTAACCCAAACAGATTTTAAAACCATAATTACTTGGTAAACAAGGGAATTATAGTCAAATAATTATTCATGATTACAGATTAAATTTATCTATATTTTTAAAAATTTTTTTCTTATTGAATTCTTCTATCTGTGGCAAAGCCACAGAGCATAGCACCATCCAAGTGGTATTGCTTCTTCAATAGGTTCTACACAAAAGGAGCAAACTGTATACAGGTTTTGCTATAGTGTCTTTCTTCTCTCTCTCTCCAGGGATGAAGCACACATGAGTTATCCAACATTAGGGTGTGTGCATCATATTAAAAGGATGCTTGTTGCCTGATACAGTGGCTCATTGGAAAGTAAACTCCAGGCAATCAGGTAAGGAACATCACCCCACAATTAGTTCTTACAACTAAAGTTCTTACAACTAGTTCTTACTATGATGAGAAATCACAAGGAAGGAAATCACACTCTATACAGACGAATGGGGAAAAGTCCTGTTCAACAGAGAATCTCAGGATAGGTGATGGTCAGGATCTCAAGAGAAAATAGAAACTAACCTTTCTCTTACCATCTAATAAAACCAAGAAGTTCATTTATTTATTTTTTATTTTTTTTAAAGATTTTTTTTTCAACGTTTATTTATTTTTGGGACAGAGAGAGACAGAGCATGAACGGGGGAGGGGCAGAGAGAGAAGGAGACACAGAATCGGAAACAGGCTCCAGGCTCTGAGCCATCAGCCCAGAGCCTGACGCGGGGCTCGAACTCACGGACCGCGAGATCGTGACCTGGCTGAAGTCGGACGCTTAACCGACTGCGCCCCCCAGGCGCCCCCCAAGAAGTTCATTTAAATAGTTGCAGGACTTACCTTCCTAATACCGACTAATAATTGATTTGCCTATGAAAAGTTTCTTCTTTTCAATAGTTCCCAAACTAATTTGGACACTTCTTTGTAAGTTTCACCTTATAAATTAAGAATGCAAAATACACCATCTCTAGGATACATCAGAGGTTAAAAAATGCAAAGTATGAATGGTTACCTGCAGAAGGATGTTTTTATGCTAAGAACCAAAATGATTACATATATACCAAACTAAGTAGAGAAGCTGACAGAAGACTCGGATGGGGGATGAAGGTCAAAAATGACTTTAGTCTCATCTATGATGTTCCAATATTACTTACAAAAAGAACAGGCTGATATTAAACATATAAATTAAGAATACAAAAGAGAGTAAAGCAAATCAGAATATAGCATTCATAAAGAAAAACAGAGTATTTCTCCATTAGTCTAGAACACTGTTTTCTGCTTTGGTGGCAAGAGGTCTACCAACACAGTTTGTTAGAAATCAAAGGGCAGACAGAGGGGGTATTTTTCAGACTGCTTAGTATAGAGATGCATGGAGAAAACTATAAACAAGGACACTTGGACTGACCTTGTAGTTGCTAGAAGTGAGAAAAATGTATATTATTAGTAGCATACTGACCCATAGGATCTGACCAAGAAATGATTCACACTGTATTTATTCCACACTTTAAGTAAGTATGCATTGCAAAGACTGCTCTCATTCCATTTTTGGTAGTTATTTTCAGTAAGTAAGAAGCACTGTACCTTTAAGTTTTAAATATAAAAAATGACACTGATTAACCTTTAAAATGGTGCCATTTAATCAAAGCAAGTAGATCTTTAATGGGTTTTAAATGGACTAATAAATCACAAGATTTTTTTTTTACCACGGAAATAAACGAAATATTTGAGAAAAAAAATCTCATTATGCCTCTTGGAGTGTTTGTGTGTGAGAGAACGGGCAAGAGGAGAGGTGACAGGAGTCCACACATGGGTGTTTTCCAAGTGATGATGATTTGGAAGGTGACTGCCTTGCCTTATTTCTAGTGAGTTCTGTATTTGTTACCATTTTGCTCTGTGTGCTCATGCACAAGACTTTTAAAGGCTATACTGATATGTTCCAAGGAACTTTGTTAAATTTTGAGACTGGGACTAAGAAAGGTAGGTGAGCATCATGTGGAAGACAATTGATCTTTCACTTTAGAAGAAGCTAATTGAAGAAGATGAGTATGTTTTACTTCTTCCACTCATTCCCTGCTCTCATGCCCATCACTAATTCTCCTCAGGCACAAGTGAAAAACCAAGCAACCATCAGTCTCAGAAAGTACAGACTGGCCTCCTTATGTCCCATTGGTTTTCCTGCTGATGTGGCATTCTGTATGTTCCCCATGGATGCGCAGGTCTGTCTTACCACTGCAATATATCTTCACCTGGCTTAGAGTGGTTTAATGCAAATGAGTTGAATGAATGAAGTGGATAAGAAGTGACAGCTTGATAATGATAGACTAGCTGTGCTTTCCCTTTGAGCCAGGTACAAACTTAGGTATAGAAGAGCAAGATGCCATTCATAATAAATTGATGTTCAACTCTAAACAGCCACCAAAGGATCAGCTAAAGCAAGTGCCAGCATCGGGCCACAAGTTGGAGGATGGAACAAGGGAATGGAGAGAAGTTGCACCTGCAGGAGGATTTTAAAAATCAGACAGAGTGTAGGAATAAAAGCCAGCCTTAATGATAGCCACCACTTTTAAGCACTTATAATGTGTTAGGTACTGAGCTGAAAATTTATAGGCATTATCTCATTTAATTCATATAACTCAATAAGGTCTAGATAATTAATGCCGCAATTTTACAGATGAGAAAACTGAAGATCAGAGAGATAATAAAACTTGCCCAAGGACACACCTGACAAGGCAAGTCAGGATTTATATTCAGAATAATGCAGTTTTTGAGGCTTCCCCCATGTCACTTCTTTCCCATCCAGCAAGTCTGTATCCACACTCTGTCTCCGGGGTCTGAAAGCGTGTCTCTGCTTTTCCTTATCCAAGGCAGCTTTCCACCTGTGCCACTGAACACATGGCATCCAAGAATATTCTCCTGTAACTTGTCCCATCACCTATAAGTTGAGTCTCCCCCATCCTTTTATCTTCTTCCCCATCAGTCTCTAAAACTACTCAAATCTGTCTCTTGACCACAACCTCATTCCTTGACCCCTGCATTTTCTCTGAACATCGCCACTTTGTGATGGAATAATTGTCTGAGCTTGTTCTGCCCTTCTCCTCCCTTCCTCTGGTATAGATCTCTGCTGCACCATGCCAGGAACTGCTTCTGCTGAAGGCACTGATACTCTACCCATAGACAAGACAAATGGATACCTCACCATGACCTGAGGCTTCTGAGTCTAATGACTGCTCCTTGAAACATTAATGACCTTCTCTTCTGAACTATTAGCCTGCTGGCTCTCCATTCCTGAGAAGGCTTTTCCACCAGTGGTTCTTCCTTTAAATTTCTTAGAAATGGTGGTGGCATTCCAAGTTCCTTCTTTTCTGCTACTTTCCTAGCAGTGTCTGGATGCTCACAAGCTCTCACAGACTTACACAACATTCCTTCACCTGACTTCTTCACCTATCCCACCAACTGGTATTTCTCATCTGAAAACCAGAGCTGTGAATCCCATTGGGTGTTAGCCACAATGACTTCCCAAATGCATGCAGTAGCCTTAAAGTCAACATACTCAAAACTGAGCTCACTGGGTCCTTACCACACTTCCTCACCCTACAGTTACACTTTTCATCTTTATTCCATTCAAAGAAGCCAAAATCATGGATAACGTATTTGACACTTTAATCTTCATGACACCTTTTTCCCCCCCTTCAAAATAGTTCCTCAGTCTACCAAATTCTCTCTCAAAAACCATCTCACTTTGTTGTTATTCAGGACTTGGTCACTCTTGCCTGAGCCAAAGAGATGGCCTGCCTCCTTGAACTCCAGTCCCACTCCTGCCTTGCCCCGTTTAGCCAGTCCTCCTCACTGTCCTTAGAACAGTATTCTAAAACACAAATCAGATAATGCTTTGTATCTGCATAGGATTTGCACCTGTGTAGGATATGGCTGCTGTCTCCCTCTTCAGCCCCATCTCCTATCACAAGCACCACTCCTCCCATATCTTTTGCACAACTGAGTGTTTTGAGTATGCTGTAATTTTTCACATCCCTGGATATTTGCACACTCAGTTTTTTCTTTGTCCACCTTGAATGACCTTATTTTTGCCAGAAAAACACATATTTTCTCTTCACTATTTCAAATAGACAAGAATTACCTTCTTGAAACAGTCTGTGATCTTTCCTAGAGGTAAGCACCCCTTCCCTTGAATGCAGACACAAATGTCAAAAAGCATCTATCACTGACACTTTATGTTGCTAATTTTATTTTTACCAGAGTCTATCTACTTCACTAGACTTTAAGATCTGAAGCTACCTTTTCAATCATTTTGGTATTTCCAGTGCCTAGCACAAGGCCTACCACACACTAGATGCTTAGTAAATGACTATGGAACTCGACTTGACATGTGATGGCCTAAGACCTTCAGTCTCAAACTGAAACAAATAAACAGGCAACCCCAATTGTTTTAAAAAGAATCAATATGCCTCAGAAGCAATTTGGCCATTGAACAAATGAGAGTTACTTTGGAAATCAGTAAATTGGAAGTCCAAAACGTATAGCTCCAGAGCCTATGGCGTGAGTGGATAAGTAAGTGTAAGTCCTTGGACAACACAACAAACAAAGCTTAAACCGCTTTGTTTAAGCATTCCACCTGTAAAGTGAGGTGAACAGGATACTTTCTAAAATTTCTATAGCTCTCAAGTATCTATTTTGTTATATGAGGTCATAACCAACCACATAGGGCCAACATTCAAAGAAAAGGACTGAACTGATATTAGAAAAAAAAAAAACCTGCTTGTTGTAAATAACCAAAGATATGTGTTGACTAAAAAGACATAACAAATTACTTCCAATCATCTTCTCAAAAGTACGCATATAACTGAATCTTTTCATACTTAGCTCCAAAAAATCCCCATTAAAATGTCCTGGAAAACAGTCATTTGGCCAGGAAATGTAGGTCTTAATAGATGCATCAAAGGCTTCTTTCTCTCTTTTTCCTCATATTTTCAAATCAAATACACAGTCCTATTATCATTCGCAGCTCTAAGTTTCCCCCCAAAATATCAAAATTGTCTTTGATTCCACAGATCCTGAATATTTATATGCCTTTCAAGTCAGTACAGTTTACTGAGGAAAGAACATAGCTCCGTCACATCTATTAAATATTAAGTATTTTGCTGCAAAAGCAGATACAGGTACACAGATGTGTGATCACAGCCTCTAGAGATACAAACATGATGCTTTTCCCCCCATTTGGTTGCAAATGAGGGAAAAAAAACTGTGCTGAAAGAAAACTTGCTTAAGTAACATGGTGAGCAATAATGTGGTATTAAACTAAAATGTGTTTGAAGTTGCATATTACATCCAAAGGAACACCACCATAATTCATAGTGATTAATGTTAATGTCAAAAATATTAAAGAAAGTAATAATGATTTGTATCTTCATGTAATGGGCTATCCTTTCTTTGATCTTTTATTCCCTTTGATCAATGAAATTAACGGACAATAAATTTCAAACCAATAAAAAGAAATTCATCTTCGCCCAGCACATCGGTCAGCCTGTGGGAATAACTGCCACATGAGGTCAGAGAGACAAATGCGAAGGCTGGTGTTAAAAAAAGATCAGATAATTTTATGACCATTAATAACATTTGTCGTGCTGCAAGCTCACATGAAGATAAGAGTAATCCAGTCCTCCTTTTGGGCTCAGGCTAATTACCTCTGGGTCACAAAGACACTGCTGGACCAGCACACAGCATGGGTCATTTGTGCACTTTCAGAGGGGACTTTACTTACATTTCAGTGGAGAACATGGTCACATGAAGACCTCTGAAAGGCCCTCAAACCTGAAAAGATTATGGTACGTGCTCCTCAATTTGTAATTAAAAACAAAAACAAAAATAAAAACAAAAACAAAAACAAACCTAAGCCAGAAAACACTTAATTTCATGCATGTGCTGAAATTAAAGTGTTTTTGGTATTTTTCCCCCAGGTTCCTTTGGTTGAAAAGTTCAAGTTAAGTGTTTTTTTGTTTGTTTGTTTGTTTTGTTTTTTCCAAGCTGAGTTGTTTAGAGTATTTTGGTGTCCCTCACATCCTAGGACCCTGAGTATTTGCCTGTTAGGTAATTGAACACTTGGTGGGCAAAGCAAAGATGAATTAAGCTCACAACCAAAAATATCAAAATATATGTGGCTCTCTTTTTCAAAAGCAAAGTATCAGAATCTATTTCAGGAATTCTGCTCCTCTATGCATTTGTGGTGGTTGTGGATTATTAAGACCTTTAGTTAGGGCTGCTTATACAAATTATGGCCTGTTGGAGGTATCTTGCCAACCAAGGTATTCCTTCAGACATCCCATATGTATTATTTCCACACCTCTAATGAGATCCCTATCTGCACTTACATTAGTGCTCAGTGCCAGATAAATGTTGAATACACCCAGGGAATGCATGCAGTCAAGGCTGTCTTATCACAACTTCAATGTCAATTGCTAAGGAAATGCAAAATGGTTACATGGCTCACTATCTACTTGCATGTAGTTATTTGTTTCTTGTGCTCTGCTCCCATTTCACTAGATCCCTGGTGTGTCATGGAAAAGAAAAGGTGTCTTACTGGTATCTAATAACCTAAGGGTTACTGAAAACTGACCACCATGTTGCTAAATCATTCCACCCACAGCTCTCAACAGCAGGAAATCATGATTCTCCTAATAGACTTATAATATACAGACACAATTTACTTTCATAAAACTGCAGGGGAATAGCTCTAGTTGGCTTTCATGTGAGAAAATTCATGATCATCAATAATTTATTTCAAAGATTCATTAAAACTCAATGTATTTATAGCCCTCTAACTACAGTAAAGCAGGATTAGAAACTGTCAGTGGGGGAAATATTATTCATATCATTTAACATGTATTAAAATACATTGTATAGAAATCTATTTTTTTCCCTTCAGAGTGTAGGTCATTTAGTCCTCTCCAAGGGAAAAAAATTGATAGAGAAGAAGAATTTTTCAGAATTGAACACAGACATGAAGATTATAAGTTATGGATAAATAAGGTCTTAAATATTCCCCTTAGTTACCCGCTAGTGTTTCTTCTCACAGAACTCAGTTATCTCACTTTGATTCTGACAACTCTTTTATTGGCTTCTGTGTTCCTGACCCTAATTTCATAAACTGACTCCTGTTTACTCTTTTAGTTTAGTGTTTAGGCTTATGAAACCATGTATCTGACCTGGGGACTTCAACTCCAGCCTTGAACCAGCCCACTTCTAGACTGCCTAAATTATTAATCTCAACTTGAAGGTTCCTGTCAAGGCCTACCACCCAGGAACCATTACTGATCCTGACTTTGGCAAGAGAGAGATCTGAGATGGTAATATAAATTACCTCTGATTAGCATTTAAAACTATAAGAAAACTTGAGATCACTCCAGTAGTGAGTTCAAGAAAGAATGGTAGGAGATGGTATAACATGAGTATAGACGGTTCTTAGAAAGATCTTCCATAAAGCAGACAAATGAAGGGTGGGTAGCAAGATAGGAATGTGAGACACAGAGTGTTTTGGTTTTTTTAAATATATTAAAATAACAGTATGTTTGCATGTTTGAAAGTACTTATGGATGAATGAATGAATACTGTAAGTCCTATTTATGCTTCCAGAGAGAAGGCACAGCCTTCAGAAGATTATTAGAGTCTCAATTTGAGGACTAATTCCCTAAAGAGACACGAAAAATTCAACTATGACTTCAAACATGACTGCCCTCAGGATGTATGTTGGTGGAGCATTAACTGAGGAGGTAAGCATTTGTGATTTATTTTTGTCTTTTATGGTAATGAAATATTAATTTCTTTATGCAGAAAATTCATTCAGAACCTTTAGTTATTCTGATTTCAGATATGCTTACAACTTTGGGGGGGGGGGGAGTCTTTAAAGTGAAACCTATCATGACATTGACCGAAAACTTTACACATTATACATACACAGATAGTTTTGGTAGCACCAATCAAAATTTGATGTTGCTTCCACCTTCTATTTTTGTAATTGACATTATATTCAATTTATGTTTTGTTTCCACTTGATACCACAACCAGAAAAAAAAATCTGGCCGTACTACTGTG